>NW_006439191.1:5175082-5196660 GCF_000325575.1 Pteropus alecto | reverse complement strand
GAAAATACAGTCTATTTTTCAGGGTTACCTAGAGAAATTCAAAGGCCTTTGCACATAATCTGATTCTCTGGACACCTTTCCTCCCAGACTAAACTGTGTTTTAGAAAAATTCCAAGGGGTGGGGTGGGAGGGTGGAGGAGAGAGAGGCGTTTGTTTTCTGGGGAAAGTAAAGGAAATCATTATACGTGGGACCGTCTTCGATTTCCAGGGCGTCTGCGGGGAGGCTAAGGCTGTTAGGAAAGGGACAGCTTGGTTTTATAGTCCCTGATGTCTGCTTTTTAGTGCGACAGGACATGTGTACTTTCAGAACTGTGCTCGCAAACCACGCCGTGCGTGTGACACGCAGTCCTGTGGGAGCACTCGCCAGTGGGGGGATCGCAGCAGCGATGCCGTGCAGCTTGTCACTCGGAGTCCTGTCGGGGGACTTTGTAGTTGCTTGTCAGTCAGTGGGAAGATAAAAGAGGCAGCTTCTTTTCCAGCGATTTGAATTCATTTCCCCGTAATGAGTTGGCGGGTCAGGCAGGAGCCGGCTCGCCTGTGATCTCATAAAGTGTGTTTTGTGGGTGGAAGAGAAACACTTCGGAGAAAAGGGAGCAGAATGTCTGCTCGACAAGTCAGACAAGCAGAGAAAGCTGGCTCGTCGTTGGCCATCTTTTTTTTAGGACCGCTTATCCTGATTCTCCAAATTTTTAGAAGGGAAGGTCAGAGAAAGTACAGCTCTACCCCCATTTTATTACATAAAAACCCAATATATGAAAATCCAAAGTCACTAAAAGTCTATATAATCAGGTAATAGTATTTCATGCACAAGACTCATCAAGCACAGTCATATTAAAGGCATTTTACTATTTTTTTTTCATTATACAATTATTGACTATATAATTTCTTTTAGAGACAGAAGAAATTAAATCAGTGTCATGTTAGGGAGTTTTTTTGGTTACAGACAGTAGCTCTGGACCTCCCTCTTTGACCATTTCTGATGTTTTACAGTCAACACAAGAGATATTAGATGACTGTCAGAAAAGGTTATGTACAAAGCAAGTATTAATATGAGCAGCAGTGAGCATATAGAGAAAATAAAAAAATTAGTGTCTCCTTGTTTCGCGGGAAGCCAAATTCTCTTCTAAAAAAAATAACCATTCATATACTTTTGTATAAAGTTTCATCACATTTCTAGAGGTATAAATGTACACAAATATAAACACTCAGGAAACAAAAATTATTTTACATGGAATTAAAAATCATCACTGTATGGTAGGTTAAAATATGAATGGGTGATAATAAGATATGTGTCATTGCAAAAAAAGTTTGTCTATAGAATATATACCCACGGCATATATTGACACATTTGATTGTATATCATGTCATGCCCAATAAAGCTATAGAAATGTGTAATTAGGACATATTCTTCCACAAGAATGGAGTTAGGCATTAATTTATCAAACTTACTTAAGAACTCATCTGTTTTCAACACTCACGCGGCAGCTTATTGAATTTGTGTCTCATATCTAATTGGCTATTTTCTTGACATAATGAACAAGTGCAAACTCTGTGCTGTTGTGTCTGCTAAAGCAACGAAATAATGATGAAATGCAAATCATAACCCTGGGCTGCGCAGTTAGGGAGCACGCCCCACAGAGGCCTGTGCGAGCTCTGGCTTTCCGTGTTCCCGTGCCTTGAGTTCACGTGTCAGACGGCACGGAGCATGTGTGTGTAGGACTCTCATCCCCCATCACTTAACGTTGGCTTTGGAAGACTTTGCATGGGGTTTTTGTTTTTTTTGTTTTTTCAGATTCCCGTTTTCAAACAGGAAGTATTTAAAACATGTAAAAAACAATCAGACTATTTTCAGAGTCACACCATGGCTAATTTGGCTATTTTTGGTATTTTTGATGAGGTTCACGTGAGGACAGCAGCCATGGAGCAGATATATAATATTTTAAACCGATAGTTTTGTACCACTCATGTACCTGTCAGGCCTTGGTTTTTATATGCTTGGTCATGGCAAGAGTTCAGTGTTTACTGAATAAATAGCAATGTTAGAGTCGGTTTTTAGGTCTTTCTAGACTGAAAGCATAAGCATCATATGTAATTATCTGGATTTTGGATAAAGAGGCTCTCAAGAGGTAAGTGTCAGCTGTGACTTAATATTAGAAAAAAATGGAGGAGTGAACTATGTAGAGAAGAAGAAAAAAATCTGGTCATGTAGGGCCAGCACCCTTCCCCAGCCCCTGGGCCACGGCCTCTGGTTCCTGAGCTGC
Source organism: Pteropus alecto (assembly GCF_000325575.1). NCBI lineage: Eukaryota > Metazoa > Chordata > Mammalia > Chiroptera > Pteropodidae > Pteropus > Pteropus alecto. Next base: position 5,194,399 of record NW_006439191.1, on the reverse strand, counting down.
TTCTGTGGAGGGTCCAAGGATGGGCCCCCTTGGAGGATGATGGGTCTTTGTCATCATATGGAGTTATGACTGTCACAAAGCTTACGTTTCGGCCTCTTAGGAAGCACCCTTAGATGATTCCAAAGTCATCATGACACTTACTAAGAACAGGCCGCCAAGAGCTAGTATTTTCTAACTTTTTGTATGAAGCTCTTATGAACAGTGAGTTACTTTACTTAATTAAAAAGCAAAATAAGAATGCTAGCAGATCATGTAAGAAAGCACAGCAGTCTTATATAATTTTCTGAGACTACCGATTCTTTATTAAGTAGGGTTGAATATAAATCTTACATTATTTTTTTTATTAATAGTTGCATACCTTTGGAGAGATGTCAGAAGAACTTTTACACTTGCAGAGCAGATTTCCGAAATCATAGAATTAAATTTAGATATGTATTTATTCATTCGTTGTTCATGCCACAAATATTTATCTAGTTTTTGTGGATTGAGTTACGCTATGTTCCAGGGTTGTCGTGGTGAACTAAGAAGGTTTGGCCTTGCTCTGAAGGGGCTGTGGTTTAAAAAGGACACTGGAAATTCATCGGACAGTTGCATAAAAATATAAAACTAAAGACGTTAAACGTCATTAAAATAAAAGTATATGTCACTAAGATTGCACAGTGGGAACCTTAATATAATTTGTAGGATTGGGGGAGACCTCTTTGGTGGATGACATTTAGGGTAACATTTAGACACCGACTCAGAGAAGCATGCAGGAAAGAGGATTCCGGAGAGAATGGCATTTGCAAAGGATGGGAGGAGGGTAGAAGTTTCGTGGGGTTGAGGAAATGAAAGGCTGACCTGGCTGGGTCACAGCGGGTGAGGAAGAGAGTGACGTAGGATGAGGCTGGAGAGAGCTGGTCAGGAGCTACTTCCTGCAGAATCCTGCAGGCTCTTCAAGGATTTTGGCGCAGAACTGCAATGACGACAGAAGACGATCAGTGTTTTTTCAGTTATACAGACGACTGTTAAAGGTAGTAGCTGTAGGTATAGATTGGAAAATGTTTTTTTCAGAAATATTTTTTGTCAAAATGACACTAATTACAAATGAGTTACATTTTTATTTACCATCCAATCTTTTTCCCTATGCAAATAGATACATGTATGTGTATACATACATATAATGTATTTGAGATCTTACTACAAACAATTCTGATATCCTACTTTATTCATTTATCATTATATCATGAGTATTTCTCATATCAAAGGAAAAGTACTCATAAAAAGCATTCTCAAGCAGTGTATAATATCACTAGCAAGGATATACCAAAATGTATTAGCCATTTATTATTATTATTATTACCATTCCATTATTTAGCATTATAATACCAAAATGTATTAGCCATTCCATTATTGTTAGATATTTAGGTTTATTATTTTTTACTATTAGAAAGAATGTTAATTGCTAAAACATAATATTGCCTATATCCTTAATATATATTGCTAAAATATACTTAAATTCAGGAATATATTTTAAGACTCTTGATATGCATGAGAAAAATGCTTTCAAGAAAAATCACATCAATCCATTTGTTTCCTAACAGTATACAAATATATTCATCTTTCTGTAATTGTGCTAATTTGATAGGTAAAAATGATAAGTTGCTTTAATTTGCATTTCCTTATTTCTGTTGAGTTCAAACATTTTCCATATGCTTACAATTTGTTTGTCTTATTCGTAGGTTCACATACTTTGCCTAGGAAATTTTAGAGATTTTAAAATTAGTTTTGATTGTATGGCAGCTTAAAATTATGAATAGTAATTTTTAGTCATTACAGTGTCAAATATTTTATTCAGTTTATATTTTTGGTGTATTTATAAGGTTTAGAAAATAGTGTTTTAGATTCTTGTTTATTTTTTGTAAAAAGTGTTTTTTCTGTACAGAGTTGAAACATATGTTGCTTTATTCTGCTAAAGTTATCAAATTTGCGTTCATATGTATGATGGTGCTTATTTCTGGGCTATTTATTTATTGTATTGACTGACATCTCTGTTTCTCTTTCGATCATCACTGTGACAAATTAATCTGTGTGCTCCTAACATCTTAAATATTTAGAAAATAGCTTTGTATTTTCTAAATATTTAGAAAATAGGTAAAGTTCCCACCTTTCCCCTTGCAGTATTACTCATTTTTGCCAGAAAGTCTCAGTTCTTATATGTATATTCTTCCAACTGAACATTTAATTGATTGAAAAAAATGACACTGGTGTTTTTAATATACTTCTGTTGATAAATTAATTCATGAGGAATTTACATCTTTAGATATTTCTCATCCGGAAATGTGGTATGATTCTATTTATTTAGGTACTTTATATCTCACAGTAAAGGTTCATTATTTTTTCCTAAAGACCGCATATTTTTGTGAGGGTTATTTTACTTCTATGATTGTGATTGTGTTCATTTATTTTTATTATAATGTCAAAGGAATTATTGATATCACATTTGTTTTTTTAAAACATGCCATTTCATTAGTACTTTCTTTAAACACTTATAAATCTCCGAGTTAATTTTTTCAGCTCCATTAAGACAGAAAATACAGAGATCCTTATGCTTGAGGAACATTTCCGTGAGCCCGGCCCACTCAGTTATGTGAAGTTAGCCAGATATAATGCAGTAATAGACAGGAGGGACACTTTTACTTGGAACAAAAAGAGCTCTAATTTAAGTTCCAATCACGAATATGACCCATGTAATATGATTATTTTAAATTCACAGCAACCAAACACTTAGACTAATAATTTTTGTTTCTAGAAATTCATTTGAGATAATAAAACAAGCTTTTAAAATCAATATATAAGATTTATAATATTTGAACTTGTTTCTACCCATTGAGAATACCAGCAGTTCTTGAAATTTATTTTAAAGAAATAATTAGGTACATAAAAATATTTGTAAAATTATAGTTATAGCAGAGTTTATTCATCTAACGAAAATTGATGGGGACATTCCCAAATGTCCAACTATTTAGATTGCCTACATTGTAGTGAATTCATTAAAAAAATTATGCAGATTCATATTTATTTAAAAGGAAATATATATTACTACAGGAAATATACATTACTACAAAACAATGAGTATTATAAAATTAAGTGTAAAATATAATACATTTACATGTGTTTAAAAATACGAAAAGATACATACCAAAGTACACCAGAATATTAACAAGATAACAATGATTATCTTGAGATTTGAGATGATTTTAGCTCCTTTCTTTACAGTGCCTGACATAGTCTTGAAATTTATAATAAACAAGTATTTATTTTATAATCAAAGAATGAATGAAGCCAAAAGAAAAAAAAAAAAGAGTTTGTAGCTTATGTCATCTTACAGCAAAACTATTAGAAGATTTTAGGAAACAACAGACCTTAAACTCAAGTCTCTCCATACAATCAAGAACAAAAGGCTTGACTTCATTAAACTTGGGATGTTAAAAATCTTGGGCCTCAGCTTTTTTCAGAAGCCCAGACATTTGCAATTACTGTTTATTATCGTCTTGCTTTTACTTAAATCCCTTAAATTTAAAGTGGTTGACTTTCACTTTTCCCTAGTAATTCATTCCTTTATAGTAATAGAGTTTCTTATTATCTTTTTGATTTGTACTGTTTCCTGTTTAATGATTTACTCTCTATGGCATATGTGGAAAACTTATCATATTAGAAAAATTATTATCCTATAATAATTATGGTGCCATCAAACTGAATTAAATTATGTTTCATTGTAAATAATAAAATGTATTAATTTTTTTAAAAGCCTTTTTATGCCACTGAGGATAAATAAAGTTGCCTTCATATACGTTCATTAAACACCGTGACAGTATAGGCCAAATTGACAGAACTGATAACAAATCAACTTACTCTTTCTTATAGCAATCCCTTCCAAGTGATTCTGCCATAAGCTTTCTTAGGATTATGAATTAAATGCAATATATTGAGCAGACTCTGTGCATTCTACAAATAATTTCACCTTCATTTTGTGTGAACATGTGTTGCCAGATCTGGGAACAATATGTTTTTTTCTTGAATCAGTTTAAGATGAAAATGAACCTACATTTAATTGTGCATTCTGATGTTCCCTTTAGTACATAAAAATTAAAATTTTCTGGCATGCACATTAAAAAGTAAAACAGAACAATTGAAATTAATTTAGTAGCATATCTTACGCAAACCAATATACTCAAAATATTATCATTTCAACATATAATCAAAATGTTAGGTTAATAATGAGATAGCCCATTCTTTTCTTCATAAGTCTATGTGTATATTTTACACTTATAGAATAATTCGGTGATAATTTTTATCAGAAATATTTGACCTCTACTTAGATTTAGTAAAATTGTCAGATAGATTCACATACCAACATAGTAAAAAGTTTTCCAGCAACTAAATCAGGGATCAGTTCTTAATTAAAATTAAATAAAATTAGAAATTCGGTTTCTTAGCCATACTAGCCATATATCTAGTGCCCCAAATCCACATGTGCATAGTAGCTATTGTATTGGACAGTACAGGTTTAAACCGTATATGAGATATCACCACAAGAGGAAAAGTTAAAAAAATCCGTGCCAAACCATTGAGCATGTTTTGTCTATTAGATTTCAAGGAATGTGAGGTAAATTTTTTTTTCTCTCATTAAATCAACTGGTCGGCCAGTTGAATCAATCAGTAGAATCAAACAGTTGCCTTGCTTTTATGTACAAATCATCTCATATTTTTCTAGGTCCTTGAATTTTCTTTTAGGCAGCTCTGTGTAGTGTAGGTGTCTTAATTATGTTGAAAGCTGTCTCCCCTGGATATTCCTGTAATCCCGAAGATAATCCTTGATTTAATTCTGATACAGTAAGTTTAGGGCAAAGCAAACATGTATATGAAGGAAAAAATTAAGTCTGGTTAATGTGCCACCATGTTTGGTTCTTCCTTCTCAACTGACTTATAAATCATGTAAATAAGTACAATAAACATTTGCTAAGCGATTCTGTAATACTTTGGACCTGCAGGTCCACCATTTGTGATGACACAAAGCAGTTGGCCCAGGAAAGCTGGAAGTACATCGTATGTCAAATGACACCTTCCATCAAGCTTAGAGCAGCATTTCTTCCCGAGCATTCCAACTTCGTGTCATGGCAAAGGGCAATATTGGCATTTCTGATGTGACTCCTTTTGGCTAGCTCAGCATTCTTAAAAAATAAATAGTTTTTTCACTCTGTGATTGAAAGGGTTAAACAGTACCGATTCATTACCACTCACAAAAGGATTTATTTTGTTCTCATAAATCAGTTTTATTCCACATTTTTATTATTCCCTTGGGTGAGCTACTCCAATTGAAATCAATACAAGTGCAAGTGACACAATCCATCTAGATATTTGATTATGGATCGGAGATCCCCAGGTCTGATTTTTAGCCAGTTTTCTTTCTGATCATCTCCTCAAATAACAATATTCTTATTGGCATCTATGAGTTATGAACATGTTTAAAAGGTAGATAATAATATTCATTGGTATACTGACAATGGAAGCCTGGAGAATGAGCAAGGATTAAAAGATAAAGATTAAAATATGTAACTTATAACATTGTTATTAAGCAGTTCAGATTTCTCAATATTTTTAAGATAAAATGAGTTTTAAAATAACTTTACTCTTTCTTAAAAAAATAAAATAAAAGTAGTCGTGTTCTTAGGCTGTATTGGGTAGATGATGAACTGTTTCTCTTGACAGAAATGTTACCTGTTTTCATGCGTTTATTTCATGGTGAGCCACACTCACTGGTCTAGGTTAACAATAAGAAAACAGTTAAGGTAGATAAAATGCCTTTGAAGGGCTTCAAGCTGGTTCCTTTTATTCTATAATTATCCAGGCTGGAAAGCCACCATCTGGGGGATTTAAAGGAGAAAAACAGTTCAACTTTAAATTAGAGAGCAAAATTGATTAAGTTGATGCTCGAGAGGGCAACATTTATATATCAAACTCTCTCTGCTTTACAAACAAATGTATATCTTATGATCCTTTACATAGCGAATGCTTATTTTGGGACTCATGGTACCACATTATAGTTCTCTTGCCTCTGACTGTAGCCACCTGTTCTTGGTTCTTAAGCCAAATTTTTGCATAGGCACAATTAAACCTTTTTGCAGTTCATTTCTTATATTTAGAATAAGGCAGTATTTGGTACACTTAGCTGATTATTTTCTTAAATTTCAAAGCACTATTAACACTTCATTTGTGTCTTTCAGTAACTGTTTTAGCCTTATTTAGCCATGTACGTGTTTTCACCAATATCTACAGGAAGAAGATGTATTGTGTTTTTGGTAAATTACCTCTGGAAGTCTAAAAAAGTCTTTTTTTTTTAAGCAGTTGAAACAGTAAACCCATCTTTCTTCATCCAAAGAGTCAGTAATTATCCCTGTTACTCTTATTAAACCTTTAAACAGCAGCTATCACTGCAGTCAAAGCAATGTGCTTGGACTTCCAGTTGCAGACTTCCTGGGTACGTGGAATTTGGGACTATCCAAAACTTACTTTCTTCCTGCTTTAGTTTTCCGTAATCTGCATTGATAACCTCTGCATAATAAAAGCCATCCGAAGCATTAATGACAGTACAGAGCTCTACGATCGAGCCATATCAATAAAGTGTTCTTTCCATGTAAACTGTTCCGCTCTTTAAAAAGAGTTTATTCAAAAAAAAAAAAAAAATCTAGAAATTGGAAATGGTTCTCCTTATTCAGAAAGGCAGAACGTGTTTTAAAAGGTAGTCACTTGTTTAATTCAGAGGTTGGCAAACTTTTTGTCTGTAGGAATTCATGCATTGGGCAGAATTCCAGGGGCTCTCGATGCCCTATCTCCTGAGATCCTATTAAATGCCCTTTGTAGCAGCGCCACCCCATCCATCACATGCATCTCTTGCAACTGGGAACACCCGCTTCTTCCCCGACTCAGCACGATGGTTGGCAGGAAGGCCAATCCCCAGTGCTCTTCCTGTCTCGCCAGACTCCGCTCAGTTCATTTCCCCTCAGACCGGAGAGGATTAGTAAGAGTTCCGATGATGCTCCATGGTTTATATGTCTTCCCCTAGGAGATGAGTCAGGGACTGTGCTATGCTGAGCATGAATTTACTGTGTCTTTCATCTGCTGTGAGGTTCCAAAATTAATACCATTAATTTGTTCCTTTTCTTTTAATTGGGGTAACATTGGTTAATAACATTCCATAAACTTCAGGTGTACAACTTTATAATATGACATCCGTATACTCTATTGTACTGTCACCACCCCAAGTCTAGTATCCTCTGTCACCATGTATTTGACACCCCGTACCCTCTTTGTCCCGCCTTCCCACCCGACTTCCCTCTGCTAACAGCCATTCTGCTGTCTGTATCTATGAGTTTGGCTTTTTTGTTTGTTCACTTGTTGTTTTCTGTTTTATGTCCCATATTTGTGAAATCATACAGTTTTTGGCCTTTTTCATCTGACTGATTTCACTTAGTATAATACTCTTAAGATCCATCCATGTTATTGCAAATGGCAGTATTTCATTTTTTTATAGCTGACTTGTATTCCACTGTAGGTATGTACCACATCTTCTTTATCCAATCATCTATTGAAGGAAACTTGGTTTGTTTCCATGTCTTGACTATTGTGAATAATATTGCAGTGAACATAGTGGTACATATATCTTTACAAATAAGTGTTTTTAAAGTTTTCAGGTGGATACCCAGAAAAGGTCATGTGATAGTTCTATTCTTAATTTTGGGGGGGACATCAATGCATGTGCTCCAAGATTTTCAGCTGTTTTTTGTTAAGATTCTTATATTTGTTTTCCTGTTTTGTTTTTAAATTTTTGTTAGATATTTTGGAAGGGTAATTCTGTGATCCTAACTTATCCATTCTTCTAAAACATAAAGTTCTGAAAGTTCACATATTCATTCCTAAATCTTTCTGGCAAGATGATCATATCCACAGTTTAAAAATTGTAACACATATATACTGAGGGGGCTTGTCCCCACCTTGTCCTCATGCCTGTGTAACCCTCTTTCGTTGCCGTAGGCACAACCTGTGACTTGTTTCCAGGCACTAAAATATGGCAAAGGGGATGGAATGTTCTGCATAACATTACCTGGGACTGTAACCCGTCTTGCAAGCTGCCATGTTGAGAGGCCCACATGGGAAGGAAGCGAGGGCGATGCCCAGCCAGCAGCCAGTTAGTAACTGGGGGAACCAATAAGGCAAAATAGAAAAAAATCTGACTTCTTAGAGTACAACATAGTTGATGAGAATGGACCGTACTTCCCTAATTTACCGCAGCCAAGCACATCTCTGTATTCGCTCTTTATATGTTTCTTTTCTGGTGGTTACAAAATGAGATCCATTTAGGAAAATCTGACTTACATGGAACAAAGTTGATGAAAAAAAAAACATGCTCCAAAGGACTTTAAAAATGATCTTTAAAATTTTTAGAAGGGTGATTGTGCCACATTGGGCATACTCTTCTTCACACGTTAAAAAAAAAAAAAAAAAAAATCGGAACAAAACCCAAAGACCTTCAGTATCCGTAAAGCTTTTCTCGGTCTCACATGAGCACAGACTCAGGTCAGATGTTTCTGGAGCATCTTTCAGTGAGTTGGTAAAATAGTCTGTGTATTTATTCTCTGAACTACAACTGTCATTCTAGCAGAATGACCACTTTAAAGAGGAATCAAAGAAGTACAGCTTTTACTGGATGACAACTAATTAAAAATCGCATTAGAGTAATTACAATAATGGTAAGAAATAGTATGCACTTTCCTCAGAGCCCTAAGTGGTTCACAGGCTACTTATTTCTTTATCAAAGTATTCTGTGGAGAAGACAGCTGTGCAGGTATATATTTATAAATATTTTCTACGTTGGCAAAAATTTAAGGCCAGGGATAGGTCCCTTTAACCATATGTTAACCATATGTTAATACCCTGCACCTTTCAGATCTCTACAAAAGTGAGGTCTATTAGAATAATAGAGTTTAGAGAACACACTTGCCTTTCGGGTAATATAATTTGAAATGATATCCTTAGGAAGAATAAATAAAAATAACTTAAATATTAATGTGGGCTATCTAGAGTGACCTAGAATTCCTAGCTCACATTAAAAGCCTTATTTTCTATTTGAAGTCTTTTGATTTTGGTATTGGCAGAATTTTGTGACAGGGAGGTAGACCTGAACCACACTAAAAATGAGACTTCAATACAAGAAAAATCTAGCTTTTTCTTTTTACGGCAAGAAGTAGGAAAATTAGTTAACATGCTTTCCACCTTAAGGTGTAATTGGATTCAGAAAAAGGCTAACTTAAAGCAGGACCAGGTCCATCTCGTAGAATCTTCACAAGGTACCAGGAATCAGTTTGGTTTGTTCGCTGTCATTTCTCATTATAATCTTTGTCACTAGAACGGATTCATGTTGTGCCATTTTCTGTTCTCGTTACAATCTTTGTCACATGAATAAGATATCAGGATGTTAGTGCCTGGCATACAGACTTCCGTGTGTGATGACACCGTACAAGACTGTGCTGACCTTTGCAACATTATGTATTCTGATTGGTTGTTCATTTCACCTCTTTCCCACAAGTTAATAAGGCTGTAAAAAGGAGAGAACTGAAATGGCCAGCCAGTCAAATTATAGAATATTGAAAAGGTCAGAGCAGTACAGTACAGAGGGAAAAAATTATGGAATATATGGTGCATTAAAATTCTTGTGACAATGATTATAACAAGAATGGGAAAGGATACCCATTTATGTTATTTCAATCTAGAGAGCCCCACAGGATGATATTCCCAGGACAGCCATCATTTACGCATCCCTGAATCATACATGAGAAAATGTCTATTTATGCTGGTTTTTGCTTAAAATAATTGTGTAGAAGATATCCTACTATTCAACAAATAAGAGCATTCATTGTATGATTTTAGCGTAAGAAATGGACGTCGATGTTGTTAACATTTTAATAGGACTCATATTTGAAGCTGAAGGAAATGTTCTTTGCAAGTGAAATCTGTAGGACCTGAGATTTATTTCGGTTGCTTCTTCATTTTTTTTTTGTTGAAAATAAAATAGAAAAGTAGGAATGAATGAATTAACCTTTTTGAAAATTTTTTAGAATGTGGAGTATCCTGAAATAGCATCTAGGAGTTTATTTAAAATTTTTACATGACCTATACCAAACGTGTTTTCTCCTCGTGACGCATGACGTTGGACAATATACAAAGACTCTTTCCTTCCTCTGCATTTTCAGTGAAGAGAGGGAAGATGGGAGGGAGAGAAATAGTGAATTCAGAAAACCCAAAGTTATTGTTCTCAGGTGTGCAATGATTTCTTATTTTTAAAATTTTTTAAAGCTTATTGAAAATTTTCTTATAGAGCAGCTATACTAGATTTTGTAGTCTGTGAAGATAGATCTGGCTTAAGAGTTAGCTTTATACTTTCTGAAGGTGCATTCTTTCCCTTTTTTTTTAATAGAGTAAACATTTTATAATCCAAAGCTGGAGTCTAAAGGCATCAATGAATAAGGATACCAAATGTGCCTAATTATTTTTTGTAAGCAGAAGAAATGAATTTTGATTATTACTTTAAGACTAAGTTGAACATGGATGGAATAACTCGAAAATCCGTTGTTCTGTGTGCTTAAGAAGAATCACCGCCACGTGATTCTCTACCTCTGATGTTCAGCAGTGGAGTGGAACTTAGGCATGTGAATGTTTATCGAAAACTCCCAGGCGATTTTGACGCAGGTGAAACCTGGAACTCTGGTGCACACAGCCCCATGCTACAGAGTTCCGTGCAATCCCCAGTGAAAGCCCAGTGGGGCAGGCCACAGGGGAAGTGGGGAACTCTACCTCAGGGTCACAGTGCCTGGGGGCAGGGGTAAGGCGGCTGTGGTTCCAGAACACAGAAGCACAAACCGGCCTGCACCATCTACTTAGACTCACAAATAGTGTCAGCGCGGAGGCCACCCAGACAGGAGTGGTCACCTGCGATAGGAAATGCTTATCGTTTTAGCGTTTTCCAGCTCGATTCTTGAGGATGAATCAACCGGACTCCATTTTCCAGCCCACTGAAAGCAAAGTATATGCAGTGAAAAGTGGAAACTCACCCCCTGTCAAGAGGGGGAGGGGGCAGAGGATTGCATTTTAAGATTTTTTCCTCTAATCTCTAGGAGCCCGAATTGTTAAAGTTTAAATGAAGAGAGGGCAGGGAGAATAAAGTAGAGAAGGGCCAACATCTGTGGATTGTGTTTTGGTTTTGGATGTGGAGATTTCGAGGGGAGACCCTGTCAGTGGTTCTAGGTCTGTGAACTAAGCTGTGTGTTGATGGCGGGGAGGAGATAGGAGACTCAGCTGCGCGGCTGCCGGAGATGGACGAGTCCTTTTCTGAGCCGAACGAAATGGTTTATGTAATTGCATACTTCTCATAATTATTGAGTAATTATATACTTCTCATAATTACCGAGTAATCATTGTTCTAACAACTAGAACTTCATGTTACAACTAATTGTATAATTGCCATGTATTAATGTTATCTGGGAAACTTAGAATAAAGTGGGACTTAATGTATTTTCTCATGCCATGCCATCTTCAAAGCTGGCGATAATGTTTGTTTTACAGCTAGAAATTTGCTTCAAAACTCAAGGGTGGGGGGAACCCTCACTAATATTAAAATTATATAAGTTAACTCACCATACGTCTTACGTTTGCACCTAGCTTGAAATTTGTGAAATTGTATTCTCTAGGCTTAATTTTAGAATTTTCATTGTTTTGCAATTTTCAGTCTTTTGAAAGATGTGCACTCTTACAGGATGTCAGAGGCATCTGTGGGGTCATGCAGGATAGGCCGACCTTTTTGGAATTTGACAACTGGGCATGAGGCAACAGCAGAACTTCTTCTATAACTGAAAAGACTTCTGAGTTGCTAGACATTGTGGGGACTTAAGGATGTTTTCACATGTGGCCTGTGTGCCTTTTCGTAGACAATGTTTAGAAGCGATGACTATTGCATCTTAACCAGGTTTCTCAAATGCAGAAACTATGCCTTATACGTTTTGAGCATGTTGTTATCAGCACCTACCAGAGTCTACTCTCTGCATGCAGTTGGAGCTCAATAATCCGTCGAATCAAGTTCACTAGTTGAAAAAAAAAAAACCCTATGAAAGCTGATATAACTTGGAAATGTCTTTTCGGTGCATAGTGAACTTATCAAAGGCTACTTCGTAGGTTTCAGAGCTTCTTGCTAATTTTTGTTATGCATATATAGCTATATATTGTCTGTTTCCATGTTAGGAATTTAAAAACCAGTCAGTCCTAAATGGTGAATATGTCTTTATCGTGTTTAACTAAAAATGAAGAGGAATTACTGTTCTTTTGTTGTAGCTCATAACTGCCATTTATTCCCTTTGGGAAAGATTAAAGATACATATAATACAACTTGTTTTGGCAAAGGAAGAAGACTATTTGAAATAAATATTGCTATTTTTAATGCTTTTTTTTCTGTTTTAAGAGTAGTTATAACTGAATTTTACTCAAACGATATTTTGGAAAAATTGTCGCATATAAACTTTTCAGGAAGCATCTAACATGGAAAGTAAAATAAACATTACAACACAATGTTCAGTTTTAACCCCTATTTTAAGTCTAATTTCTAACTCTTAGCCTCGAACATGACCCAGTTGCATAGGAGAGGGAGATAAAACACTCATCAGGCAGCATTGTTTTCCTATGTCCTAGAAACGCCAGGCTTGAGCACGGGTTTGCTGAAGCTTTAGAAGGATGGTGGTGGTGGGACCCAGGGAAGAGACATTGAAGGTGATGCTTTTATCCAGCCAGGCAGCCTCTGCACGTCCCTGGAGAGCTAAAAAATAGATCTGATCGAGGTGGGCACAGATTACTTCCCATCGCAGTTGCTTCTTGGGATATTCTGACCAGTTCTAATGTAAAAAGACATGAACTAGAAAGCAGTGCACCCGCCTCTTAAGCAGAATGAGCAGAAATTACCCCAATTGATGATTAATGAACTATCGGACGCATATATTTGACTATACTATTTATATCCAGAACTGTTTTATTGCGGGGCGGGTGATTTCCTCCTTGTTGGCACATCACAGAACATTCAGTTCTTTCAAACAACAAAAGTGAAAATTGTGTTGCTTGAGGGATTTGAAAAACCCTCAAACAAATTGTAAATAATTCATCTAGCGATCAATTTATATGTCAGCGCAGCATATTACTTATATGCACGATCCTTGTGATGTGGCTTTATACTGTCTTAGGATATCAGTTCAGTAATTTTGATCCCCGTGGTGAATGAATTAGAAAACAGTCTGTTAACTCAGGTAACATTTTGTTCAATAAAAGTAGGCCCATTGACAGCACATGTGACACCTCTCACGGTAGCGATAGTATAGTTCTATTTCGTACTGTATATGTTTAAATAATAGCAGGAAACGTTTACATAAGAAACCCAAGAACACACAAGAAAATGTTTCAATAATAGCGGGAAAGCATCCTTAAATATACACTAATTTCTATAATTTTCTCTTTTAATCAGCCAATAATAACTACACTCTTCTGAATGGCACACGAATCATGCACCGCAGTGAAGAGACCAGACTTTGGGTGCTCATCGATGGCTTGGTTCCCTTTACTACCTATGTGGTGCGAGTGAACGCTTCCAACAGCCAAGGCAGCTTGACGAGTGACCCCACAATGATTGCGATGCCGCCAGAGGGTAAGTCTAGTGAAGCGCTGACTATCTCAATATATATAAATGTCCCAGAACAAAGTCTCTGCTGAACACCTTGTTTACTGTCAGAATTCATTTTTTTAGAACTTAGAGTCTCAATATTATTTCTGCTCGGTTTGCTTATTGTTTTGTTTTATTGAGATGCATGTGTCGATATCGTTTTATTGTTGAGACTTCTTTCACCTCGCACTGTGTGTGTGTGTGTGTATGCGCACACACACAGGCATGTATCTCTTGCTTTCTGCATGTTAAGAAGATTCAGAAATGCTTTTTTGTTTGAGACTTTGTTTAGATTCAAATTGTATTTTTACAATTTAGGCTTTAATTTTCTAATACAAGTAGTTCCCATTCCTGGTTTTTGGAGAACTAATTTAGATGTATATCTAAGCCCTTCCATTTGGCAAAAAGATGCAGCGTGCAGGTAATAGAATAGTAAAATTATTAGTACCACTGGAAAGACACCTTTAAATTCCTTGTCCTAATGATTAGAGTGCAGTACTGTCACCTTAAATGTGAAACATGGTACGATCTGGATATGTTTAAGTATTTCTATGAAAAAAAAAATAACCTTATTCAGAACTATTATTTTGCTCTGAAGTCCACTCCACCCTTATTTTAACTATTTGTGAGACCGATTACTAAGAAGAAAACTTCTTCTTACGTTGACATGTACAGCCCTCAAATAGAAGGCATGCCTCAGTGATGAGAGCATGATTCTGAACTGTGTGTCCAGAATGTGTGTTTTCTGAGAAAAGGACCCCAGGACACCCAGCGTCTGCCTCACAGCCCAGCCCCGGTGTAAGCAGCGCTCTCTGCACGAAGGCAGAATGGCACTCTCCTGTTAACAGCCAGCTGCAGGGCTCCACGTCCCCCTTTGTCACAATGAGTAGAAGAGCAGCAAAGGGATATCACTAAAGGAAATTGAGGGCTAACCTGTAGTTCCTGCAGAATCCTCTCGCAAGGGAAGATTCATTACCTGCTGTGCCGTAAAAACCGCTCACTATTATCTACCTTTTACGACATAAGAATTAATGAATGGATGCTTACTGAAACACTCGCTTAAGAAAAGAATGCTTGAAAGGGACTATTGATTCAGATAGTGTATTTCATGAACCCACAATAAAAAAAACAAAAATGGAAATTAAGTTTAGATAAGTGCTTGTTTAAGAAATGAGACCAAAAAGAAAAAAGAAAAAGAAAAAAGAAACCTCATTTTACGACATAAGAATTAATGAATGGATGCTTACTGAAACACTCGCTTAAGAAAAGAATGCTTGAAAGGGACTATTGATTCAGATAGTGTATTTCATGAACCCACAATAAAAAAAACAAAAATGGAAATTAAGTTTAGATAAGTGCTTGTTTAAGAAATGAAAAAAAAAAAAGAAAAGAAAAAGAAAAAAGAAACCTCGGGTATTCGTGTTTTCATTGTTCATTCTAACCCAATGCGCTGGAAGGAATCGAAAGTTGTGATGCCTCTATACCTTAGTATATAATACCTTTTATATACTAAGAGATTTAAGATTTAAGAGTAATTCGTGCTTTGAGATTTTTAAGTTACATAATTTCTAAATAAGATATATGGAATATTTAATGAGTTATATATTCATCTTATGGGATTTACACTGATTTAAATAGTTTGTAATTTACACCAATTTACATCGCATTCAAAACATGTGAATTATATTAAAGGACTAGTTTAATTCATTGTTCATGTGTTTAAGAATGTGTGGTCTAATACTCTAATATATATGTGCGTTTGTGTGTATATATGCATGTATATATACATAGTTTAGTTAAACACAGCAAGCTTCTGTTGTTAACTCAGTACACACTGTGTGACTATATCTGTCATGGGGTTAGTAGAAGGGCTGATATTATGTAAACAGGAAGAATCTAAACTATTTTGGGGCGGTACAGCAGAAGTGAAGTAACTGCTAAGGCTTGACTTCAACTCTGCTCTGTGGGTGCCTCTCCACGCCCTTAGCATCGCGCTCTGCAGGTGCACACTCCCTGGGCACTGTGCAAGCACTCACTTTATGTACTCAGAAATCCAGGATTTGGGAGATGGGCCTTCACTCAAAGCGAAGGCAAAATGTCTTCAAAGGCAGA
Organism: Pteropus alecto; assembly: GCF_000325575.1. Classification (NCBI taxonomy): domain Eukaryota; kingdom Metazoa; phylum Chordata; class Mammalia; order Chiroptera; family Pteropodidae; genus Pteropus; species Pteropus alecto. The sequence continues at coordinate 5,178,498 of NW_006439191.1, read as the reverse complement.
CAGTGATTCGTTCAAGTTTATTACAGCCATTAGATGTACTTTTTTTCATTATTAGATTGTTGTTGATTACAATTAGGAAACTTATAGCTTTGAAATTATCTTTTTTATGATCTTGTGGCAGTTTAAAGGTGATACCTCATTGATTAAATAGGTTTTAGTTCATGCTTCCTTTTACTTAATGATCTGAAAACATATTATCCTGATTTACACATAAAATCATGCCGAAAAGCATGTGGCATTCACGAGAATATGTGTGTTTAAGTAGAATTAAATTAGTACTGAGAGTTATTAAAGAAATCTTCCATGCCTTTGTCCAGTGAACTGTGTTTCATACTGAAATGAATAATAAATGAACCAATGTACAGAAGCAAACCAACTTATGGGCAGAGAAGCTTCTATATGCTATTTACTTTTCCATTATATTTAGATTGTTATCATTATTGCCATTTCCTTGATTTCAATATTAGATCTCTTTTATGGTGATGTTCAGTTCCTACTTTCTTTCAATGCTGGGTTATGCCAAATTTGTAATGATAATACCCTTAGCTATGTTTTCTTCTCCATGTAGTTTAAAAACATGATAATAGAAGGTTTAGGCAAAACAGAAATGATAATTTTTTTTCTTTATCAAAGGTTTGATATGAGATATGGCCTAAAGAACCTCCTTTACCTCCTTAATCTGGCCAAGTCCTACTCATTTTTTTAGGTTTCAACTTAAAAATTGGTCCATCAAAAAGTCATTTTTTCCCAACTGAGGCAGAGATAGGGCCCTTCTGTGTCCCACAAGAGAATCACATTGTATCCACAGTGCCTGCCTGATCTGTCACGGTCACTGGTTGTAGGACTCTACACAGCAGGGACTATTTCTTATTCACAATTTTTATCTTAAGTGCCCAGACCAACCCTGACTCATGGTAGGTGTATAATGTATAATGGGGCAGTGAATGTATGAGCGAATGAATGAATCAGCCAAGATAGCTTGATTATCAGTTTTAAATTGGAAGTTTATCATTGCTCAGACCTGCTCAAGCCTCATCTTCTACCTAAGCGAGCTGTGACTTTGTGACCTCCTCCGTGTACTGTTGTGCAGTTTGGGAGTGCCAGGAGCCCTGCAGGTGGAAGGGGGCCAGGGCTGGAAGGATGGCAAGAGTATGGAAGGTGAGAAATTCTCAGATTGCACCAACCCCATCGCTCTTTGAGTCCTTCCCTGCAGTGGTTACTTGTCGTAGGCGAGCATAGGATGAACAGGCCTTGGTTTACATAGGAACTTAAAAAAGGAGAGATAAGGGGACACAATGTACTCTGGTAGGTCATCGCTCAGGTGATGGTTATAAGTCACCTTATTTGATATTAACTTTCTGTATTTTTTAATGAAAAAAATACAATTAGCGTGCCGCTTTCTGTATACCAATTATATCTCAATAAAGCCAGAAATCTTTTTAAATACTCAAGTCCAACAATATCTAATTTCCGACCATAGTTAATTCCATCAGACCTTCCTGTTTTATTGCTGTCGTTGAATAAAATTAATTTTATTAAAAACTAAAACTCAACTTTCTCCAAACGAAATGAGAAAGGCGATTAAACAATGGGATAAACATGAGTTATTTTCAAGATGGACATTAAGGCAAGTGAGATCATGAAACCAGTAGCTCAGTACATGTACGGTGCAAAAGCTCAAACAGCCCACATTTGTTTTATTTTAAAAATTCATTTGAAATATTATTTGGTCAACTGGAAGAGTTTTTTTCCCCCAATTCTATAGCATATACTTCTGTATACTCAGGTTTTAGTATTTCTACAATAACCATATTTTTAGGTTGTTTGCAATAGCATAATGTTCATATTTAGCACTAAGATACTCTTAGAAATGAAGAATATACTTAATCTGAGCTCTCGAGTAGCATTATAGTGCAGGTTCAAGAGTTCTAGGAAAAGAATTAAAAAAATAAAAACGGAATCCAAATGTTAATCCATAAATATGAAACTTTCCTTTGACCTTTACCCTTTCAAGGTCTGGAGTTACTAATGGGGTTAGGATTTCAACTCTTAATGGGGCTCAGTGCATTAGTGTTTTGTATGCATGGAATTCAGCATTCGGTTTAATAAGTGGTTGACATTGGTGATGTCCCTTAATTTGCTTAAATCTAATTGGCTCTTTTATCAGTCAAACCTGTATGGATTGGTAATTGATCAGAAAGGGTCAGCCATGACTCTGCATGTAGTTAAACGATGGAACCACCAGTTAAAGCCACGGCTGCATGGAAATAAGCACAGGAAGAACAAATGAGCTTAGAGCAGGAAGGCAAAGGAGCTTAGAAGTTTTGCAGGATCTTCAAGTTCAGAACAAAGGCATTATAGAGTATATAAATTTTAAATACACTGCATTTTGCCTCCAGACTTAAACTTTTTTTTGCAGATGAACTGAAATCTTGTCTGAAACTATCTTTGTTACATCAAAGAACTACTCAGAAAGCTAAGAGAGACAGAAGAAGCATAAAAGGGCATAGTTTAAAATGATTAGTGACAAATTCCATACTGATGAGCTAGAAACGGATTTTTTATGAAAGTTTTATATTTTTCCGAAGGGAATAATTTTATTCTATTTATCTTTTCCTGGCCTGCTTTATTGTAATAGTGAAGGAACTCAGAGCCACCTTGTTTGTGAACTTAATCCAGTTTTCTCTGACAGTAAATAATTTTCATCTATACCTTAAAATTGATAAGAATTATTATAATCTACAAACTTTGTAAACATACTAAGCTTGAGGAATATGTTTCTTTCCCAAAAGTGTCTTATTAGAAAATCAAAAACGAGGAAAGGCAAAATGGTTATGAGTGGTTTGTTTTAGAATCTGTTTTAGTTTGTCTGTCCTTTGCATGACCTCCCTCCCCAACTAAAACACTGATACAAGAAAAAGAGTAAAACCCTTTTGGAATTGATACCTAGGCACATCGTAAAAGCATAGACTTTAGAATCCTATAAACCTAGATTTGATTCCACTTCTTTCCCTCACTGGCTGAGTGGCGATGACCACAAACATAGATATATGTGAACCTCAGTGTGTTCATCCATAAAATAGGCTTGATGATAATTCCCAGCTGACGGAAGATTAAACAACACAATACATGTGGTGCACTTAGCACAGTGCCTGTCTTGATAAGCAGTTAGTGCTTGTTACTTTCTTTGTTCCATTTTTCTACCAAGACTCTTTGGCCTCTGCAATATTGAGATTTATAGTAAGAAATATACATCTGCTTTCCTCATTTCTGTTTATGACACAGAGCTCCTTGGGATTTTCTGAGTGATGAGAGCTGTACTCTGCATTTTGTTATGTTAATGTGGTGACTTTTGGAAAGCATGGAAGGGTGTTGTTGGTTGTGGTCAGGCCAACAAGGTGATTAGACAGTCAGAA
>NW_006439191.1:5090581-5175020 GCF_000325575.1 Pteropus alecto | reverse complement strand
GGAACCAGAAATCAAGTTCAGCTGCCAGTGGCCAGTGATTTAATCAATTGTGCCTGTTGTGTGAGGGGTAGGTTCAGATCTGCCTGGGGGCTCTGCAGCTGCTTGTCATTTCCATTTGGCTGTTTCCTGAGTTAATTCTTTGCAAAAAAAAAAATGGGTAATCTAGTGAGTAAATGAAGGTCTTGAGTTCCATGAGCCCCTCTTGCAAATTAATCAAACCCAAGGAGGGAGTAGTTGAGAAGCACAAGTAACAACCTGGGCTTGGAGTTCCATCTGAAGTTGGGGGGTACATCTTGTGGGACCGAACCCTAACCTGTGGAATCCGGTTTCTTGGAGTCACTAGCGTAGAACTGAGTTGGACTGTAGGACACCTAGTTAGTCATGGGTGTCATAGTTATGTCACAGTTAAATGCAGGAGAACCACCCCACACATGCCAGAATTGGGTGTGAGGGTGTTTTCTATCTCCAAAGGCTGGAAAAAGCTATAGAGAAAGTTCGTACACAGCCACTTAATAAATACAATTTTACGATTATTTTTCATTTCCATTTTTATTCATAAACAAATGCCTTTATAACTTTGTTAATGCTAGTCAACAGAGAGGAATTTGAAAATATTTGCTAAATTTTATTTCTCCTTTTCTTGATGTTCCTCAAATACGTATTTTAAAAAGTTAAATATTAGAAATAAACATTTTTTTCATTTTCAGTAGGGAAACTTAGTTTAGACAATTCACATTTGAATAACTAAATGCCATGTTTGCTTTTTGACATATAATTTCCGCCCGATAATATTGCTAAAAAGATAATATATTAACCAGTGATATTTCATAGATTGAACTATGAATTAATTTTTAACATTTTAGGAGAATGTAATGCTCTTTCAATTATCTACTGCTGAGTAGCAAACCACCCCCAAACTTAACATTTTAAAACAATCACTCTTTATTATTCCTCGTGATTGTAAGAGTTGTCATTTTTGGAAAATACAGCTAACTCTACTGGTAGCTGCAGAATTTTGCCTTTGAACTGAAGTAATTGACTATCCATCTTGGCATGTTACAGAATACATGGAAAATTTTTATTAATCTGTCAAATCAATTAAGAGCACATGGTAAAGAGAACGCCAGAGAAAAAGGAAATGCTTTAAAAAGGAGTAGAATGATGACCTACCCTCAGAGCGCCCTGTCCTATCAGGAGGGTTGGGACAGTGCTACCAGATTCTTTTCTTAGGTTAAGTTTTCTAAAAGCTCAGCCTGTAAAAATAAAAATAAAAATAAAAGAGAGAGAAAAGAAAAAAAAAAATCATTGGTTATATCTTTTGATTAATTAGGAGCTGAGTCTGAGCTGTTTGGCATGACATACTCAATGAACTTACTTTTCTCCTTTGTTTTTTTCTTTTTTAGAGGGAAAAAAAACCCCTGAATTTTCTCTCTTTTTTTTTTTTCATCTCAACTGAAATCCCTTTTAAAGACCTAAGAGGAGGGAACTGTGGGTAGTGCTATGGTCCATCCCCAGGGAGAATGGTTTCATTTTATGACATGATCTCTAAGATAATTAGGAGCAACTAAAAGCTCAAAAAGCACGGACAGATCTAAAAAAATAATAATAATAATTACAAATGCAAACTCCATTTTATCTTCTACCTTCACTGTAGCACTAAGAATTGTAAAATATTTCTACACCTTTAAAATCTATTTGGTACAATGGCAGGAGGCTATATTTTTTTGTTCTTGGAAATTAATATTTCTAAAAAATATAGAAATTTGCTTTCAGTGTGCAAGTATAGGTACCATCAGTCTGATTTCTGTTTTTTATCTGCTCTGAATACACTTTGATTTATTTGTAAGATGTACGTAGAAAGGTCATTGTGTCAATATCTTAAAAATGAAAGGAATGCAAGAAATGGAAATACATTAAAAAAAAAAAAGTAGGTTAGAAAGGGACAATAGCTAAGGTGGTACCTTATTCAAAGAGTAGAAGGGAAGGTAAGATTAGCTGCCTTGTGTAATGTAAAAGCCACAAGGAAGATACAGGATTGTGAGGCATAGCATTCTTTAAAACAACAGCATTCTAGCACATAAACAGATGGTTTGTCTTCACCTTCAATATATTAAAAGCTATACGATTTATATTGCTCCCAGCTTGTATGACTCTGTAGAACAGTTGTGCATAATGTTTTACTTCTGGATATGTCTTCCGAACATGCCGCTGTTTCTCCCCACTGAAAGTAGGCGAATTCAATGAATAAAAAGTATTTAAATTCTTAATAAAATAGTGTACTTTTGAAAATATATACCAAGACGTATATGTAACCTGTGTAACCTGTGCTTTCTCCAAAGTATATTACGAGAATAGAACCAAAGCATTTATAATTGTCTTAAGTATGCTCTCAAATCTTTTTATAAAAAAATCTTTTCTTTGCCTTTTTAGAATTGATAGTTTAACGTGCGCTGTGTGTGTGTGTGTGTGTGTGTGTGTGTGTGTGTGTGTGTGTGTGTGTGTGTAAGATTATGTTATTTAAGCCAAAAGGAAAGGGGTACATTCTTACTTTATAATTTGTGAAGTTTTCCTAATTGCTAATATTCACCATCTTGACAATGAACTTCTTGCTTATAAAAACTCTATAGAAAGGAGCTAACTTCTGAGCCATGGAGAAGACAGAAGGGAACTTTGAAGCGGGCTCACCATGGACGCAGCAAGCCTCCAGCAAAGGGCTGCTAGCTTCCCACATTTGCATAGTCTCCTGTGGTTTGTGTAGAAACACACAGACCCACACATGTATGCAATCAGTGGCCATCTTAGAGCATCCTGGGGCAAGAAAGAGAAACAAAATTTTTTTTAAATCGTATTTCTCCTTTATCAGGGGAGTCGGGTGGGAAGAATTATTCCTTTAAATTCTACTGAAACTTTCCAAAAATCATATTTTTAAAAAGAGTAAGTACAATTCCCCTGTTTTTTATCTTGGAATAAAGGTTTATCTGTGACTTTAAGGTGAAAAAAAAAAAAAATCATGTCTGTCTGACTGCAGTTGGGAAGCAACTTAAAGTTTTATTTGAATTCTTATGGTGCCCTAAAGAAATTTTTGCCTTTTTAAAAAATATCTTTTCTTTTTCCTTCATTATCATAGACTCTGTGCCTGACTTGTGTAAAATTCTATGAGCATTTACCTGTCCGTATAAATACTTTTACAAAAGTGAGACCAGTTCTTAATATATTTTAGGTACTTAAAGACCATATTACTCCTCTCTTTTCATTAGGAACTTCGAGAAAATTCTTACTGTGTCTCTATAAAAGGGTACAGATCACCCAGAGTCTAAAGATTCTAGAGACGTATAAAAACTTAAAGAAGGATTGTGACCGTAGTGGGCACATTCACTATAGCTACTACGCTATTTGTGTTCGTTAATTAACTGGGACAAATGAAAGTAGACACGCGAGCGTATCTAGTGCCTGCTTTGTGAGTGCAGATCTTCTTTACATTTTGATGCTGATTTTAAACTTTCACCAGGTTCCATTTAAATGTTCCATAGCTAGTGTCACGTTTACCTGGTAGGGTATAAATCCATGGGAAGACAGAAGGAATGGCCGAACGGCAATGGAGAGAAGAGTCACTGTTGACATCTCTCTCTCTCTCTCTCTCTCTCTCTCTCTCTCTCTCTCTCTCTGTCTGTCTCTCTCTCTTTCTATTTTCTTCCCTCCCTCCCACCTTCCCCCCTTCTCTTCTCTTCTTTTCCTCTTTCATCCATTCTTCTTTTTATCACCTTCCCTCCCTCCCGCCATCTTTCTTTTCTTTTGAGAGCCTTCTCATCATTTACCTTAGCTATAAGCACATAGTAGGAAATTAGCAACGCTTACTATCATTCCCCTAGAGAATAATAATGGCCTCGTGTAATTTTTGCACCCAACAGGGCCTCACCCTTTCTTTGGAGCACACTGTTCTCTCTGGGGCCCCCAGATTCTCCACGCTCAGCACTAATATGAAGCAGTCAGCCAGTGTAGCCAGCAGACGCATGTGGCATGCCCTGGGTCTGAACCTGGGGTTCACTGGACTCTGCTGCCAGTCGCATTGCCTCTCAAAGAGTCAGACAGTGTAGCCGACGTGGCAGAAAGCAGAGCAGATCTGAGAGAAGGAGATACAGTGGATTCTGGTGACAGTATTTAGCCCTTCAATCCAGCTCTGCCTAAAACCAACTCCTTCCCTAGATTCTTTTATTACGGGAGCCAACTCCTTTCATTGTTTGAGTCTGTATGTGTCCGGTGGGTTCCCTGCCACTTGAAAACAAAAGTGTTTAAAACACAAGACATTTGAGAGAAAGGAAAAAAAGTAGCATTTAGAGAAGCATCTTAAAATCTTAAAATCATACCAATTCGCGCAGCTTCACATGTACGGGCTTTTGTTTGAGCTCTCACTGCGGAGACCGCAGGAAGCAAACCTGACGTGAAATGAAATAGTAGCAAATAAGACTATGGTATTTCTGACCCACTGGGAGGGGGCCCTTGGAGCCGCATCATCTGCCAGGCTTCGAGTTACTTCTCTTTTTCCCACGTGTCAGGGCCCTGAGTGCCAGCAGCAGCTCCGCATTCATTAGCTGTTTGGCCTGATGGAAGCACCTTTACCTGGCTGATGCAGGCTTCTCATCTCGAAAACGGCAGACCTGAACTAGATCAGTGGTTCTCCCAGTGTGGTCCCCGAAGAGAAGCATCGGCCTTATCTGGGGCCCTGTTCGACTTGCGGACTACGGAGCTGCATCCTCAGCCTGTCGAATCAGAAAGTCTGAGGGTGGAGCCCAGCAATCTGTTTTACCAGATGCTCCCCAGTTTATCTGGGCGCACACCCAAGTTTGAAAACCACTGAACTAGGTCATCTTTAAAACACCTTCAAAGAAAAATTATGATGTGATCTTGTGACTCTGCCACACTTATAATGGAGACACAGAGTTACTGAGGGAAAAGCTTGTCTTGGAATGTAGAGGCTCAGTTCTCGGGGCCAGTGGCCTTTCCAGCGTGGGGCGCGGGCATACTTCTCCGTCTCCCTGTGTGGGGCAGGCCTCACCCGTTTCAGTTGTTGAGTCCTACCTGTGGCACCAGAAAGCAACAGGCGTGATGTTTTCTGCGCCGAGAAACACTAATCAGCCCTACCGTGAAGATGCTGTCAGCTAAATTTCCTCTGCTCTTCAATCCCTTCATGGAACATCTGTTGTAAGGAGTTCAATGTCACTAAAACCCGAGTCTCCTCCCTCTGGGGGACTTTCTCTAATGAGCGTCTTGTGGCCGCACTTCCTCTGAGAGGTTTTCAAATGTGTCTCCTCAAGTCAGCTACGTCTTTATCCTGGATTCCACAGTTTGCTTGCTGTCGGACCTCATGCTTAAGGCTTTTCCGTCTAGAATTTCACAAATACACCTCTGCGAAGTAAGCTGACATGGTCTTCAGATGCTGAGAGAACAATAAGGTCACATGACTCCCTATTTGATAAAAAACTCAGGCACGCGTCGAAGAGGTTGCAGGCGTGGTTCCAGATCACCGGCACAAAACGGGAATATTGCAGTAGAGCAGGTTATGATGTTTCTGCTGCTGGCGGGTCTCACCTCCGGTTTGTAAATAAAGTATTTGCGAAGTGCAGTAAAGCCAAACACAATCGAGCAAGGTTCGCCTGTAGCTCTCTTGGCTGTAGCAAGCACTCACATTTCTATAGGACTTACCAAGCACAGGTGCTGTTCAGCATATACTTACTTGTTTAATTCTCACAGACTCTGAGGACAGTGCTGTTATTATCCCTAGAGTTACACAGGAGGAAGCTGAGGAAAAGGGATTGGCTTATGACTACTTTCTTAAGGTCATGCAGCTAGTAAGTGATGTACGCAAATGTAGAGAGTGGCTTCAGAAGCCTGGTTCTGGGCCACGGCGCTCTACTGTTTATTTAAAGCATCTTCCACTGACCGCTCACGTCAGCTCTTGGCAGAGGTAGCAGAGTTGTCCCAGCCTCACTTGTCAACGAGAGTCTGAAGATGTTACCTGGCTCTATAGTTGTATCAAATATGGTTTCAAGGGTATCATTTGCTGGAAGCTTTAGGTATCCACAGCCTGCTGCCAGTGAGCTACAGAGCTGTCCTCGATTAGTTATATGACCCAGGCACTTAAAGTTTAAAAATCTAATGAGGGGGAAATATTCTGTTAAAACAGATATTTTTACAGCCTTATAAGGAAACATTAAGCATAAGCAACAGTAAGTGGCCCACGCTCTGTGTGTAGACAGCAAAAATCAGCCAAGTGGACCATCCTTTTCCAGTGTGGATATAACTACTTACTTGCCTACCAAGTATTTTGACAAACTTCTTTCATATTTGCCTATGAATTCCTAAGATAAACTCCAATCTGATGAAAATGTTAAAATAACCTTGTATTTATTATTTTGGAGAAAAGACTTATTTTACTTTTCTGAAAATATTTTTCTGAACTTTTACTCTCCAGTGACGAGCTGTGATTTGCATTCTTTCATCGGCTTATAATAGAAAATTTAAGTGTTCTGATCTGATTTGCTGTTGAAGAGGCTTTTGTGTTGATGTGGGACAATCTCTTCAAAATTTGTTCAAATGCATTTTCCCAAAACATTCATGTATAACAGTGGCATTGTTACTACCAATTACTAAGTTGTCCTCTCTTTGGGCCTATTTTCAAATGAAGTTATTTGTACATCAAAGGAAATGAATAGATGTGATCTTCTGATTGTACCTAATTGGCACTCCTGCAAAGAGACAATTTAATAATGTTAATTTTAGGGGAAAATATTAAAACGTCATTAAAAGAAAGAGAGCAAGGAAACTTGTATTTGTAAAAATGAAGGGAGAGAGGAATGAATGAATGAATCCTTTTCTTCCTGTATTAAAACTACTTTTCCATGAACAGATTAAAAACATGACAGTCACTTGAGGACACTTCATCACAGGTGGACTATTGGAGAACGCAGGATTGTGTCCAGTTTGGCATGTCGGGGATTCGGAATGGTCACAGGAATGACCAACTGTGTCCTTTGGGCCATCAGAAAGGAGAAATGCTTTTCTCATCGAAGTCTGAGGTTGGGGACATGACTACAAAAAAGGCTTGAATCTTGTTCACGTGGTTGACTCTGTGAATCCAATAAGCGTGTCTCTTAAATTTAGTGCATTCGTTAAGCAAGTTGACCACAGTTTCTGTCAGATTATCTGAATTTTAACTTCGCCACCACCCGCCATCCCCAACATTCTTATTTCCTGATGGCATGACCTCAGAAAAGCGATCTCCTTTCTAGGCCTCGGCTTGTCCAACTGAGATGGGATTTCATAATCTCATAACCATCCTTAACGGTCTGGGCGAAGGATAAAGGATGGGCGTGGGCTGGGGAGACCAGCTGCCACAGAAATAGGTGCTCGACTGTTTAAAGGATATAAAGCACGATCTGTAATAACACAAAATATGCATCAAGTATCACTGTTTGAAAATGAAATGAACTCCCATGCATATAAATTTTTATTTTCCTTGATGATTCTAACAACCGATTCTTAAAGCTACGTAAGGAAACAGCGGAGTGGTTGTGCTGTATTAAATTATAAGTGAGGACTAATTAGAGGATCAAAGATGCTCTTTGGGAGATATTACTTGACTGGTAGGAAAAGCATTAGCTGTCTCTCTCTCTGTCTCACATGTTTGTACTCTCTGTCATAGAGATATCCTTCCCTACAGTTTTGGGATCTTGATGTTTAATTTAACACAGAGGTCTTTGAGAAGCACAACAGGGGTTGTTCCCAGTAGTTCTGGCATCGAGGAAATTGAAATACACACGTTTTTTCTCATTTATCAAAGACAGGCAAGAATCTAAACTGACATTTTATATCGAATGAATTATGAACTGTGTACTTTGTACCTAAGGGAACAACAACTAAATTAGAGTTTGAGATAAAAGAGAGAGAGAGAGGGAGAGAGAGACAAAACTAGGTTTTTAATAAAACATACAGTAATTTCTGTTGCTACGTCTGACGGTGACGTGGCCAAAGCCAGTCTTATTCTAGAACTCATGAATGAATGCAGGCTACTCTGAACATGTAAGGTTTAAATATTCATGAGAGGTTTTTTTTTTTTAGAAAGTATTAGACCTAATTTCTTCTTATATAGCCAGACTCTCTGACCAGTGAAACATTCTTCATAATCTGAACTTAATTTTTACCTTTGTGTCAGTTCTTCCTTTCTTAGAAAATATAACATTTGCAAATTCTTACTTCCTAAGAAAATATGAGATTAGAAGTTGCTTGAGGGGATAAAACAGTATACAAGATAAAAATTATATGCATGAAAATGCCATATTCTGTGTCTTTTGTTTATAACCCCTACACATGTAAACACACTCGCATGTAGGCAAATTGTCCTAGTAATTGACAACGTGGATTCAAAAATTAACCAGATTGGGTTCATATAGTTAGTAGGAGGAGGTTAATTTCTCCTCCTATTAGCTACATGACCTTGAACAAGTTATTCAGCCATGTTTTGCTTTATTTCATGAGCTGAAATCAGTTTTTAGAAGTCATTCAGCATTTTTTGGTCCTGCTGATGACTATCGTTTTGTTCTCCCCAACAGAGAATGTGAAATTCATGGCCTGTTGAGATAAGGGATGTCCCATATGTAACCTGAGTGTTTTAAGGCTATGTCTTCTAGTTATTAGTTGAGTAATTAATCAACTTGGATATTAGGTCTGATCTCATTGTTAAGATGACTTTTATAACCAGTCCTCCCTGGTTCTTCCATCATTAAATGACTGAAATTTTGTCGTCTATTCAAAGATCACTTCATTTCTTGGCTCTTGATTCTATCCCAGAAGAGCAGATTCAGGGACATCATAAGAAAGAGTCCAGCTTTAAAATACAATAGTTTATCTTATTTACCACTTTTTCTTTTACTATTGTTCTTGTTAGATACATTTATCAAGAGACTGTTTACTGCACTCTTCTAAAGAAAGTGAATTTGACCTAGCATAAATTTACTCAGTTAAAATTATGTATTAATCTTGCTAAGCATATCTATTTTTAATTTTACAAAGCTGAAATTTTTTAGAGAATTATTTTAAATGAAGTGAATGAACAATATTTTCACTAAAAATAGGATAGACTTAATCTACTCATATTTTTGTTGTATATGTTTTAAATTATTTTTCCAATTGAAGATGCACTCCACAGAAAGGGCTCACGTAATCAGTTCTGAAGGATAAAGAATTTAATCTACACTGCCTAGAAACTAATTTGGATGAATATGATGATATTCAAAATAATAGGAATACTAAGAAATTCTTTTAGGAATACTAAGGAATTTAAATGTCAAGAGCAAAGTCTTAAACAGAGTATCTAAATCTAGGAAATCTGTGAAAAGAGAATAAAACTTGGTGGTTTGAGATGTAAAAAAAAAAAAAAAAAAAAATCTTCTGGGCATTGCGACCACCCACTTCAGGGCTTCTAATTAGTCTGACAAAGTGACAGTTCCATATTCTAGTTGAGCAAATAATGTATCTAATGAAATTCAACATTCCTATATTTCTCTGAGCACAATGAGCTGCATCATTCACAGCTTTGGGGTATTTCAAAATTAACAGAAGATGACTTCAGTCTGTGTGATGTTTCCTGGTTAACAAATTCACTGAAACTGTCTTGCAGAGTAATTTTAAGCAACTCTTTAATTTTACACCACAAAGAGAAATGGAGGCAGAGGTAAGTCTCCTTGGTCCTATGGATGCTAATGTGAAGTGGAATCTTTCATTTCTCAAGATGGTCAATAGCAATTAGTATTCAGTGGTGTCTTTCTATTCTGGTGCCCTTGACCCACCTCTGCCTCCTCTTTCTATATTACTCCTATTATAAACTGGAACTGGGGATATCCTCACTTCTTTTCTGTTCCAATTAAAGCAGTCTTAGTGAACATGGAGACAATTTTTCATTTCATGAAGAACAATTACTAGAGCTAGGTGAGATCTGACAGTTGGGTTTCACATACTTTTGACAAATATTTGCACCAGTCTTGATTGGCATAGTCCATCAAATGTTTGTGAATTTTGGGTTTCCCTCAGAAATGTAGACCCAAACGAGTCAGGGAAAGACCAAACCTTGCTAAGCATATCTATTTTTAATTTTACAAAGCTGAATTTTTTTAGATAATTATTTTAAATGAAGCAAATGAATGATATTCATGAACAAGACAAATATACTGTCTTAAGGTTTTATTCAATGATGTAGTCCAAAACATTTTATTTTATTCCTGAATTCAGTAACAAAGGAATTATGGATTTTTTTTACAAAATGTTTGCTTTATGTACATTTTTTAAAACTTTTTATTATGGAAAATTTTAAACATACAAAAGTAACGAGAATAGTATAATGAACCCAGTGTACCTATTAGCTAGCTGCAAAATTATCAACACTTTGCCCAAGTTCTTATCCACCACATTTCAAAAATATAACCACAATATTGTATCAAATAATTAAAATAATTACTGAATATCATTTAATACCTATCAGTGTGCATATGTCTTCTACTGTCAAAAAGGCCTTTTTGCCATTGGCATGTTTGAATCAGGATCCAAACAAGGTCAACACATTACATTGAACATTACATTACATTTCTTTTTTTTTTTTTTTTTTATTTTTTTTTTTTCAATTAGAGTTGACTTTCAGTATTTTACATCAGTTTCAGGGGTACAGCGTAGTGGTTAGACATTTATATATTTTACGAAGTGATCCCCCAATAAGTCTAGTACCCCCGGCACTATACACAGTTATTACAGTATTATTGACTATATTTCCTGTGTGTCCTTCACATCCCCATGATTCTTTTGTAACTACCAATTTGTATTTCTATGCACATGCTTTCTTCCTAGAAAGAACTTTTGTCCAAAATACCACACTGGTGACTGAGATATAATTAACAAATTACTTATGCCACACTGGTGACAACCTTGAGAAAACGTCATCATCTCTTTAGCTTGGGCCTATAAAGCCCCCATCTCCTACCTCATTAATCTCAAGCCTCTTATATTAGAAATGCTTCTAATTTGCCCAGAGCATAGATCTTAAGTGTTCTTAGCACAAACAGATAAACAAAATGGTACCTGTATGGTGATGAATGTGTTAATTCACTTGGTTGTGGTAATGATTTCATAATATATACATCAAATCATCATATTGTATACTTTAAATACATATAATTTGTTAATTATACCTCAGTAAAGCTGTGAGGAAAAGACCTCAGAAAAAGTGAGAAAAAAGAGAAAGACATGCTTCTATTTCTTTTTGTCTATATGTTGCTTCTTGATGAAACTGTTTGAATTTGTTCATTACTATATTCCCATAGAATAGTGCCTGACATATAACTAGATGCATTTTAATTATTAGGTCCCTTGATAGATTTTATAGTATATATACAGATTATATGTAATTATATATGTATATAGTACACATAAATCCATACATATACAAAATATTCATTTTGATGGAGATATTGGAAAATGGAGCATTCATACCTTACTGATGGGACTATAAGTAAATGCAACTTTCTGGAAAACAGTTTGTCAAATTATATCTGAAATGGTAATAATATTTATCTCTATTGACCCAACAATTCTAAAAGGAAACGAAAAGATACATTTAGCAGAATGCTCAGTATTATTTATAATACCAAGAACAATATCATTTTATATCCATCAATATCAGCCTTGTTAAGTGAATGTTCTTAGTCTATAAAAGTATTACATACAATTATTTTTAAAAGTCATGTTACTGAAAATGCCGCAGAGAGTTAATGACATAGAGTTTTCATCATATCTTGTAAAACACACAGTTTACAAAATAATATATTAAAATTATTCAGCGTCACCATTTAAAAAATCATATTCTTAAGTATATTAGGAAACAGGAGAGTTTATAATAGTATAACACTGCCTGTCTCTGGGTAGTGTATGTATGGATAATAGTTTTCTTCATCTGTTTGGTAATTTTCAAATTTTCTATAATGAATATTATTTTTATAGTTATAAAATACATACTTTTAAAAGGGGGGCTCTCTTTAGTTCTGTAGACACCGAGTTTTATCATTTGGTTAGTATTTTCAAAATCCGTTAAGCGCTCTAAAGGTTGCATAAAGAAATAAAAAATAAGGTCTCTGCTCTTAAAGAGTTTAAATTACAATTACTTTGGTGTATTATGGGAGAAGCAACGGCTAGACTTAAGTTTAAGATTCAGCTTGGTGTTGAGAGATGGATTTTAGCCTTGGAAACAGTAGACGGGTATGAAACCATAGGTTGTCACTTATTAGTCACGTACATCAGACATGCTGTTTAACTTTTTCTAACCTTGGTTTTCACATCTGTGAAATGGAGACATTGAGGGAAGTAAACGATAAAAATGAATGAATTGTAAAGTGATATTTCAAATCTAATTTGATATTGCCGTGTTAGTACACTCCAGGCAATTAATGTCTTTTATGTTGAAAAAAAAATTCATTTTTCAGATAATTGGGTCTTTATTTGTAAGTGAAAAATGTGGTCTGGATCCTAACAATTATTAGGGTTACGGGGGAGAGATGTTTTCCTGCAGATCCTACCCACTACCAGCTCATCTCTCTAACCTTCCATTTGTTCATCCATCTATCCATTTTTTTCAGAAATCTCTGTATATGAAGCACTGTGTTAGGCACTACATTACCCCCTTAAATACTTTGCTTCTTTAATGATATTACTCTCAGATTCTGTGTATTCATTGGAAAATGATTGACCTGGCCTTTTTTAGCTATTCAGATGACCATTTTGAATCAACGGCATAGCCCATCTGAATGACACTGATGAACTCCAGTATGAAGCAGACCAAACTTAAGATGCCGAGTGAGCTTCCAGCCACGTCGGCTGCAGAAAGCAAAGTCTCCCTGCATCTTACTCTGGCCAGGATGAACAAGGAGCACTTTGTTGAGACGTGAGGCTTCTTGTTTTTAAAAGAGACATTGTCAAACTGGAACGCATCCGAGTCAGGCCACAAGGCTAGATATGGCTGAGGAATCATATCATGTAGAAAGAAGTTGGAGGGAATGGAGGCGTTTAACCTGAAACGGGGAGCTTCAGTGGAAAGAGGGCAGTTGCTCAAAAAAGCCCGATGTTCTCTCCCATGACGGTCAGCCGCAGAGGCTTATTCTCGGGGATTAGGACGGCAAGGACAAGGCCCTGGGAGTGCAGTGTGCGTGTGACCAGCTATATGCACCCAGTGCCCAGGATCGTCCCGCTGGTTATTTCGAGTACCGTGTCAACTCAGGAGGTCCCGTGTGGACACAAGATGACATCCAGCCGAAGGGATCTGGTCTGAGACCCACGTCAGAAAAGCTCACCAACAAGAAGAACCGTCCAATAACATAACAGGGCCGCTTAGAAAGGAGCCATTTTCCTGTCACTGATAATGAACAGAGAGACCTGATGTCACCCAGCTGGGATGTTTTAGGCAAGGATTCTTTATTGGGATGGGAGGTTAAAGTTGGTGGTTTTTAAGTGATCTCCACTCCAAGTTTAAAATACTGTTGTTTTACTTTTAACATTCTATTGCCAAAGACCAATTCCATGACAAAATATAACACTTAATTTTTAAAAACATCTGTCTCTTACTAACATGGAGACCTATTTCTTTTGCATGTCATTGAATTTCTATGGGCTTTGACTAATTACTGAGAACTAGCAAACTCACACCAGTAGTTCTACATGAGGGACTTTGGGGACAATAAGGAGACAGGGACCCAGCTGTGACAAAGAAATAAGACTGGGAAAGTACTGTTTAGAAATATGACTTGGACAGAAAGTAAATCTAACCTTTACTAATTCATTTAATGTTATAAGTGATCTGCTTTTATATTGATTTAACATTTAATATTTTCTAGTATAAATCACCTCCTATAACTTGCTGTTTTGTAGTGTAGAATTAAGGGCACTGTCTTTGGATTTAAACAATCCTAGTTTATAGCCTCTTTGCCAACAACTAGTTTTGTGATTTGGAATAAAATATGTAACCTCTCTGAGCCTCAGATTCTTTATACTACGAAGAGTTAACACTGCAGTTTTGTAGTGTATTTCTGAGAATTAGAAATAATTATATTAGCGAACCTAGTACATAGTATGAGTTCTAAAAGTTAGTTATAATGAGAGACTTTTGCAAACATTAAATCTATTTCAACCTACTTGTCACCATTTAATGCTGCTCTATTTGTGTTCAAGGTTGACTGTCCATTTGTTAGCACATCTGCATATTCCTCATAATTAATATCTTTTTTAATGGCATATGGTTTAGTGACTGGAAATTGAGTCTTGCCTTCTGTTTTCAATTTGTTTATGACTCAATGACTCAATATATGTGTCTGAACTTTCATTTTCCATTCTGGAAACTAGAATTTAAAACCCTCGTTCTTATGTAGCTATTTTAGAAAATGAGAGGAAAATTTGTAATCCAAGGGTTTTGAATATCTGCCAGGCTATTCAGTGATGCAGTCAGATGCATATAGATCACAGGCCATGGCTTCTGTCATGTTACGGGGACAAGGGGACCTGAATGAGGATGCCAGCATTCTAGTCTCTGAAGTGAGAGTGGTTTGGGCTGGGCTGGCCTCAGCTTCCAAGGGAAGCCAGCAGGAAGCATCACATCTGCTGGGGATAAGCATGGGCAGAGTTGTTGGGTGTCCTAGGCACGGAATTAGGCTGTCGACATGATCACCTCCCATGAACAAGCTAACAGCGTCCCCATGGCAGTGGGCTTCGTCCACTGAAAGGCACGGTCCACTGCATATTTGGATGTGAGATCCTAACTTCTGAAACCCCTGTAGCGTTTACGCCGTTTTTATGCTGTGCCCACATTCTGTGTGGTAATTATTTGAGTCGTGTCTTATCTCTTAAATATCAAATAGATGTGGTCCAGTCCCTTTTCTACCTATCCGGCCCTTTTCCCACCCCCAAAGAGAACATTGTGCAAAGTGGCATTAGACATCTTTCATTACAGATTTTGAATTCGATACAAAATATTATGAATTTCTTTGGTATTTTAATGCAATATTTTATTTCAGCATTTTGAAATGCACACACGTACACAAAAAGTACGTTGCAGGAGTAACAAGTCGGTGGGCTCGTCTGAGAAACTGGTACATGTGAGAAGCACATTGAATTCATTTTCTCCCCAAAACTTTCATGTTCTGGCCTCTAGAGCCTCAGTCATCACCAGCCACATGAATTAATTCTGGTTTTGCTTTTTAGAGGTCCCCTCTGGGTTCTCTGTATCTATATGGGGCAAAGTTTGGGGGCATTCTCTCTGTTTTCTGTTTGTTCATTTTATATGGAAGAGTCCATAAGTATACATCATTTAAAAGTTTACTAAAACCATACTTTCAGGAAATTATACGACCTAGACTAGTCCAACCCGTGATTTATTACTTAATGTTTTGTATTCATTTTGCCTTCCAAAAAAGGTTAAGTTGGAAATATTATTAAAAACTCCCTTCTTTTGAATTTATAGGTTGGGGTAGCTGTTTTATCCAGCTGCCATGTAGAATTAGTATTTACTGGACAAGATGTGTTGATTCAGGAGGTTGACTGTGGAGTGCTTGCCCCGCGAGGGTCATATTAAACTTGAGAGAAGCTTTTTGAGCAACATAGCATCTTGGAGACAATATATCAAGCTGATAGATACACGGCTCTTCTGTTAAGAAACCAGGGCTGGAATTATGGCTGGCTCCCAGCTATTGCTTTGGTGCTAAGGAGCCTCTGAGGAATAGGTTGAGGATAAGAGGGGTTAACTGGAGGGGAGAGGAGGTTTCCAGACCCAGTGTTACTGAAAGCACAAGGAACGGATAGTTCCGTGGAAATGATTTAAGATGATCGCTCTGGTTGGAAATATTTTGCAATTTTATATAATCAGAATGTGACCAATTTAATGGAGCACATTTGTTTTATTATCAGTCAGAAGAGAATTCAAGACACTTTGTTATTGTGGGATCTACTCTGGGGTGCTTCTCTGGTTTTCCTTAATAGCTTGGTTATGCAGTCTTTAACACTTGAAGAGATTATTTTTTGTATATGTATTTCAAACTAATTTTTTCATTAGTTGAGTTCTTACAGCTGATTTTTATTTGGAATTTGAATTGTCAATAACATATTCCTTGGCATAAAAATATATATATTAGACAAAAACATAATCAAATGAGGGACATGGTTTTATGTTATATATTATATGCAACTTGCACTTGACTCTTTGCCAGTGCCCTTTTTATAAGTGCATTTGTTATAAATCAGTTAAAGACTATATCAAGTGAGAAACCGTCATTGTTAAAACCGTTGGTGTTCACAGAGTGTCACTTGAAGAGTCTTTAGCAATGAACGTCCTGCAGACCAAATATTTAGAGTTAAGTTTTTGGATAGCCGGCCGTGGGCAGCAATCTTACTGCCTTTCCTAGTCATGTCACATTTCTGCTGACTGAAAGAACTATTTTGTACCGTTTCATCTCTCTTCAAGCATTCGGTTTACTCTCGACGCTTTGGCACTAAACTGATACCTTTGCTTTTATTTTACTCACTGAGACAATGGATGCCATCAGGAGAGATCTTTTTGCTTTTTACCCGTCAGCAGATCTACCTGTCTGCATTCACTTCTGTGCAATGGGTGGAGTGTCCCTGCTTTGTTCAACAGCCTGTGTGCACTGCCTCTCAATTCCCTTCACATGTGCGCTGTCTTGCCTCTGTCTCCCACACAAGAAACGTGTGCTGGCAATTATTCTTTCTTCTCCTGCATTATCATCTCCCCCAATCTCTTCCGGGTCATTCTGTCGACCTTTAACAAATAGCCAGATATTTCTCCAGCGGATTGGGTTTATTTGGGAACAACGAAAAATTGCAATTTGGGACATATACCAGGTCCAGAGAAACGAAAGAGGAGAATGCTCGTTTATGGACTTGGGAGGGTCTGTTGTAAACAGTCCATTGGTGGAAACTGAAAGTTCAAACCAATGACTTCTCATTGGTTGAGTGATGACAGTTTCCCGTTGGCCAAGCTGTTACTGGGCAAGGTGGAATCTTTTCTTCCTCTTGCCGAGGCAGTAAAGTAGTATTACTTCTTGTTGGAGATGCAAGGTACTTCTCTTCCTGCTGGGATCCATAGCGCGTTGAATGACTTTTGAGAGAGCTCTCGTCTAGCCTCCTGACTCTATTTTAAATGAGGTGTCGGTTTATCAGTTTTCAGAATTCCAATAAGCATGAATATGCTGTAACATCTCCCGGTTTTTAGGAAAACTTCCTTCGACACCACAACTTTTCTAAATACTTCCCCATTTTCTCCTCCCCTTGGTGGACTTTGAGGCTCAGTTCTCAGACCTCTTCAGCACTCACCCTGTCTACGCTCACCCCTGGTTTGGTTCTGCAGGTCTAAGCCACTGAATAGCATGTATACATTGGTGCACAACCCTACCCAGAGTCCCATCTTCCTGACGTCTCCACCAAAGATGCATGATACACCTCTCAACTGGAGCGTGGACACCTCACACGTACCCAAAAATCTCCCCTCAGTGTTCCTCATCTCTGGAACGACACCACCATTCACCTGGGTGTTTAGGCCGAAAGCCTTGGCATCGACTTTAACTCCCTTATTTCCTCTTACCAATACACTCCACTCGCAACAGCAAAGCTTATCGCCGTCTCCACTGCTATCACTGGACCCTGAGTGACTGCCACCCTTTGCCTTGATCACTGAAGTGGAGGTTTCCCTGTTTCTCCTCTCGTCCCCACTCCATTAGCACCCAGGAGGAGACTCCATCAGTTGGCAAGGATGCTGTTTCCTTTATTCACATCCTGCAGTGGCCCCCGACCCCATTTAGAACAGCACCTAGAGTCCCTCCTGTGACTTTTAAAGCTTAGACCTCGAAGGACCCAGAGGGATCTGGACCCTGCCTCTCTCTCTCTCCGACCTCTCTTCCTCTCCCGGTCTTTAGGCTGTTTCAGCCGCGTTGGCCATTCTCAGTTCCCAAAACACAACCAGCGCTTCCCCTCCGCCCCGCGCTCTCTCCAGCTGGAGCGCTCTTCCTCCAGACATTCTCACGACCCCCTTCCTTATGCCATTGAAGTCTCTGCTCCCTTGTCACCCGGTGGCAGGATCTTCCTGCAGCTTTCCTGTCTGATCTTAACTGTTAGGTAATAACTAAAATCGTACACTCCTGTTCGCTTTTTCTTCCATTGCCCTGCTTTATTTTTCTCCTGAGCACATGTCACCATCTGCTACGATCTTACGTCCCTGTCTGTTCATCGCTCGCCTCCTCCATAGCCATAGGGTCCGGGGCCATGTCTACTCTGCTCAGGGCCGTTAGCCCTGTGCACAAAGAACACTGCTTTGCACAGAGTAGATGCTCAATACATGTTTAGCGAATAAATTAGTGAATTATCGATGAACTCAAAATCCTTAGATTGATGAAACACGTAATCTAATTCTTCCATTCTCATCAGTGGTCATTCATTAGCCTCTTCGTTTACAGGGAGATCCTCCTGAATTGGAGAGTATGTGAAACTAACACACTGCGTAAGGTTACGTACAAAAGAAAGTTGAAAAATGAACCCTCATATATGTTTTTATTATTTTGATTTCTTCTTCACCAATGGCCTCTAGTAATCCTCAGTCATTAGGAGCTCATATTGCAATAATCAGAATACTCTTTTAGAATTATGTTATAGTAGCACTTAAGTTATGCTGAGAAGTTCAGATTAATCCATTAAAATAATAATAGTAATAATAACTAACAACAGTTGCCAGGACCCAAAATAAAGTGCTTTATTTACATTGTCTCTGGTCTTCACAGCAGTCCTGCAAAGGGAAAATGTCATCCTTATTTTAAAGATAAAAAACATAAACTTGAGGTCAATAGGTGATTTTTCTAATGCCACAGGGCTTTGTTTAATTTGCTTTTGAGTTTCTGACTATCATTGGAACAAACTCTGATATGATAGGTATATTCAAGTTGTACCTCTTGGAAAAATTTACAGACAGACCAGAGTCATCTTGTCAATTTTTTTTTTTTTTTTTTTTTTTTTTTTAGCAGAATAGGCTTTAGTTTAATTCATTCCTATTAGGCCTTCTAGAACTATTCAAAGAGATTTCCCTGATAGATGGCATCAAGCAGGTGTGCTGAATAGAGGAAAGATTTACCAGAGACTCAACTAGACTAGAAAAGAAACAACACACATGCCCCAACTTGCAACATATTTGAATAAGAGCAGAGTCACTATTACAGATGCAACTGATTTGGTAAAACTCATGAGGAAAGTTTAGCCTTTCTATTTTTGTCAGTGAAAATTCAAGCTAAAATTTGCTAATTTCAGCCAATCACATATATTTATCATTGTAGAAAAATACAATTTTAATAAACCTTTCTCCATAAAAAAGAAAAAAAGCCCTTTGTGCGTGTTAGCCGTGTGTGGTTAGGTGGCGACAGGCGATGTGGGGGAAAATACAAGATCTGGACGCCACTGTTCGATCAGCCGATTATCAAGCAAAAGTGAAATTAAAAAGGTAACATTTAACATTTGCTTCAATGGATCCCCTTTGTGTTTCCAGTTAGGTAGACAGAAGTACAGGTGTGAATGAGCTGCACCTTCATCCGCCTTCTGTTTGGGGGCCTGGCTTTTAAGACTGAGATACTAATGCAATTGTATCGACATCAACAGTAAGAAGGACAGCAGTTCAGGAATGAAAATGTTAAATTAAATGGACCATGTTTAACGCTGTTGTTGATCCCGAGGAAAAGGTTTTCCAGTATATGGAGCATTTCGATTCCATCCAGCATATGCTCTCCACAGTTTTCTCTGCTCTAATTCATCTGTGTTTTCCGACAGCTCCAGATGGCGTGCTGCCTCCGAGGCTTTCATCTGCCACTCCAACCAGTCTTCAGGTTGTCTGGTCTACACCAGCCCGTGACAATGCCCCGGCCTCTCCCAGATACCAGCTCCAGATGAGGCCTGCCCACCCCCCGCACGGACTTCTCGAGTGAGCCCTCTGCTTTGTCCATCCTCCTGTCGCGTTGGTTTCGCAATATAGATGTGACTTACGTTATCTTTTTTAAAGTATATTTTTCATTAAATTTCTTGGGGTAACATTGGTTAATATCATTATATAAATTTCAGGTTTCGAACAATAGGCCAGTTCTCATTTGCGGCAAATAAAGACTGCCTTTCCAAAGTTCAAACAAAATACGAGCAGCAGCCTCGGAGACCATTATTTGCTTTGCAAAAATAATCTGTTTTTCACTTATATAGCATTTAAAATAACATTTTCACCTTTAACTTTTCATGAGTCCATGTATTACATAGGGCATGATGCATACACCTGAAACCCCCAAAACGCCATCTGAACTGTGGCTACAAAATTATAATACTTACTCCACATATTCCACATGACAATCACTCTCGATACTAGACTAGAATTTATTCAGTGCTGCTAGAATTTACAGCTCATGTAAATGCAGTATTACAAACCCTCAGCCAAATGGCTACTTACTCTTACAGAGATATCATGTAACAACAGAAAATTACAGTACTTAAACGTATGTTGACATTCTCTCAAAATGCATTGCAGTTGGATTTTCCTCTTTTAAAAAAAAAAATTCTTTGAATGTCTAAAGCTTCATCATCAACATTTCTTTCTTATAGGTTATTTTCCAGTCCTTCTGCATCATTAAGCTATGAAGTGAGAGATCTCCAACCGCACACAGAGTACGCGTTTCGGCTGGTTGCCTCCAATGGGTTTGGCAGTGCGCATAGTGCTTGGATTGTATTCATGACGACAGAGGACAGTAAGTGATCTGAACAGTACACAGCCAAATGTCCTCTACACTGTGGCATCTTAGATGTCTTTAGTTTTTCCAAACAAAGAAATAAGCCTTCCCTATTTTCTTGACACTTAGTGTCAGGAATCTTTTGCAGGGTAAGGGTGGACATATTGCAAAGTTGGGACATACTCTTACTACTCTCCAGAAAGAAGGAAAATGTGGCCTTGGAGGGTTAGATGTACAGAGAGTAGTAATTTACAATAAGTTATGATATGGCCCCATTCTGTCCTGTAGGGTGCACCTAGGTGTCTTGCAAGAGAAAGGTTATCATCTTCTATTCTGTGACCAAATGTTACAACGTTTGCTGCTTTGGAGGAATTCTGGCAGGTAGAAGACTATGAAATGCGGTCCTTACTTTATGAGGATGCTTAGAGCGCCATTATGCCTTTTCCTGGAAATAGATTGCATAGTACTTTTACCAGCACCTGAAAGACAGCCTCTAGAGTGGAGCAGTAGGATCTGGTAACAGCAATCCTGCATATAATACGTGGAGTAGACTGGGATTGTCTTGTTCAACCAATAATGAGAATTTTCTTGTTTTTCATGGAACAGTCACATTTGCATATCCATGTTTTTACTAGGTTTTGTATGGGAAATAAACACATGGGTATAATATTTAGTTGTACATAAATTCTATGAAAGCGCATAGGTGGAAGTATAATTTTTTAAGAAAAATTGGAAATTAAATCACTCTACAGAGAGTGAATGAGGACGCTATATCTTTGAGCAGTGAGGTTTGTAGGTTTAATCTTGTCAAGTCTTTTAATCAGAGGCTCCTTAGAAGATGTTGCTCTGTTGGCCAATTGCCATTCTAGCTCCATTTTCAATGAGAACCTGGGTGACTTTCAAAAGGCTAGATATTAGTCGAAAGGTTTGGTGTTTGAAACAGTGTCAACTGCGTATTAAATAGATTCTTTTATTTCCACAATACCCTTAGTTGTCTTATTTTTACTAAGGGCGAGACATCAAATGAGATAGAACCAGAACTATTTACCTCCCTTAAAGCTTACTTTATTACAAAAACTCATTATAAACAATAATATATAATACTTTGTCCATTTCTCCCATTCATAACTACTCCCTAGGAGCAAGCTAGGTACTTTAGAAGGAGACATTCAGTTTTTTTGGTCTCAGGGGTACCATTTAGTAAGTTATCAGCACAGTGCAATAAACAACACCTAAGGCCGAGAAAGCATCAATGCACCACTCAAAGCGCCTTACCCCCTTTTCGGGGAGAATGTGACATTTACTCTGGAGAATTTGACAGCATGGTCACCAACTGTATACAGATTTATGAACTGGAGAGCTCACACTCAGAATAGATTTTTGAAGAAATCTTTAAAAAACAACTGAAAATAGATTTTTAATCTCCTTCCTCAATGTAGCATGCTTGAAAGATTATATAAAAATAATTGTTCAGCCCACCGTAGAGGTGATAGCTTCTTAGAACGCCACATGGGAGGAGGAGGAAAACGGTCTCCCTTTTTCGGCACTCGTAATTTCTGTTCCCACAGAGAAAGGCTGACACTTGGATTACCTAAGTGGTGATTTTTATTAAATTGGGGCCATGATCTCCTATCTGCAGGCAGGAAGTTAGCACACAAATAAAATTCAAAAT
The DNA here is from genome assembly GCF_000325575.1 of Pteropus alecto. Classification (NCBI taxonomy): domain Eukaryota; kingdom Metazoa; phylum Chordata; class Mammalia; order Chiroptera; family Pteropodidae; genus Pteropus; species Pteropus alecto. The sequence goes on along the minus strand of NW_006439191.1, from coordinate 5,152,514 downwards.
ATTGCAAAGTACCAATTAGCACAGCATCCTTTGTTGAGCAAACCTATCTCCTGCCTCATCTTACCGTAAAACGAGTCTTATAGACTCCGCATAGTTATAATTTTCATGCACAGAGACTCTGCCTTCCCTATGATTATTATGGCCTGGTTCAAAGAGAAGAGAGTATTAATCCTTCATTTTCCTTAAATAAGAATGATCAGATAGCAGGGCTTAAATCAAGAAACCCAGCCATCATTTTTATTTAAATCCTTTCCCCAAACCCGATGATGTCTTCCTTCTCCTGCTTCATGGGTGGTCGGTCATACACCTTAGCAAAGAGCCAACAGCTGGTTGTTGGCCGCTCTAGGCTAAGTTGCCCGTGCACACTCACCCCTGAAACATGATGCCAGTGCACTCTGTGTCTGGGGTGTCACTGGAGATGGATGCCATCTTGGAAAGGATGTGCGATTGAATTGACAAAAGCTGAGTGATTGGCGTTGGGCACAAGCAGTCTTTCTGTCAAGGCTTCAAAAGCATTGCTTATAAAACCACCCATGCTGACAGCGCCATTGCCAGAATCACACTTCATACTTGATCCTGCCCAGCACCTCTCATTTGCCGAAGTGCGATTCCCAGTGTAGAAATTCTACATATCGCCTTATAGAGTGGAGCAGAGAAGTCACCTCATGCCCACTTTGAAATTCCATACCATCAGTAGGTACCTTTCGGCCTCAGCCAATGCCTCAAAACATCCCGGAGCCAGAAAAAAAGGTCGCTGGTAGCAACATTTTTTGTGTGAGATGGCAAGACAGGTTTTCGTCAAGCCTGTGATGCAGGTGAGACCAGACAGAGATACCCAGGCAGGAAATGAACTACAGCCAGAGAGACAAATGCTCAGGTGCAAAGAGAAGTTCTCATGGACAGAGGAAAGAGCTGTGAGGAATTTTAATGAATTTTTCCCACATGATTTGTCATTTGCCTAAGTGTGCCACCAATGTGGAGTCCCATGCATTTTTAAAAAGATCCAGTGTGCTGATGCCAAATAATAATAATGCACATCCCCTGTGGAAATTTTAAATCCTGTTAAACTTGTATTAACAAAAGATGCTTGTTCCAGTCATCTTGGTCAGTATAATGTTCAACTATTTGTAATCAGGTAATAACAAGTTTTGTTTTGTTTTGTTTTGTTTTGTTTTTATGTGCTGCTAACAATCCAGGCAACTTGCATGTCTGCAGCTTGCAAAAATGCATTCATATTGTGTTGGACTTGGGAGCATATAATTCATAATACGAAGACGCTTGCCTAGCAGCTGGAATTTTTAGTATCTTTTAACCGGAAATAACCATCATTCCTGCCTGTGTTTCTGTTTCCTCTCTTGTGTATTTATAGTTGTTTTCTACGCATTTTATCCACGCAGAGCTTGTGATTGGCTGGAAGGGCCTGTTTCTTCCACCTTCACCTTGAATATGGACATGCTCTTTTGCCTATTGAAATTCTGCCCTGTGTATCAAATATGAGATAATTCACTTTTCTTTAAAACATGGATTCCATAGACCGATAAAAGTCGAGTAATCTGTTTCTCTCAAAGTTTTTAAGTTACAGGATTGAAATATGGACTATCTCTTTATTTCAATCATTTTAACAAACATATTGGTATACACAAGGGACTAGATCAAATGAATTACCAGATTAAAGTGAGTTTGTTTTCTAAACCTCACTCTCTACCTCCAAAAAAAAAAAAAAAAAGGTTATATAGTAGATCATTCAGTTGTCATATATTTTTAAAAGTCTTCAAAAATTTGATCATTTCCCCAAATTTGTAGTTTAAAACTCCATATTATATTTTAACCAGTAATCTAAGAGGCATTATTAAATGACTTTGTGAGAATTGAATCATTTTCTAAAGATTTATATGAACAGTTTTTCATGTGCATGTGCTCATTATTTTGCCAATAGATGACTCGTGAGTTTTGACTGGAGTATGCTAAAAGATAGCAAGATATATCACTACCTACACAGTGACTATTTTAAGTACTATTAATACACTGTATTTACTCATTATATTAGGTCTTGTTATATTTTTGAAACTTATAATTGCACTGCGAGCAAAAGATGAAACAATAAGGCAAATTATCCTAGTATCTGCATCTTACTTTTCTTTTCCATCACCATTTTTGAGTATTTCCCCCCTGTATTTCATCTTTGAGGTTCTCAAAGCAGTTTACAAAGGAACAGAGGTTCTTCTGGAGTCAGAAAGACATTGCAATGTTAATTGAAATCTATATCTAACAGAACACATTTCTCATTTGTTGTCTGACAAAATTCTACTCATTCATTATGCCTCAGCTCAAGTGTCACTTCCTCTGTGAAGCCTTCCATCCTCATTGCTACCTTAGAATTTTGGTCCTCACTTGTGCACCATCAAATTGTAATTTCTCGGGACCTAGGGCTCTGTCTCATTTATCTTTGTTTATCCAGTGCCCGGTGGGGAGTCTCTTGTAGAGCAGGTCTCCACAAATTGTTAGCTAAAGTGCCATTTGAAAAGAGTTTTATGTAAGCAAATCCATGAAAACTCAACCAAGCAAGCTTTAACTGGTACCTGCTGGGTACCAACCAGTAACTGAAAGAGACAGGAAACTCACAAGGATGATTAAGACACGTTCTTTCCTCGAGACATCCACCATCTGGCAAGGAGCACACAGCATCTAACGGCAACGAGAATATGCTGAGCTGAGATTTCTAGAGAGCGAGTCCACAGAACGTGTCGTCGGCATGGCCTATGAGGGAATCCTAGCTGGCGAAGACCAGGGGAGGGCATAGGGAATGATTTCTCTCTGGAGTTCACTTTGATACCAGATTTCAAATTTGTTCCTTACCATTGGTCCAGAAGAAGGCAGAACCAGAAATTGCTGTAGGAGGTGACACATGACACCTGAGACCTGGAGGGTGGCTTGTAGAGTGTTCTACCCTGAATATGAGACAAGGAGGATGAAGATCAGAGGCAAATGCCAGAGAAGGAAATCCCCAAAGCAATCCTCATGCTTTGCCTTGGTCAGAGGCAGCCTTCTGGCAGTGTTAGCTGCCTAGACTAGTGTAATGAATGTTCTAATTAGAGGGGCTTCTGCTAGCCCGAAACCACGTGCTATATCAAAATAAAGTGGGGAGCGGTAAAGAGATTTCCAAAAGGAAAACACTTATCCTTGTTCTTAGTCTCACAACCTGTAACGAGAGTAAAACACTCTTGAGTCCTTATGACAGAAAAATGTGGTATTGAAATTGACCCAGAATTGATCAAGATAATGTTAGAGCAGGATTTCCCAAATCATTTATTATGTGTGTCTGTGCCCTTAAGAATATTTAGGTTTTAAAACTAATATTGCATCGCAAGCCTCTTTTTGTTGGTATGTTTTAGAGTTTAAAGTCTCAGCCTGTATCTTGAGTATTCTATGCGAGAGAAAAACAGGGACGTTTTTAAATGAGGGTGGAGCACATTTATATCAGTAGACTTTATTTTATGAGGAAATGTGAACTACCAAGTTTCAAGAGTGCCGCCCGATTATGTTGCTTTCTCCACTCCAAATAACATTTCCTAATTGTTTTAGATGTTAACTTCTAAATGCCAACATGTTATCCAAACAGTGATGTGATTATTTTACCCATAGCAGAAGACTCATGACAAAAAGCAAAGCGCTTAATCTGCTGCCTTTGAGAGTAAAATGGCTCTGTGTGTGCGTTGCTACATACTTTGTCTCCTGGGGCATAGATTCCACTCCTCAAACTCTTGCATTTCCCGAATTTTTTTTTAAAAAGTATTTATTTTTACATTCGTTTTATATCCTAAGATCAAAGCGAAAACTGGAAATCCTCTGAATGGATGAATCGATGAATGAAAAAATCCTATCCACATCCTCAGAGCTCTTGAATCTCTTTGGGGCACTTAAGTCGCATTGCTCTTCCAAATTGGGACCCTTTAGTTTTTCTCAGCGTTTTTTCTCCCTTTGTGAATTCTCGCATCAACAACATATACTTTTAAAATTTGCAGGGAAGAATCCATAGCCGTTGGCTGCACAATATGCCCCCAGTTGAGGAAGAGAATGCCCTCTTTCTAGTTGATACTCTTTGGTCCTGGTCTTGGGAGAAATGGAGAAAAAAAATCCCCCAAAGTCCGTTCTCCTACTTTCAGACCATCAAAGAGTATCCTTTCAACTTCGACACTTTCTAGTCTTCAGATGTCTCTTGTATTAAACTATGACATTTATGTTATCAGCCCTTTTTCTCTTAGTTGTCAAGAAGCTAAATATTCATTTTTTATGCAAAATCATAGTGCTCATTCTTATTTGTTTTGCAATACTATTGTAACCTCTTCATCATCACAAGATTAATATTTCTTTATTTTATTGGCCCTATTACATTTAAGCTTTTTTTTTTTTTATGAGCTGTCTAAAATCCGTTCGGGTGGTATTTGGGGTATAAATAATAAACTGATAAAAAGAATTCATGATTAAAGGGACGATAGCTTCCATCACTCGTCTACTAATGTGTCGTAGTGAGTGTCAAAGGCCACAGTGACAATTAGCATGTAATATATTGCTCCGTGTAATTATACATCCATATATTTGCCAGCTTGATTTTGAATCCATTGGCAAATTTAGGGGAATGTTCATTTGTGGAGTTAATATTACTGAAAAGAGCTTTTAAACGGAGTGAGTTTTTAATTAGAATGGTAAAAAGTTGCTTCAGGGGAATAATGGAGACATAACGGGAAAACTGAGCCATCCTGGGTAACTCTCATAGCAAAAAATATGTAAAAAACCTGTGAAAACCACAGAAAGTGACAGACACACTGGACGTGTAAACCGGTCGAGCCGTCTGTTCACATGAGCATACACGTATATCTCCCTCGGTTTACACACCTGAGTATAAAAATAAATAAGCAGGCCCCTCCACTAACAACTTTATCACTCTCTCTCAAACTGGGGCTGAACTTTTGAAGCTGATAAGCAAAATAGTTTCCCATAAAAGATCATTTTATTTACCCAAATGAAACGACATTTCGTCATCTATGCCGTAATGGAACGGCCTGAAGGATGAATCGGTGATCTGAACAGGGAGGGAGCCCCTGTTCGCAGCACCGGGAGGGGGTTCTCTGAACGGTGACGCCCACAGAGAGGCCTGTGTGGCTGCGTTTTCATCACTGGCCAGCTGAGCTGCGTGGCTGTCATACTTCCCAGTCTCCCCTCCGGTGACAGCTGCATTGACAACATGTTACACTCCACATTGATTTTACAGTTAAGGAGCTGATTGTGATATATAGGGATTTTAAGAATTCAGCTGAGAGGCTGACTTTTGCCTTTTATCATTCCATTAAAATTTTATAACCATCTTTTTCATGTCATTTCACCCATGAATTCTTACTTTAGGAAGTGATAGCTGCTGCTGTGAGCATAACTTTTCTCATGTTCAGAGCTTTTTATTGTATTAGCAAACTACCCCAATTATAGTTATTACTCATGTTTTACATAATTGTGGTGACCCTTTCAACCATGCAGTAGCATGCCAGTTGATTTGTATATAGAATTAGATGATTCGGCTTATCATTTTAAAGCACTAAATTGAAAGAGTGCCAGGAGTCAGGTTTTAACACTTCCCCAGCCAAAGGAGCTAATTAAGCTGCTTTTAGCTTCTCTCCTGAATCACAGGAGTTTAAGGGCCCTTCCTGCAAGAGGAGCAGGGAACCAACTCAGCTCGAGCGGGAAGCTGATAAAATGTGTTCTGGCTTTTAAAGGGAAAAAAATAATCACGGAATTGAAATTGAACATCTCTTTTTTTCCCCCAAGATAAGAGATCACCTTTAAGGAAGGGCTGTATTCAGTGAGAGCTTGAAGTGCAAGTTCATCTCATTACCACAGATGCTTCACTTATAACTCTTCTTATTCAGGAGAAATAAAAAGGCTCGTCCCTGTCGTTACAGGGGACAAACCACATCATTGTTGCATCTCTTTTTTCCCTGAAGAATTTTACAGTTTGATAGTGAGCATATGCGGAATAATTACGCAAGACCCTGGTAAAACCCTAATAGAAAACATTCTAATTTTTAAGTTTCTTATTTTTATTTTTTTATATTTTTTAGGGAGCGAGGGCGAGACAGGGTTAGACACGAAATGCCTGAATCCAGCATCGATTTTTTTCCATCCAAAACAACATCGATATCTTACAAGACTCTCTCGCTTGCTTTTCTTTGCGAAAGAGCCACATCTGGATAATCAGTATAAATAAGAAAGTATCCGTATTCCTATTTTGCTATCATCATTGCCACTGCTACTGTATACCAGAGAGCAAGAGTAAGAAATGTCACAGTAGTTTTGAGGAAAGCTTTAAAACAAAAGTGAACAACACACTAAAACGAAAAATGTGATCTATATCCAGATCTCTGTACTTTTAGGATTTTTCTCTTCAAATAGGATGCGTCAGCAAATTGTCAGAAAGGTTTTGACGTCAGGGCTCGTGCACTGTAGCACTTTCCTCTCAGAAAGTGATCGTGATTCTCCCATCAGTCCAGGTGGTGACAGACATGTGGATCATGTGGTGTGACACCACGCCCCTGTCACCGGCTACATGGCAGTCACCAGTTTGGTGAAGCATCGGTTACATTTCAAACTGAATCCTAGAGTGTAACACTGGATCGCGCGCACACACACATAATCAGTGCCGTTTTAAACAATTACTACATTCAAGCATATCTTTTTTTAAAGATTTTCAATAAAATCTAATGTTCACAGAAAAACCTCATAAATGTCAGAATCGCTGTCGGCAGAAAAGGAGAATAGAGTATTTTCTTGATCTGCCGTAGCAATTTATAGATTTCAGACCGTGGTTTATAAGAATGCTAAATGTTCTGGAATTACAGCTGTTACCGATCAGTGATTGAGCCAGATTTGTGTTATTGCACCGTGTTCTTGCTTGTACCTAGAGAGCAGTAAAGCCTCGATATAATAAAAAGCACCTGCATTTTAAATGAAATTTCAATTGAAAAACTTAACAGCCCTTCAAATTGCAAAATTTAACGCAGCCCAGTAAAGCTTAAATAACACTTTGCCTCCGCAGGCTGAGGGGCTCGCATTCAAGGTGACTTGATTGTGTCGCGTGGTGAAATTATTTACAATTAAGGAATTTCTCTGGAGGGCTGCAGAATATTTGCTGTTCCACAACACCTAGGCAGGCATATGGTGGGCCTTTTTCAGTATTCATGGAGCCTCCTGAACCTTTATGATAATTGAATCAGTTAGAGTGCTGAGTGGAGCAAGCATAAAACCTGTTAACCTAAAGGTCAGATCTGTGCATTGTTTATTTATCAGTAGGTGAAAGAGCTAAATCGGCAGCTTCTGTCACAGTCTCAGTAAAAAATCACCTATAATATTAACAGGGAGTAGATAAATTGCAAAACATGGATGAGAATGATAAGCAGAAATAGATATAATGTGGAATATATAATGAACGATGCTGGAGGATTTTACCGGGCTGTAAACTACGCAGGTTTGTTGTGATAGCGTTATTGATTATAATTAGTTGCTGGAGCTCCAGAAAAAAAGATTGTGGCAGAAGCTAGAACTTGTGTACAATTGCCATTGTGCGCATTCCTCTTCTGTTATCTTGATTTAAAAAAAAAAAGTCCTTGTGATATTTTTAAGCATTAGCTTTGATAAAAAGAAATGATTTTGATAAAACCAGCTTAGAAAGGGAAATGATAATTTAGCTCAACAACGTTCAACAAGTACTTTTCACACACGCCTGAGCAAAATGGTAGCAATCCTTGTCTGCATGGCACTTTTGTATTTACTTACTGGCTTTTACAAGGTGTTCAAGTTCATATCCGTATAGGACAGTTATTACTCATTTTAGCTTTATTTTAAGGAGATGTGGGCAGTTTCCGAGAGGTGTCATGTTTTGGATTCATTCTCCTTTATAGGACCCGGACCTATCGACCCTCCGATTCTTCAGGATGTGAAATCAAGGATGATGTTGGTCACCTGGCAGCGCCCTTTAAAGTGCAATGGCGTTATCACCCACTATAACATTTACCAGCATGGCCGTCTCTCTCTGAGAACATCTGGAGATGTCACTAATTGCACAGCGGTCCGTTTACGCCCGCACACTGCCTATGCGTTTCAGGTGGAGGCCTGCACCTCCAAAGGGTGTTCTCTGTCACCAGAGTCCCAGGCGGTGTGGACACTCCCGGATGCACCGGAAGGTATCCCACGTCCAGAGTTGTTCTCTGATACCCCGACATCTGTGATCATAGCTTGGCAACCCCCCACCCACCCCAACGGCTTGGTGGAGAACTTCACCATTGAGAGAAGAGTTCAAGGGAAGGAAGAAATCGCCACCCTGGTGACTCTCCCAAGAAGTCATTCCATGAGGTTTATTGACAAGACTTCCGCTCTTAGCCCGTGGACCACATACGAATACCGGGTACTGATGAGCACTTTTAATGGCGGAACAAACAGCAGTGCTTGGGCAGAAGTGACCACGAGACCCTCACGACCTGCTGGGGTGCAGCCACCTGCGGTGCTTGTGCTGGGACCCGATGCAGCCAAGGTAAGATACTGAGTGTTCTGTCTCCCTCGCAGGCTTCGGAATCCACCCAGGATTGACTCTGTGTTGAACAGAGCCATCTACTGACAAAACGCACACATGTGTTGTTTTAGGCATTCACTGGAGAAACAAGGTTTTGGCCTTTGGCCCAAACTATCTTGAATTTGATGTCAGTTTTTCATTTCTCCCTGTATCCCCTTAATTATATTGTTGAGATGCTTCCATTTGCCTCATACACCTGAAATATTTTGAATGCCACGATGGGATGCTTAGCTTAACCACCACGTCAGATTTAAATAGATCAGAAAATGAAAAGAGATGGGAGAATACAGATGAATGGATTAGCATGTTAACAAAAATTTCATTTACCAGTATTCCAATTTTTTGTTAATGATCAAAGAATCCAAACGATGGGAAAAGAAATAAAAATAGCCTATTACTGGGCTCTCTAGAAGTATTCAATTATTCACCTCATTCTACTGGGGATGAGCTCTAGAGGACAGGATAACTACCATTGTTTTGGCTTGCATACAAACTTCATTCAAGGGAAATTAGTGTAACCAAACAGGAGGGAGTTTTGTAGCTTAGAAGCCCCTTTTGTGTAAATACACACATGCTTCCATGGATTAGGTCTTGTACTACTGCCAAAAGCGTTGGTACAGTAGCTTGCTCACCAGAGCACAAAACAAAGGACATTTGCATAACAGCAAAGTTCATCTGTTGAAATTATTACTTGGATCCGTGCGGCGTGCTCTCTTTTCCCCATCAAAAACAAACACTAGGTGAAGCGAAATAGTGGAAATTGTCGAAGAAATTTAATTTAACCTACAAACAGCTGTTTTTAAAAGTCTTTATTGGTTTGTTCCAATATGAGACTGGTCAAAACAACACACCTCTTTGATAGAAATATCAAAAGTATATACAATTCTGTGGATAGAACCCTGAAAAGGAAATTAATCCGAAGTACAAGATGCACAATGTTTATTGTATGAATTGGACAATCTTAAGAGCTGCTCTTTATTCAGAATAACAAAACGAAACCCCACACAAACCTAGAGTTAGTAATCGTTCGAGAAATGACTTTTTGTTTTAATCCTGAGGGAATTTTGCAAAATTTCAGTAGCAGTAACAATCAATACGATGCAACATAAACACAGTCCCTTTACAAAGGCAAAGCTACATAATCGGCATTATTCTGGATTTTCTCTAGCAAACATTGAATAGCTAGGCAGATCAGGAAAATAAAACACATGTTTTTAAAAGAATAATGGCTCAATGCACAATTCTACTTGATTTAATATATATATATATATTAATATGTATATTAATATATATATATAACAATGATTTATAATTATAATATATATTATTTATATATGTTATTATATATATTAATATATATATAACAATGATCAGAATTATCCCAAACAAGTCGATTGGCTTTTTCTTTTTCTAATTCCCTTTTTTGATTTTGTAAGCTCATCCAGGAATGAAACAATATAAATGGCTTGGCAGCTTGCTAGAGTAAAGTCTAGATTAGCTTGGATAGGGAGCTGGTTATCACAGGCTCTCACCAGAAACAGCAGCATCACCTGGATTGTGTCAACACACAGCTTTCCTATCTTGTGCACTCTTAACCCTAGTAAAAGAAATTGAGTCTTAATCATCATTCTCACCTATGTTTGTAGATGGGACAGTCTTTGATGTCTGCTTAAATCAAACCTTATAATTTGAATTAAACAATTGAAATAAAATATGAAAAACACGTTATAAAATCTTATGGAAGGAAATAATGATGACAAGTAATATTTATTGAGTTCATATTAAATTCCAGGATTCGCTCTCATTTAATCTTTATTACAGTCCCTATCAGATTGATGCTGTTATTTTCCCCAATGCACAGGCAGGAAAACTGAGACTAGAGAGAAGAAGTAACCTGCCTCATGTTACATAGCAGTAGGAGTTGGGATTCACACCCAAGCCATATAGTTCTATGAGCCCGTGCTGCTGCCAGCTTTACACCATGACAAAGAGAGGTGATGCCATCTTCTGGGATGGAAGGACTTAGGTTCTTAACAAGTCAGTCCTTCCCACATATATACATCGAACACCGTTCACATCAGAACGCTAGTGATGTTTTCATTTTGAATAGTTTCAAGATGGATAAAATGATTTTAATGTTAAAAAGAAGGCTGAATGGTAGAAATATCCTAGGAAATTGTGGAAGAAGAGTTTAGCACAGGGATATCTTCCTTAGTGTTTATACTTACTCTAAAGCTATTAAATCGCAGCAGTATGGTATTGGCATTTAAAATAGACAAATGATCTTAAGAGCAGACTAGAGAGTTTAGATATAAATACAGGTGTATGTGGGAATTTGACATGGAAGTGACATTTTATTTCATGGGGAAAGGATGGTTTGCTTTAGAAATGATATTGGCCTGACAACCCATGCGTGAGAAAAAATAGATCTGTCATATAATGACTAAATTCCAACAAATTAAAACTTTTGTATTAGAAAAAATAAAAGAAGAATTTTATGTAATTTAAAGGTCGAGGGGCTCTTTCTGAAACAAACAAGCAAAAAATCAACAGACTTAAAAGATAATTTTATTTAATTAGAAAATAACTTGATTGTTTTTTTGCAAGAAATAAGACCCCTCAAAAAAAGTTAAACTCCAAAAGGTAGATTGGGAAAATACATTTGTAACACATCTTATGGAAAAATAATTTCCCCATAATATGCAAAGAGCATCTAATAGTTTGTATAGAAAAAGGCAAGTCAATAGTAAATAAAGTATAAAATATGGATAAATAATTAAGAGGATATGTAATTAGTAGTATTTGAAAATATTTATACCTCACAAAAAAAGTCTAGGGAATGCAAATTAATTAAAGAAATAAGTAATATCGGCAGCAAACTAAAAGGAATAGTAATTTCAAGAGTTTTGAGAACAAGATCATCGATACTTTCTTCCATTGTGATAAAGTAAATTATCTCAAACTTTTTGGAAAGTAATCCATTATTAATGATTAAAAATAAACTTACATTTACTTTTTGGCATAGCAATTTTCGCTAATCTAGCTAATAAATAAATACAATGGCATGCGAGCATACATTTCAAATATTACTTTTAGCAGTAATCTCAACAGAATAATGACTGAGGAATTTGTTTTCAGCCATGAAAGGAATTTAGGTAAAACCAAAAAAAGAAAAAAATATAGTATGTGCCCATGATCTATTGTTAAGTGTGAAAAGCAAGTCGCAGCTTACTGAGTATAGAATAAACCTTTTTCTGTAAAAAAAATAAATAAGAGAACGCTCGCGTATGGATGAATACGTTCACTTTGTCTATATAAACACACCAGGAAAGTACAGAAGAACACGTCTCAGGCTATCACCTTAAAAGACTTGCAGGGGAGCAGGATGAGAAGAAAATAAAGGTGAAGGGCTGTAATTAACTTTTCCTATATATATTTATTTTTTTACGTTGTCTGTGATTGCAAAATGCAAATCTATTATCTGAGATGAAAAATTAATATTAGCAATTTTAAAGGGAAAGCAGGGCATCGTGCAGAACTTTAACTTTATGTCAACGAATTGCGCCTCATTTTGTGTGAGAAGCTTTGACAGGGAGTCAGCTGTTAAGAAGAATTGCTACACGGAGTCAGATACTGCCGAGATCGCAGGCCGTGTGGTACATTCGTATCATGTATTGATTAAGTAGTCTTAGAATTTTTCAAGCTTACACGTAGGCACGCGGGAAAGGATGGTCTCTTCACATTAGAGCTAATGGAAGCAGAGGCCCAAAGATGCGTTTTGCTCAGAACCTCACAGCTTTATTTCACAGACGTTTTTTCATAGCCCATTCTCCACTCATTATATCCCTCTTCATAAATACTCACTCATAAAGTTCTTAAATATGGCCTGATGAAGTTAAAGAAAGGAGTCAGTTACAGTATTCACATGTCTCCCTTTTGTCAGCCCTGAAGCCAGTCACCTAGCCTGCATTCATACGATTTTGCTTAAAATAAGGATCTCTGGACGTACACCGATTCTTCAGGGCAAGCCACTTTTCAGGGATCTGAAAAAGTTGGTTGTAATTGGTGGCTCCTTAAACAGCTATTCAGCTACCCACCTGTTCTATTTTCTGAAAACTTATAGTATCTAAATAGAAACATGGAAACTACACAGTTAAGAACCATTTAATTTAAAAAAATAGTTATAATAGGTGAGGCGTCTCTGAAGTATGCATTTTTTTTTTCTATCCAGAAAACTCTAATTCTATATAAAGGATTTCAGTGTAAAATTATTGATTTAGAGAACACAGCTCTTGCTTATTCAGTCCAAGAACATACCCTTTGGTCTGAGTTTTCTGGGGCATAACACTATTTCATAATCCTTGTGAACCATGGATATATAAAAGACCAGGGGAAATTTATCTCTTACATTTTGGCCATACTACAATAAATGTGGCCTTAAGCATAGGACAGAATAGAATACAATATTTAGCTAACTGGCCTCTTAAAATTCTTGGACCCATTTATTTTTAATAATGGCTCTAGGATAGTTTCAGGGAGGTAATCAAATTAGATACCATTTCTGTTAGCCTACTGATTATGGTGGCTGTAGCCTTCTCCATCTTGTTATAGCAGTCCTTCTAAAAATTTCTGTGGAAGTAGATTGATGTCTTCCAGCTCAGTACTGTCAAAAAATATGTCCCTTCAAGTCTGTAACTTGTTTAAAGGAGAAAAATAGAAAATTTCTAGATGTAAACATTTACAGTAGAGAAAATAGGAATTTATTTTAGATCTTTAAATGACTGTCTCCAGAATCATTACATCACATCTTTTCATCTCTGCTGGAAGATATTCAGGTTTCACCGTAGGAACACTTTTTCTCATCCTCAGTACCAGGTTCCTAATCAATTTTATGTTAGCTCAACTGCCAACACAGACTATCTCCCAAGTTTTAATTCTTTCGAGTATTGCCAAACCTTGACCAGAACTCTCAGGATATTCCGAGAGGCATAGAAGTGGCATTTCACATATCAGTCAGGCCGAATTTAGCTGTGGTACCTCCCGTTTTTCATTTACATTACAAGTAAGTTACAGGAAGCCCCTGAGTTTCACCTTGACTCACTCTTCGCATCCACAGACAGTATTGCACCTGGAAAACAAATAGAAGTCTATGTCAGTTGTACAGCCTTTGCTTGCTTCGGATTTTTTAAAATCTTTTTCTGCATCCAGAAATCCTCTATGTTCATAAGGAGCAAACACATCTAAAAATTCTCTTCTCCACAGCACAGTGTGGAACACCCCCAAGAAGTTTTTAAAACTGGTAATGATTTCAAGCCATGTAGTAAAATTTGAATAGACATCAGTCCATTGCTAGTTATAAATCAGGACAGTAATCATCAAGCAACTGCTCAGCTGACATGTGGCGGGAGCTCATTTTGTCACCACTTAGCAATAAAAATATCCTATGAAAATTTCAGGTGATATTCCTTCTGGAGATTTTTTTCCTCTTTGACCTGAGATAGGAAATTTTAGTCCTCTCTTCTAATTTTTCTGTTCTTTCTTTATGACTTTAATTTTGTGTAGAGTTACAAATTTAAATCTCAATATACTACTTTGTAGAAATTCGTATTTTAAAATTTCTAAAGAACTGTTGCCGAGGAAAAACTATAATCTAATCAGCCGTGAGTACAATTACTTACTGAACACGATCTGTGTGCGCGGCATTAAATGAATGTAACAATTTGAGCCCTGCTATCAAGAATCTTACAGTCTATTTAGGAGATGAAATACATACTCTAAAATTTAAGGTACATTACAGAGCAACAATAAAAAAAAGATGAACCAGGACAGCATATAAATAAGTATTTTTCTTACGACTTATGCACATTTTTCTAGGTTTCTTTTTCCACGAGAGAACAAATGTATTACCACTATGCCCTTACAAAATTTAGCCCAAAAAGGAACTTTAACCATGGTATACCATTAAAGACACTGTCGTTTCTTTCTTCTGAGGCGTTTACATCTCCGAGTTAGTTAAGCAGGATCATCCTGTGCTCGTCTTTTTAAAAGCGTTCTGTACATCTCTTCTTATCTTTGAGAAGAGGTGTTGTTCTCTCTCTACTTTGTAAATTATGTGCAAGTAAGATCTAGGAACTCATTCGTTCCTCAGGAAATGGCATACTTAGAGAATACACTAGCAATGCAAAGCAAGGAGTTCTGATGTTTCATTTAATGAAGTTATAAGCAAGAAAACCATCGCATCCTGCCGCCGCCCCGTCGATGCATGTGGATGTGCGGATCCTCTCCGCGTGTGTGCTCCGTCCCTCAGAACCCCGCCGTGGAGACGAATCACGGAGCTGTATACGAGTCTGACAGTCCTAGAAGGTATCGAGAGTAAAAGCAAACCCAGGAAATGGCTTTTCATGTCGTTCCTGGCACACTGCTAATTGATCCCAAACCCTTCATTACTGTCTAGTGCAAAAGGCTAAGTCGAAAGGAGGCATTTAGAAAGTGACTTAACAGAAAACGAGACAGAGCGAAATGCTAGGCCTCGTGAGCCTCGGTTGCTCTGTTCCCGCGTCGTCGCACTGATTCCAAATTTGTCTTTCCTTCCAGGTCACTTGGGAGCCCCCACTCATGCGGAATGGAGACGTGCTTAGCTACGAGATCCGCATGCCTGACCCTCAGATACCAATCACCAACATCACTTCCTCAGCGTTAAGCCAAGTAGTTACTCAGCTGGTTCCTTTTACTAATTATTCTGTCACTGTCGTGGCTTGCTCCAGGGGCAGTGGGTATCTAGGAGGGTGCACAGAGAGTTTACCTACCCATGTCACCACGCACCCCGCCCTGCCTCAGGACGTTCGCCCATTGTCAGCGATTCCGTTAAGTGAATCGTTTGTTGGGATTTCCTGGGAGCCACCGTCCAGGCCAAATGGACCCGATTTGAGGTAAGATAAGGTGTCTGAGCTTTTGCATTTTGCTATGGTCTTATCTCTCTGGGAAGGAAGGAGACTTCGAATCGCATATGAACATAGAATGAATTCCTTATTGAATATACCCCACTCATAGCTTTCATACAATTTCATAATGTGTATCTCGTGTGGAACCATAAAAGTTCATCAAGATAGAAATAGCATTTCGTGAAGAATTAAAAACCCTTGAAACAACAGTTAGTGTTCTCTGACAATCCTTAAGCTAATCCTTCTCTTGATTTTCAAAGTATGTATTTGTTAAATGTCAGGGAAACTTGATGCATTGTTCTAAATGATGCATCTGCACAGATATGCTTCAGAATCCCAAAGCTAACACACTAATTCTTTAGCATGTCGTTATTACCTGGGAACTTGTAAAGAATGTCGTCAGGGCTAAAGGTAAGGTGCAAGAAGAGTTGGGATTCTGAAATGGCTTTTTAACGAACTTGACACTCAGCCACGAGTATGGCTTGATAAGATTGTCATTTATAAAGTATTGCTGGTTTAAGTCTTGGGGAATCATTAACTTTATAAGCATTTTATATTGCTGCTTTGTGTCAAACTGGCAATAAAGTGTTGAGAAACATGACAGAGCAGTCTAAAATGTTCCCAGTCTCACTGATAACAGAAAGACGTGAATGTAGTTGATGGTTTCAAAATAATTGAATATATAAAACTTGAGCCAGAAAATAATCTGGAAAAAACTTTGTAATCATAAATTAAGATGTTTTCTTTATATTTTCATGCACACACCACAGACTTATACCAGGAAACAGCCTGGATTTTGGTAATAACATTAGTTGAGATAATCCCAATGTTTCTGCTTGTCTTTTGCTTTAGATATGAGCTTCTGAGACGTAAAATCCAGCAACCACTTGCATCAAATCCCCCAGAAGATTTAAATCTGTGGCACAATATTTATTCAGGAACTCAGTGGTTTTATGAAGATAAGGGTCTTAGCAGGTGAGATTACAAAAACTATAAAAACAAATGCTGGCATTTAGTTTGAGGCATGTTGAATAGTTCAAAGTATCATAGCGTCTTCATTGTGTGAGCATGTTATCGGCGGTGCAATAAAACGTGTTTGGTTATTATCTGTGGCGTTAATCATCAAACTGCAACAGTCAGCATGTTTAATGTTGGCCATCCTCACCATATGCTTAAAATAAGCCTTTTGACGTTGAACTTGTAGATGTCGAGCCTTAACCTGCTGCCTTGGTCACAGCTCTCGCAAGACATGAAAACTTAATAGAGGAATTTGGAAAGATTGAATGTATATAAAACCAGGGAAATTACTAGGCACTTGTAAAACGCCTGCCCTTTCTAGGAAATCTTTGTGAGAAGTAATTGATGCAGTCCACAAAGATTAGTTAACAGGCTTAAGACTTGAAAGAATTCAATCTGGAGTTCGACTCAATCAAAGAATCACAAATAGGCGATGTCAGAAAGAGAAATGCATGAAGGAGCAGGAGATGTGAGCGCTGTCGCATCCCGTGCTAGAGAACCAGCTTTGTGACCTCAGGCAAGTCACTTAACCTCTCTGGGCTTCACTCTTGTTGTCTATAAAAGGAAAAGATTGTCGAGATTGCATGACTTCTAAACCTTCATGAGCCCAAGCAAATTTCAAAACACCACCACCATTACTTTATGAAAACTTTTCAGACAACTTTTCTACCGGGTTATGTTTCCTCGACGCACCCCTGACTAGCTCTGCGCTGAGCACTGTGTGTCGCTCTGGCCTTGTCTCCCACCTCGTCCACGGCTGGACCTCTGCGTGACTCCCGCTCCTGCACACCAGTGCTCACCCGGCAACTTGCCACCACTGTCGTTGCCCTTTGTCTGACTAGGTCATCCTCCGCGCCTTGCAGCAGACGTGTCCTGGTGGGCTTTGCTGCCCACTCTCTTCCTGGTCTGGGTTAGCTTTCATGCGTTTCCATCCCACACCCCCTCCCGGATCACTGTTGTCATGATGTCCCGGCCTTCCTGTTGTCTGGGCCTCCCTGTCAGAGCCACTGTGACGCAGGGCTCTGTCTTCCTGACGTCCGTATCCTCAGCCCCTAGCATGGTGCCTGGCACATAGTGGGCCTTCAAACAGTTGTTGGATGAAAGACTATGTTCTCTCAGTGAAGGGTCGGTGGTTTAATTTCTCTGCGCCTTAGGAATATTAATCGTCATGCTACTATCTGAGGGAATGGGTAAAACTGAGGACAATTGCCTGTTCATCTTAAAGCGTTGCGGTGGGAGGACATGATACATACTGGAAGGTTCTCGGAGAGAGGCAGCGTGTGACTCTAATGAAGCGATAGGATGAACCACATAAGTCAAAACAGTTATTCGCATATCCTTTTTTGTTCTTTTTATCCAACCCAAGTTATCATTGTCATTAGACTCTTCTCGAGTATTTGCAATTCATTATTTGCTTAATACACCATCACTTATAATTATGACTTCAGTTGAAGAAATTCATTTATTCAGTGATTTCTCTTTTATTACTGTATGCTGAGAGGCACCGAGATAAGGAACAAAAGATGACTGTAGCATAGCCCTCGCCCTCAGAGAGCTCCCGTCTAGGAGAGGAAATCACACACATGCACGCACACATGCACACACACGTACACGCACGGACACACACACAAACATTTACGCACACACACATGAACACCATTATACATGATTAATCGCCATCATCACAGTTAACTAACACAGCCTAGGGGAATCATAGGGAAAAGTAACTTTCTGTGAATTTGTGAGCTCTGCCCTAAATATTACAATTTCCAAAAGAAATAGAATTTGACTAGTTAACATTACTGAAATCAGAGATTTAGCCACGGGATGTTTGGCAGGAAAACAGAATAAATATCAGAAAGTTAACGTTGTTTCTTCATAGAAGAAACAAAATTTTATTAAAGAATTAGGACCAAGGCCAGAAAGTTATTGAATTTTTAGTGATGCCTCTAAGGATTTTTAATGAGAGTCCAAATCTAAGATTTAAGGAAAGAAATGAAGTTAAATTCTCACAAATTAAATTGAAACATAACTTGACATTCACATACTGATGGCAGTTACTTCTAGAAGAGAAGGGTACCTCTACCAAAATGTGCTGGGGTAATGTTTTCCCTAGCCTTATGATGCTAAATGCCAAAAGATCATTTTTTTTTTCTGCTAGGACTAGCAAAGGTTTTTGTTTGTTTGTTTTTTGTTTGTTTGTTTGTTTTAATTCAATTAACTGCTACAACCCAAGTAACCTGCTTGCATTTCTTTTTAATATTCAGAATAAATTGTGTGAGCCTTCATATTGGGAGGTTTTTATCTAGCCCGCTACCCTTTGTAAGTCTAAAAAAGCTAGGGGCCCCTAACTAGGGCCGGGGTGTCTCACAAATCTGAAAGAAAATTGGAAATCAGTCTTCTGTTGGGCACTGTGTGCTGTGCTAGTGTTTTCCTTAAAAAGAAATGATCTTGGGCGTGGTTTTTGTTAAAAAGAAATGATCTTGGGCGTAGTGTAGCGGTTAGCACGTCACGTCTGCTTTACCCGCAGAAGGTCCTGGGTTCCCGCCCCAGCAGAGTCATGGTCTATGGTCTACAGCCGTGCCACCCTGAACTGATCTTGGAAGCTAAGCAGGGTTGGGCCTGATTAGTACTTGGATGGGAGACCACCTAGGAAGACCAGGTGCTGTAGGCATAAATAATAATAATAAATTTTAAAAAGAATAAAAGAAAGAAAGAAAGAAATGATCTTGTTTGGTAGATGCTGTCATCACCCACCTTGACCGCTAGCAGCAGCCAGGGTTGGCCCCTCTGCTGGCCACCGACGGGGTCTCCAGTCACACACAGACAGACCTGAAGCTCAGCTCACTTGGCTGCACACAAGGTTGCAGCCCTGTAGGGAGCCCTATTGTTCCATTTACATTTGTCTTGTTGACTTACTTGTTTGGTTGGCTTTTTGCGGGGAGGGGACTGGAGGTGGGTGTGGGTTGAATCCAAATGTTTTTAGGAGGAATATGTAACCCTCCCCAGACTCCACCATTCCTTATTTCCTTCTTACATCTACATAAATAAAGGGAGCATTGAAATGTTTCTTCCCATCTTGATCTGCTATCACCAGAGCTACATCTAGAATCAGTTTTTTTAGAATGGCACTTCTCTTAACACAAACAGTACACTTAACTCAAGATTCACTGGACATTCCTTTATGAATGTATTTTGCGAGAATAAATATAAATTGAAGTCAATTTCCTTGGTCAAGTGGTCTATTTTGGTTAGTATGTATTTATAATATACAGAAAGCACACCAACCTAATCTAAAATATTATATTCTGAAATTCAAAACATTATACTCTTTTTTTCCCCCTCTATATCTCTATGTACAAAGTAGAATATTGAGCTAATTATCCAGATAGTTTAAACGATATTCTTGTTCTTGTGATTTTCTCAGGTCAGGGGTGGTTTTGTCTGGCTTAGTTAGTCATCTCATTATTGAATTTTGCTCCATTTGTGTAGATATAAACTCATCGTGACTGTAGGTTTATACTACTTGTCAGTTACTAACTTTTTTCCTTAATTACTCTGTGCGAAGTGGCCCAGCTATGGTTGTTGGGGGAACCATAACTCTGGGTTTCCTGACATTTTCATCACTTGCAAAATCTGGTACCGTGGAGTTGTCATCTGACGCTGCTGTGGTGATGCAGGCAGGGTTTAACAGGAGGGCAGCGACGTCCTTCATCTCAGCCATCAACTCACCCTTTCCTTAGATTTTCAGTTCCTTAGAGTCTCTTGCTTTTTTTGAGTGGTCAGATAAAACTGCAGAGAACATGGTGATGGCATGTCCTCCTGTCTGCTCTGGATTTGAGGAAGGAAGAACAAATTATAAGAAATAATAGATTCTTCTTTCTATTTTGGAAAATACTGAAGATTATGATAACTTAGTTGCCATTAAGTTTATAGAGTTATGTTGTAACTCTTATTCCTTTCAATTATTTATACATTTCTAAAAATATTTATTTTGTGATGATAGTCTGGAAAGAAAGCTCCATTTGACTCTTCAAGAATCCACTAGCTGAATTATCTTTAAATGAAAGTAGAGTTGACCCTTGGACAATGTGGGGTTAGGGGCACCTCTGACCCACCTTACAGTTGAAAATCCACATATGACTTCCAACTCTCCAAAAATTCAACTTCTGACAGCTCACTATTGATCGGAAGTCTCACTAATACCATGAACAGTTGGTTAACACCTATTGTGTATGTTACACGTATTATATACTGTGTTCTTACAGTCAAGTAAGCTACAGAAGAGAAAATGTTATTAAGCAAATCATGAGAGAAAGTACATTTACAGTGTTGTATTGTTTATACTGTAAGTTCATATCATGTTTACAAGATGAAAAAAACGCATATAGGTTAACCCTCGCAGTTCAGACTTCTATTGTTCAAGGGTCAGCTGTATTCAAAATTAATATTCATCTGATTTTCAAAGAATAGGTAGACTTGACTATTTTAAAATTAAATTCTCAAGCTAAACATGCCATAAAATCTAAGTTTAAATCTTACTGACAGATTCTAATTTTTTTTTAAAACCTACTAAAATGAAATGTTTCCAGCCATAAAAGGGGGCATAGTTTCTGAGGGATTGATATGCAAAGGAATATGCCTTCCCCTCCTTCATAATGAAATTAAATCTGCACAGATGACACTTCCTGCTTTGCTAATAAGGAAAGACTGGGCCAGTTCCACGACACATGTTCCTAGAGCATAAATATATTTCAATTGTAGCTATTAAGAAAGAAGTTAACTTTGCACATAGGCTGAGAGAGAGGCCAGCAACGTGAGGTAGATCTTGTTATTTTCTGCATATCGAACTGTGAGTACAAGTTGAATTTAGGAAAAAAAGCCAACTCTGTCAACATTGGTGTGCCATCTCATAGCAACATATTTAATTTAAAATAAGCAAAAATGTATCTATTTCATGTTTAAATTAGTAGAGTCATAGTGTTTTTCTCCATTGAGATTTTTTTCCCTTGCTCTAAATTTACCTCATGTTATCTTTTTCTAAATGCCACATGAAACCTTACCTCAGGAAAAATGAGCCTCAGAATGTGGAAAGATATGTTTTGTCATAAGAGATCTTCTTTTCCTAATGTTTTGTATATCTATCTATATCTATCTATCTATCTATCTATCTATCTATGTATATACATAGATATATCTATAACTAGATATATCTATATATATAACTAGATATCTATATATATATATAACTAGATATATCTATATATAAAACTAGATATATATAACATGGTGATGGCATATATAACTAGATATATATAGATATATATACCTATATAGATAGTTCGTGTTACTTTCTAATGTTCATGATAGAGTAGAACAAAGATGAAAATTACAGCAAAATTAATTTAGATGTGACATTCTGGTAGCATATGTGTAGACAGCTACAGTAATATGACAGCTGCAACTTATACTAACAAATCTAAAAAAGTATCATATTATAAACCCTTTCAAGGGTGATAAGCCTTACCCTTCAATTTCAAAAGCAAAAACCTTCAGGAGCATTTTTAGGAACAACAAATAAGTGGTGTAAAGAGATAGGTACCATCCCTGGAGAGCTTAAGCAATTGTAGATTTAAGCAAGAGAAAGTGGTGTACTTTTATTTATTTGCTTATTTATTCATTCTCGCAAAGGATTTGAGCATAAAGGGGGCATTATGCTATCAGAGGTTTTTCGAATTCTCACGCTGTGACGTGGTGTTCAAGTGTACCTTGCATTGTAGCAGATGTGAGGAAGAGTTAGTGGAAGAAGCAAACGAATAGCCTGCATTTTCAGAAGCATGATTTATATTGGTGACAATATCGACACAGGAATTCTGTTAGGACATCAATAAAGTTGACACATTTTTAATTCTGATTAAAACCTGAGGCTTTCTGTAGCTGCTGCACTGAGGAATATTACTGATTCCAAAAAACACATCAGACCCTTTTAAGATACAAGCCGTCCCTCATTTTCCCTGGAATAATGCTTCTTCCTGGACAAATGCCTTCCCTGGACAAAATATCACTTGTCATTGATACCGAGCCCAAATGTTCCCGCTTCTGTGGAGACTTCCTGAGGAGATAAGGTTAACTTAGGTGCTCTATTCGATAGGTGTTTAAAAAAAAAGAATAACTATGATAAATTTTATTTTATTTTTATAAAAATGTATATATTCCAGTAGAACAAACACATGTTCATTATATTTAGAATCTGAACTGTTGTTAGTGTTCAATAAATATTTTCGAATGAATGAAGTGATGGTATATTGAACATGAGAGCAATATAATTTGTAAAAGAAACAACTTTCTAAGTTTCAGTAGAGATCGTTTCTCAATTGGACGGGTATATTTTTCTGTCACTAACCTACCAGATTATGGGACCTGAAAGTTATGAGAGTGAATGCTTTATTAACTGTGAAATACCCATTCATTCTTTCACTTATAAAATTATTTACTCTGTAAATAAACAGATTAAAAACTTCGTTATCTAAATAGAATCTAGTTTTTTAAGTAATTTGAGTAATAACTGAATCTTGAAATAAGTATTGTTTCATAAATAAGATTTTAATATATATTATTTTTTTACAAGGAAAAATGCCATAGTCATGTCTATAACACAACAGAGTTTATTATTTTCTACGTGTTCGTGAAGGGAGGCCTTGAAGGATAGTTTCTAATGAATTAATCATGAGAGGATAACTCCAGTAACAGCCTGGTAAATGT
Source organism: Pteropus alecto (assembly GCF_000325575.1). Taxonomy (NCBI): domain Eukaryota; kingdom Metazoa; phylum Chordata; class Mammalia; order Chiroptera; family Pteropodidae; genus Pteropus; species Pteropus alecto. The sequence continues at coordinate 5,129,180 of NW_006439191.1, read as the reverse complement.
TCATTAACTTTGCAGATTTCATAAAAACTGTTTCTTACAGGGTTTGAAATGATATATTTTTCAAGACATAATTGGGGAATACAATAGTATTTCAAAAACAAACATACACACACACACACACACACACATACGATTTGCATGAGTACATCATGTTGATTGATCTAGCATTTTTCTTTTAAAAGTATTCTTTTATTATCAACTAAGTGGAATGGACCATTTGATATCAATAATCGACACCTAAGTCCATCTAAAAAAACAACATACCTTGTGTGAATTTAAAAAAAAAATTATAAGCACCTAATACCTGCTTTTTTAACAAAGTGGTGAAATATAGACCAACACATGTAGTCATAGGTGTATAAACTTACGTAAAAATCAGTCTTCTGATTGAGTGAAAACTGTGTACTTAAGTATGTGATTTAAGAGATTTCAGGATCTTATTTCCTTCAAAACTTAACCACGAAAGTTAAAGTACAAAAGACACATACATGACACCTAATGAAATGCCTACTGATTTCTCTATTAGATAAAATAATGAATAGTGAAAAGAATTTAATGTTTGAAAAGACTAAAGGCTCACTTAGTCATCTTCACTAGCCTTGCAACCTTAGGCAAAGCCACTCAACTTCCCAGGCTCTCAGTTTTCTAATCTATAAAATGTAGCAGATATTTTGTTATCTGAAGCAGATAAACTCTAAAGCCATCTCTCACTCCAAAATTGTAATATTACTTTGAAAACAAGCATTCCAGTTACATGTATCTGTGTGCCCTAAATTTCTTCTATGTAGACATAAACTATACATTTCACCATCGCTAAATTATGATGAAACGGCTTAATGTGTTATTACCATACTTAAGTAACTTAAGAGATTACTAAATATATATGTAGGGGAGGAGATTAGGCATCCAGACTCTAGCTAAATTTCTTTTAAGCCATTTTATGAAGTAAAACACAATTAAAAGTATTTCACCCAGCAAGAGTGCTAATGAAGCCAAGGTCGCTGGTTCAGGTCCCCAGTGAGCCATTAGCTTTGTTTCATTCGATTGTCACAGACGTGCTACCCTCTTAACCCTGACTCACCATCCTTCAAATTCATGCTAGTGGTTGCAGAGGAAAGTTGGTGAGACTGGATGTGTAAGCAAAAATCTATCCCCTCTGCTAAGAAAATAACTCGAAGGTCAAGCCCCCGTGATAGGACATCGTCCGAGTGTGGACAGATTTATCATTATGATGTCGTTGCTGTTATCAGTATCATCATATCGGGGTGCAGCATAGCACCAGGGGTAAACGAGCAGGCTCTGGCATCAGACCGTCTAGGTTGGAATCTGCACTCGCCCACCTACTAGCTTCATTACTTGGACAAGTTATTCAACTCTTTGAGACGTATTTTCCTCATTTGCAGAACAGGTATTACAATAGCACCTTCTAGGGTAATTGTGAGGAATGAATGAGTTAGTACATGTGGAAACTTTCTGACATATTAAGTTCTCGGTAAATGCTATTATATTTCAGTTGTCTTGGCCATGTAGACTCTTTAGCGCTTGCTGAAAAGCATATATGTTAGTTTCCTGAGGGTGCCATAAACAAACTGGGCGGCTGAAAATAACAGAACTATATTTTCTCACCTTCCTGGAGTCTAAAAGCACCAAATCAAGGTGTTGTCAGGGCCATGTTTCCTCCACAGGCTCCAGAGAAAACTTGTCCCTTGCCTCTTCCACCTGCTGGTGGCCCCAGTTGTTCTTTGGCTTATGGCAGCATGACACTAATTTCTGCCCCGTCTTCACATGCCCATCTTCTCCCTGTGTGTGTCTCTGTCTCTGCATCAGTACTTCTCTCTCTCTTCTCTTATGAAGACACCGGCCCATTGGACATAAGGCTCTCCCCAATCCACTATGACCTCATCTCAAATTGATTACATCTACAAAGATTATATTTCCAAATTAAGTCACGCCATCAGGTACCAGGAGTTAGGACTTAAGTGTGTGTGTGTGTTTTGATTTTTTTTTTGGGGGGGGTGGGGGGGCGCACAGTTTAACCCAGTACAGCATACAAAGCAGAAAAAAAAATAATAACATAAAGCAGAGGCATGTAGATCTAATGCTAGTACTTATTTGGAGGAAATAAATAAATACCTTCAAAGAATTCAGTAAGCTCTTCCCTGCAGCTACCATGACATGTGGCTGAGGCAAAGCCTTGCAAAACATCTTCGGGCCATGAATGAGAAACAAATTAAGGTAGGCAGACTTCTACAGAGGAGGTAGCCAAGTGCTTTGAAAATCCTGACATTAACTTTGGTCAAATTACTTAGCTCAGTCCTGGAAAGGGCACCCTCCTCTTGCTGACATGACTAATAAATTGTGACTTATTGAAACGAAACCCACAAGCCCTGCATTGGAAGTAACATATCCTTGATGATATATTAAACCCATATTAGGTGACGATGCTCTGAGGCCCGCGTTTGTCCTGAGCCCTGAATGCCACCCGGTCGTGTGTTATGCTCTGTGCGTGAGCAAGTCTTTCACTCTTAACACCTGTCCGGTCAAAGCCCGACTGTGTCTCTAAATAGCATTTTCCTGCCCAGGCAGTTTCGAACCAAACAAAGCCAGTTAGCCCTCTGTGTGGAAAGACAAAAAAAGAGTTGAAGAGTTGGTGGCTTCACTCGATCATCGATTCGATATGTAACTTGGAAAGCCCTCATTATATTACATCGCCAGGTCCAGTTTCCTCCTCCTGCAAAGCAAGATTCAGTTTCTACTGTATTGACTCAAGCAATGGCAAAATACAGTCACTGTAGCAAAACTCTCAGCGGGGTGTGCTGTGCGCTTCGGTGACAGCTACGATTTAATTTAAGGGTTTATCTGTCTGCCAATGAGATTTGGGGTAAGAAGGACAGATACAGGAAGAATACGGTGATGAGAGATTCTGATATTTGAAAATGGATGCGTTTCCCAAAAAGAGAGCATGAAAGTCTCCGGATCAAATTCAGATAGAAAGCTGGCAGGTTGCCAGATTGGTAATTGCATCTTGAACGGAGCTATAATCCTCACCCCTTCTGAAAACAATAAGAATGAGAAAACGATAAACCACATTTGTTATTAAATAACAGTCTTTGCTTAGTGTTCCTAATAAATATTTTCCTGACACTTTGGTTAAGGCTCAAGAGTTACAAAAATAATGATATGTTTTGTGCAGGGAGGAAAAAGAAGAAAACATATTTTATAAGGGGGAAAGAAAGTTGTGCATTTTGTGGGGGAGAAAAGGAAGTCCTGTATTTTGTGTGTATTTTTTTTCCTGTAAAAAAAAAAAATTATATCCGACTTTCTTTAAAAACCTTGCAGGTTTACAACGTATGAATATAAGGTCTTTGTGCACAACAGCGTGGGCTTTACGCCCAGCCCGGCAGTGACAGTGACGACGTCAGCTGGTCTCCCGGAGAGAGGCGCCAACCTCACTGCAGTTGTTCTCAATCACACGGCCATCGGCGTGAGGTGGGAGAAGCCGAGTAAGTGTGCTTCTCATGTCTCCGTTTCCCCTCAGCATTTAGTACCAGAATGAATTTCAGATGGACACGTGGAAAAATAAACCAGCAGAAAACTGAGGGCCCCATGCTATTCTTCTTCAGAGGCTGACTGCCTCTCTTCCTTCTCCGTCCTTCGCGGGCCTTCTCTCCCTTCTTCCGCGCCCTCGAGATCCGGAATGTCGCGATAGAAATTCCCATGCATTAATGTGGAACAACGTGATACTGTGCACTTTCCTATAGAGAGAGCTGCCCTCTGTCTCATAACTCGTACTTGTTAGCAAGAACCATTTGCTAGGGTTGCAGTAAGCGAATGCATTTTTTCTGAGTTAATCATCTTCAGAGCTGATTATAGACAGAATTTTAGCTCGAGCCAGGAACGGGAAGCCTGGACATCACCCCTGAACTGGCTCTAGTAACGCAGGGGCTCACCCTGGCCCTTTCAAACCTCTCGTGCAGTTAAAAGACCTCACAGATGGGACCGATATGTTTCTGCAACTTTAGAAACCACACTAAGTGCAATTTCAGATGTAGCTGGTCAGTAGCATAGCATTTAACAGCTGATCCATTAGCTCATAGTCATCCATTATCACAATCAGCAATAACACCGCATTTGCCATGAAAATATGTATTGTAATCATTCTTGTTAAGTGTCACTTGAGATCTAGAAAAGAGTTGATTCAGAACGTGCTAGAATAATACCAAATACTGAGAATGATCTGACTTGGAAAGCCCCAATTAAAATATCTGTTTAATGAAAGGAAACTGTACCTGCTAGGGTGATTATCTGCTACTATTACACAAAAAGTGGTAAAATTACTCCTGATTGGGCAATGGAGACCACGTGATTTTGCTCCTGCCTTTGAGTTTTGTGATAGCCTAAGAAGTGAAATGCTTCGTATTTCCTTTTAGAACATCTGAATGAATTTGCCCCAGTGTTATGATATATCCATTGTGAATTAAAACCAGCACTAGGTGACATCGGTCGTAAATTAAAATTAGTGCCGGTTATGTTGATCTACGTTGCCGCTAAATAACCCATTTTTCCAAAAGGCTATCGCTGTAGGGTTTTCGTAAGGTTGCAGGTGTCTAACGATCGGTGTCATGTCTGTTGGGGTTTCTTAAACCACTTAAATGGAAGAATATCAGTTAATTGATGCTTATGATTACCCTCTGAGACACCGCTGGGAAAAGTACAAAAGTTTTTAATCTGGAGGTGGATTTTTATGTACAGTACAATCTATGTTCCCTCTCCTCCCGCTTCCTCTTTCTCTCTCCCTTACCACTTGATTCATCTTCAAAGCCCACTCAGAAAGGTGGATGCCCTCCCCCTCAGCTGAGATTTCAATGCTGCCGTTAAGATCCCACTTCTGAATTTTCACCAGTATAGGTCCTTTATGTTATAATTGCAAGCCTGAAGTAAGCTTGCTTATAAAAGCTGACAAACCTAATAGATCTGAAGCAGCTCACTGAAGTTTCATTACCTTGGTAATCTGAACCTCTGACCTTCAGGATGTAGGTAATGCAATCTGCTGTTATTTCCATTCATACCTTAGAAATTTTTCAGATAACTATTTGTGAGCACAAAGGTTAACTCTTAGAAGAGGGTCAGCCCTGTGAAAGCTTGTCGCATAATCATTTTCTTTCCTCCTGCAACCCGCTCTCCTAAGTAGATTAACTAGTCACTTCTCTGTGAAAGGACCACCTATTTTTTTTTGCAATTTTAATTTAAATCATTTTCTCGATTTCTAGGATAAAACTGGCACATTGTTTAATATGCTAAAAGGTACCAAACTGTAGGTCAAAAGTCATATGAATAAATTTATAAATATTTATTTACTTGCTGAAAATTACCTTTCTACAAAACCATAAAATGTACGTTAAAACATATCATTTCTTAACTGTGATCCTCCGCCTGTACATACCATTTTCATAACAAAATATTTCTGGTAGAATGTACCAATCACAAATTAACAGGGATACGTTTTTGAAAATAGGAGAAGCACCCGTTCTAAACTTCTGTATCACTGGGCGATGTCGTGTGAGGTACACGCACCCCTGTGCTGCTTCAGTGCGTTTTTAGGGTAAATAGTGCAGACTGCAGCACAGAGATCTCATTCACCTCCCCCATCCTCCATGCATCGTTTGGCCTGCACTATTTGAAAAACATATTTTGTCACCACTTAACAATCAGAGGATTTCACATAATGACGATTTTGGGGTTGATTTGAAAAATCAAATGATTAGATGAAGCTATTCCCACATTACGGTAGGGAAAACAGCAGCTGGCAGTGAGCAGTGGCTGTCCCTTTAGACAGGTCACATACACCCCATCTTCCTGGTCCCTGTAGAGATAAGAGGTTCTTCTTCCTGCTTGATGTAATAAAATAAAATATTTCGGCATCAATGAAAAACCACCAAGATAAATTATAATAGTGAAAAAGATCACATTTTTATACGAAGAGATACAAAAACATCTGTACTTTCATTATTCACACAATTCTCAGAAGAGCGCCGAGGTAGAAATGGACGCCTAGTAACGTACCCAAAATTGCAGTTTGCGAGTAGCAAGCACTTCCTGAACACCGACTTAGGGCACAGGCCTCCGACGTTTGGCCATTTCTCATGCATTTAGCCTCAATGGTTATTAGCACTTTGTCAAGAGTAGCTTAATAGGATCCCTCCCATTTTGACTGCTCATTCTAAAATAAACAGCGAAATAAGGAATTGCCTAGGAGAGCATACAGTGGAAAGGCAGAGCCTCATCCGAGGCCACCTCACCAGTGAGGTCAGAGACAGCCAGAAAAGAGCAAGAAGACACTGGAGGTGGAGAGAAAAGTATCGGAAAAAAAGGAAACGAAAAGTCATCCAAATGCTGTCCTTTTTACCATCTGTCAAGCGCTCACTCCAGCCTTCAGATGGTCTCATCTGTACAATGTAATCTTTATCTATTTCTCTCCTTTTTTCTTCTGTCTTCTCTCCTTTTTTTCTCTTCTTCCTCCCTCCCTCTCTTTTCTTCCTTCCACAAATGCATATTTTTGACTTTTTTCTTTTTTCTTTTTGTCCTGGACACTGGAAATAACAGAGGTTAATGACATAACTCCCGCACTATAATATCTGAGCGAACTCTCTGGAAATCTCGTGAAGTATGAAGGTGACACCATCGAAAGTGTGAGTTTACACTCACACGAAAACCACCTGCCTCATCTTGATCTCTTTATCGGAAACCACGAGATTGTGTAGTGAGAAGAATTTCTGACTCTGTCTGAATTGATCTTGTTCACGGAGCGTTTCACATAAATCGCTCCGCGTTGCGTCTCTTCTGGAAAGCACCGGCCACGGCCGGCTCTCTCGCCCCTCTGCTCCCCTTCTTATCGTTCCAGTCACTGAAGCCAGTAGCCTGCGCTGGCCTCTCCCACCAGCTTCCCTCCTCGTGCACCTGCTGTCACCCGACCGTCTTCCCTTGTTCTCTACTCACATGAGCCTCTGGAGTCATTACCGCCTAATGACCCAATCCGCTCGTCTCTCCTCGGTGCCATCCTGCTGTTTCCCTGTGGTAGTGGACCCCATAAGTGACGCCCTCCTGCCTGGAATGTGCCCGCCTTGCTCCTCCTCCTCGTCCCCGAGACATTTCCCAGAGTTCTTTCCTGAGTATTCTTTTGCATGGTAACTCTCCTGTGGGTGATTACATCTCTTCTCACGGTTCCAAATTCTCCTAACCAAAAAAAAACAAACAAACAAACAAAAAAACCCAACTATGAAGCTAAATGAAGGAAAGATTTCAAATTTCAATAATAGCCTCTGGGATGGGGGAAACTGAGGCCTGACTCCCAGTTCCAATATTTTCTAGCAGTATGACCAAAAACAAGCCACTAAACCTCACAAAATCCTAGTTTCCTAATCCAAAATATGGGGATGATAATAATAAATGCTTTAAAATGTTACACTAAGGATTAAATGAAATAATATATGTCTAGCACTTAGCACTTAGTATTGGTATACATGATTATTCTGTCTCTAAATGTCCACAGTGCTTTCAACAGCCGTTTTATAAAAGATGAAAAAAAATTGGTAAAACATTTCTAATAAAAATTTGGGACACAATTCTGTAAAGCATTCAGATAAAAGCATTTCCGCAGTGAGTTGAAGACAGATAAAGAGTATGTGTCTCTTTATAATTACGGACTTGTCTAAAAGGTAGAACTACTGGCTATTGCATGGTACCATTGTCTTTTAGTGGTGGTGTCCCCAATGTTGACCAGTCTAGAGGCTACATTTACAAGTCTCCGAGGCACTTAGTTGTGGCCGTGTGACTGCTTATGCCAGTAGAATATGAAGAGATGTCTGTCTTTTTGTGGGTCATAGCCACAAACATCGGGTATGTGCCTGTTCTCTCTTCATCTTACCCCTAGGCCAGAATGTGGGCCTGGCAGTGGTCTCAGTTTTAATTCTGCAGACATGGACAGCACCCTCAGAGACCCAGAGCCACATAAAAGAAAATACCTGGGTTCCTGAATAACCACAAGAAGCAGAATCTGGTTCACTTACTTTGGGTGACACATAAATTAATATCAGTTTTATTTAAGTCACTTTATTTGGGGACTTCTTGGTGACAGCAACTTAGCTTACTGTGCCCATGTGCCCATAGCAATTTGCTTAAAGAGCAGAAATCATCTTTTTTTGTTTTCATTGCCCAATATAGAACGATGACTAATTAACACATCTCATATACAATTTCCTTGAAATACACTTTGCTCTGGAAGGCTGTTTATAGGAGTTGGAGCACAGTGAGAGTAAATAGTTGGGATCGGGGGAGAGAGTGTCTAAAATGCAGTTATTTGTATCTGACTGACACTTAAATTAGAAAGAAAGTCTGAGATGTCTTGGGAAAAACAAGGAGCCCAGCTTGGGTTGTTGCCTCAGGATCTTCCCATGTCTTCAGATGAGCGATTTTATCTTCGGGCAGAATAAAGAATTTTCTCAGGAAGTAGTTTTGAGATGCACGAATTTTCCAGGAAGTACTTTGATGACACAGAGTTCTGCACTGTGGAACTTTGAAAACCGGACTCTAGTTTGAGAATCTATGGGCAAGATAGACACTTCTATCATAAAATAACCTTAATGGGATCCTTCTAGGTTTTTACATTTGAATAAAATTACCTTCCAGTGAGCCTGCTGATGAGAGATGACTGAAGAATTCATTTCTACGCAAATCAATTAGGAGACCTAGCGCGTGGGATGGTTTACTGCAGTCGCTCTAGATCAGGGCCACAGACTTCTTTGTGAAGAGGCAGATAGTAAATACTTCACGTTTTGCAGGCTTTGTACAGTCTCTATAGCAGCTACTCCACTTTGCCATTGCAAACATGAAAACAGCAGTAGAGGACACCTAAGCGTGGCTGTGTTCCAATAAAAATGTATTATGAACGCTGAGATTCGCTTTTTATATCATCTTCACATGTCACAAAATACTGTCCTTTTGATTTTTTTTTCCAGCCCTTTAAAAATGCAGGAACCTTTCTTAGCTCACAGGTTATATAAAAACAGGTGGCAGGCCAGATTTGGCCTGCAGGCTAGATTTTGTTCACGAACTATAGTTTGCTGACCCCTGATCTAGGCGTTCAAGATCTAGAGGACATAATTAATATTGATTGATCTCTAAAAATAATCCAATAGCCTGTAAGGAGCATAATCTAGTTGCTTCGACAAGAAGACTTTCTATTAGCCTATCTAACAACTGTTTTAAATTACTTGAGAATTCATTACAAAGTAGAGGGACCTATTCTATATTTGAGAATTTGCTATAACTAAGTCCACATTTTTGACCAATCTATGGAGATCACCACCAAAAAAATGGCATTTAATAGAAAATTTATATCCAGAGGTTATAACCATCTTCAAGTCACCAAGGTTCTCGTGATGTGCTATATAATTAGAACAATACCTAGTCGCATAAATTTATGTGGTCTATACAAGATGGGTCACATATAACAGGATTAGAATATCTGATAAAATATTTCTCAATATACACATACTTAACATAACCTCATAGGAAATCCTCATTCTTCCTGTTGCTTTGAACACAAGCTAGTATTCATACCTTAACTCCAGATTATATAGCAAACCAAGGTAATAATTCCTGCTTAAGATCATTAAAGATACTATTAACGTAAGCAGAGCAGTGTACTGTTTCCTCCCTAAGAAAATATAGCTGTTTTATGTCTTCTTTTTAAGACTTCACTGTAGGAAGATAGTGAGAAGCAGAGCTTAGGGCAAGAATAAAGAAACTAGGTAAAAGGGGCAAAAGAAAATAGGCTGGTCTTTGAAAGGATGAGGGTTGAGGAATTGATGAGTTATACTTGTGAGACAGTGATTGATTTTGGCATTCATGAACAGCTTGTGTACATCATGGAGACACAGTGAACTCGGAGGAAGGATGAAAGCCTTGATAAAAATTCAGATACTACTCTAGTGCTCTGCTAAGTGGAACCTTAAGACAGGATGCCATGTGACTGCTACATCGGCAGTGTCCATAACAGGTTATCTGTTGAAACATTCTTCTAGGTATCATTTAGCAGATTTTGTTAGCAAGTTAAAAAAAAAAAAAAATCTCTCAAGTTTTAGGCTCTATGCCAGGAAATGCCCTACTTTGTATTAGGATCGTGTTATTTGTGAGCAGTCGTTCTATGCAGTGCGTAGTTTTATTTTACTCTTAGTTTCCACTCAGTAGTATAATACTAAAGTTTTGGACATTAGTTGAATAATTATAAGTAGAATAGTTAAAATATTGAAAGGAAATGTATAAGTTTATTTTCCTATAAAGATAAGACTCTATGCAATTAATTATGGAATGGGAGAAAAATCAACTTTGTTAAAAAAAAAAAAGAAGAAGAAGAAGAAGAAACAGCACCACCGTAAAGAAGGTTCCACAAGCTTTTTTTTCCCATTCTAGGAGTAGCTAATGATAGAGTTTATTCTCTGTCCTTTTTTCCCCTGAGGTCCTTTTTAGATCAGCCACATTTATGGTGTCTTGTGTTTATTAACAGCTTTTCAAGACCTACAAGGTGATGTTGAATATTATACGCTCTTTTGGAGTTCTGCTACCTCAAACGAATCTCTAAAAATTCTCCCAGATGTAAACTCTCATGTCATCGGCCACTTAAATCCAAACACAGAGTATCGGATTTTTATCTCTGTCTTCAACGGAGTCCACGGCATCAGCAGCGAAGTACTACGCACAAACACCTGTGATGGGGGTGAGTCCAGGTTTCAAGGGACACTAAGCTTCAGAGATGCGAATGAAATTGATTGATTCTTGCTGAGGCTGAGATCAGTCATCCCTCCATTATAAAATTTCCGGTGTTGGAGGGAAGGGGGTCGGGCTAAAATGCCTAAGTGCTTGCTGTCATCAAGTGGCGGATCAATACATGGTCCCATCGAGACGGCAGCACAAGGCTCTAATAATGGGATATTAGCCCAGTTTGTTCCTGTTCTTTTCCGTGTATGCTGAGTTTGGAGCTGAGTTCACATCAATAAACGGTGACATTTAGAAACATTTTTTTTTAAAGATTTGCTCTCAGAAGCAGTGTGCTTTTCAAAACGACAGCCGAGCCCAGCGAGGGCCCTCCCTGAGTCACCAGAAATGGTAGGTGGAAGTTCATCCACTGAGAAAAATTGCCTATGACTCATTTCTAAGCCAGTTAGCAAGGGGGAGGAAGCAAGAGAAGCAACTTGTGAATCTGAAATGAGTTTGGAATGGTCTTTCTAATCTTTTTGGCTTTATAGAGTCTCATTATAAACATTATAATATCATTACCTCCCAAGCAAGTGTCACAGGTCATTAGCAGAGCACTTTAAGTGTGGAACCCATTTCCCTCCGTGGTGCCAAAGGTCGACACCTTTTGTTTATAAAATAGAATGGATCACACGGACAATTTTTCAACTAGTTAAGATGGGTTCTTAAGATAAAAATAGGTCTTCGCATAGTTATTTCTGACATGCTTGAATAATTGTGTAATTTAACGCCAAGCAAGATTTTTTTCCTAATGTTAGATTTCATCATTACCTATGGTAATCAACATTCAAAATCATTTACATAATGACAATATTGCATTATTGCTTCATATTGCTTGAGTTACAAGCTAGTAACATCAAATGATTTTTCACGTTCCACCAGCCTCAGTGTATTCGAGTTTTAGTTTTTGCTTAAGGAGCAAATTTTCTTTCCTTCCAACCTCCCCTCCTCCCTCCCCCTCCCAGAGATATGGAGTGAGGGGATGGAAAAAGAGACAAATAATAGATACGTGTTAGTGGTGCAGATGGGTGAATAATTTATCATCATATCCCACTGGCCGCATAGTATTGAAGATTAGCACTACGCTGGTGGTATAAAGCATTTTACCACCAGTTCTTACGGTTTCTAACTGCGAGTATAATAAGCCAATTTACAGAGGACTACAGCCTGTGATAACTTCATCAGAGGAAAGCAGATAAGCAGCGGACCCTTCGCGAAACCCAAATACTAATCTGCATTTAGTTTAATAAGTGCTTTTTCAGAGACAGCTGGAGTTTGTTCAGTTTCTTCCTCTAATTCTAGAGCCTCAGGGCATGCCTCCTCCGGAGGTTGTCATCATCAACAGTACAGCTGTACGCGTCATCTGGACATCTCCTTCAAACCCAAATGGCGTTGTCACTGAGTATTCTGTCTATGTAAATAATAAGCTCCACAAGACTGGAATGAATGTGCCCGGGTCTTTCATTCTACAAGACCTGTCTCCCTTCACTATCTATGACATTCAGGTTAGAACTTTGTTTTTTTTTTTTATTTTTGTTTTTTGGGGTTTTTTTTGTTGGTTTTTTTTTATAGTTAAGCTTATGGGTGTGTTAATAAAACATGTCGGATTGTGTCTCTTCGTGGATACCTTCCATCTTGGTTACAGATTATTTGGTGGGAAAAGGGAGAGAAAAGCAGGAAATCGATCAGGATTAAATCTGCTGTGGGCAAACATGTGAGTCTCTGGAGAGAAGATAATGGTGATGTGGAATAGGACGGTGACAGGGTGACGATGATGTTCGCCCTGGCAAAATGAAGCAAATCACATATTTGCAATAAGTCTTGCCAGGCAGTTTGCCTTCTTTCTTTTTGCTTCTCTTACTGATCATGAACATCAGAATCAGCCTGTGATTATGAGGATATTATTTCTATTTCTGCTAGTTACGAATTTGGTAACTTTAGGGAAGTCATCAACCTACTTGGTGTCAGTGGGCTCTTTTGTCAGGGCACTGGACTAGATGACAGATAGCATTCTGGCCACCTGTAGTGTCCTGTGGTTCTGAATGCAAAAAGAAAGCGTAAGTGAGTATATGACAGACACAACATATTAAAAGATTTTTATCTAAGGATGAAAGAACTATATCTGTGCATCATTCAGTGACCCACACCTACATGAGAGCGAGCAGTTGTATTTAAACTTTTGTCCCTTGGGCTTCTTGGAGAGTCTGATGAAGTCAGTGGAACCTGCCCTAGAAAAAATATGTATGTACTTAGATGAGAAAAATTAATATGCCATTTCAGAGAGTGCCCTGACCACCTGAGGCCCAACTTAGAGACCTCTTTGAGAACTACTAACGTTAAGAGTAGAAAAAAATATAACGAATACTGTATAAGGCATGTAAAACAAAGAACTTATCTTCAAGGAATAGGAAATCTTGTTACAGAGCTAGGATATGAAAAATAACAAGACCAAAGGAAGAAATTAATGATAAAAATGGAGTGTTTCAGAAGCTCGAAGTTTATGGAGAAAGGTTGCAATTTAGTAAATTTTTAAATAAACTGTGCTACTTCTAAAATTCATGAGCGCTCTATCAGTAATTTTCAGAAGACATTAAGCGTAGAAATTTTATTTGGGTACAGAAGCCTTTTACGGGCTCTGTTTACTAAGTGCTGCCATTTTCACTTTCCCATCCCCGTCTTTCCCCACGTTTAAGGGCGAAAAGACATAATCGTCTGGCTATACCCAATGCTTTAGCCTCTTTCACTACGAGGCCTGGCTTCCTAAGAAAACAGTTTTAAAATGTGCAATTAAAGAAGAACGTTCCATCGGTTATTTTTCATTACACTCCACGATTTCTGTTAACCTCTCTGAGTTGTCTTAGCATGGAACATCGGGACGGAGTTTATGTTCACAGTTCTTAGAGAGTCCGCATGTGCATGTATATTATAGAGCAAAGTATGCAATCAAAAATCTTTTCAAAATAATTAGAAATACAACTTTACGAACATAGGAAGGTGGTGGAGGATTTGCTGTGTCATCCTCTTTGGGGCCCGGGTGTAGAAAGCTGATAGAGTCTTTATCAGGAATATAAATTTAACCTGGGTGCTGTGCAACACTGGGTGACATTTAAGTGTTTCGGGAATGTTCTGTGAAAGGCTTTACTCTTACCTACTGGTTTGAGTCCATGTTGGCCTGAAGGGAGAGCATTTCAATCAGATTTGAAACAGATGAGACAAAAGTCCAAATTAGAATCGAATACTCAGATTTTATTATTAGTGACTAAGATATTCGTATTCTTGATAACTACATTTTTGTGAAGCTCTTCACAGTCCAGGAATATACATTTGGAATAGTTGTTGCATCGCTGGAAATCTGAATAACAAATAGCAATAGTTTTCATTTATGATGCCCAAGATGATCTTACTTCATTTAAAATATGCACTTAATTGATATACCTAATACTTCAGAATTAAGATTCTCTATGCTAACCCCTCTTTAAAATAGCCATTGATTTTAAAGCAGACCAATAGATGCAACAAAATATCTATTTTTAATATATTTATATTGCGTCCATTTACATGTCTCTTTTTAAAGGGAATAATTTAAATTTTGACTCAATTTTATCTTTTTAAGTAAATATGTAAACTTTTATATTTGTGCTTCAGTCGCATAGTATCGAGTACAGCTATAGCACCAGAAATAGGCCCTAAAAATGAAGACTCAGAACATTAGTGAAAATGAGAAAAATCTTGACACATTTGTCCAAAGCCAAAATTAAAACTTTCTGAAGAATCAGTTGAATAAACCTAAGTAATTTAGAACTCAAAGTTATGCTTAATATTTAGTTGATAAGGCAATAGAGTATAGTAAAACTATCTTACTGGCCTGATTATATTCTCTGATTTCTCTGACTCTCAGTTGTCAACTTTATAAAGTGTGAGGACTCAGTGAAATTGTTGGTACAAGTACCCATTGTAATATTTGGCACATATTATTTACCTAATAAAGTCAGTTGAGTTGATTTCAAGTTATATCATTATGCGAGTCAAATATTTTCAAATATGTATGAAGTTTTATTGTCATTAATTCTGTAACCAGCAAATACAGTTTAAGTTCATCTGCCTTTAAGATATTTCAGGTTTAATTGGATGTACTCAGAGTTTAGGGCTTCTGACACCTACTTTTAAACACCTACGAAATATTACCTCGGAATTCTATATGACATGAATAAATTACACAACTCACAAATAGCATTGTGCACATTTGCCTCATCTCCCATTTAGGAGCAAACTGCCCCACAAGTAAAACGACGTAGCTACTAAATACAATGAGGGTCACGTTTTTCTTTCCTCGAATGCCTGTGGAAATTCGGAGAAGTGCTTCTCTTAAAAACTCTCTGTTTAGATGCAGCAGCACCTCGCTTTGCCCGCTTGTCTGTATAGATGCTGAAAGTCAGTTCGCACTAGACAAGGCGCAGCTTCTCTGTGATGTGTCCTCTGAGAGGAGAATGGACAGCTTCGTGGCTGTCCTGCTACCAGTCCTTCATGCATTCATTTCTCTCTCCTTCCTTTTGCTGAACGTGTGCGTGCGTGTGTTACCTTTAGATTCAGCAGCACCTCGCTTTGCCCGCTTGTCTGTATAGATGCTGAAAGTCAGTTCGCACTAGACAAGGCGCAGCTTCTCTGTGATGTGTCCTCTGAGAGGAGAATGGACAGCTTCGTGGCTGTCCTGCTACCAGTCCTTCATGCATTCATTTCTCTCTCCTTCCTTTTGCTGAACGTGTGTGTGCGTGTGCTAATGTTTGATGAACCCAATTTCTAATCTTTAGTTATTCCACCCTCCTCAGTTTATATTCAGATGAGGTAGCAGAATTAAAGGGACGAAAGATGATTTTCTGCTGTGATCAAGGTACAAATACAATTGCAGCTGGAACAAATAGATAGAAGATAATTCAGCCATATTGAACGGCTTCTCTAGGCCTCATTTTCCTTCCATTTGACGTGAACATTTAGGCCATTCGTTGGAGAGTGGCGAGACCTCCAGGAGACATCATCGTCGCACTACCTGGTTATAGATCTAGAGAGCAGTGTACAGTGATAACTATTACACTTGCCAGCTGTCACCAAGGCAGCTTCCATTCCTTAATCTGCTCCAAATAGATTACTTTCTCTGCCTCTTCCTGAATGGTTGGAACCAGAGACCAAATGTCCCCATTGAATCGCTAAACCAATTGTCCTAAGCCCATTTCAGCACCCTCTTCTGAGCTTGTCTCAGCGGAGTCAGTTAACATCAAATATTAGTATTCGATTAACCCCAAGAGGCTATTAAGAGATTCATATGAAATGAGGGTAGGAGAGATTCAGCCGTTGGTGGTCTGGATTTTGACAATAGTTGGATTTATGCTTTTCTAAACTACTGTTTGCAGGTTGAAGTCTGCACAAAATACGCCTGTGTGAAAAGCAATGGCACCCAAATCGCCACTGTGGAAGATACTCCAAGTGATATACCAACACCGACAATTGGTGGCATCACTTCAAGGTACACCTTTTTTGTCACCTAATTTAAAGAACTGATCATATGCAATGAAAATAAAAATCAGTACTTTTACCTGAGCCACGGCAATCTCACTTAATAAGTCGCTATACATATATTTGTAAAGCAAAATTTTGATATGATTGTATTGATCTTATCTAGACACATCCTCTAACATTTAAGCTTTGATGTTTCTGTCTCTGTTCACCCAGCTTCCCTTCTCTTTACTTAATAATCTCTGAACCAACGCTTACAGCATGAAATTTAAATGTGTCCTTCAGTGAATCCTTCTGTGAGACACAGAATACAATTTTAATTAGAGCGACTACCGTCTAACTTAATCTCTTTGAAAAAAAATTAGATTTACATTTATCAGATTGCCCTCAAGCTAGAAATATCTGTAAAATAAATAGGGAAGATGATGTTTGGATAACCATTCCCAATTTTATCAGATTCTTGGTAGAATCCCTTTATTTTTCTGTTTTTGTTTTTTTTTTTCCTGAGAAATGATCATAATTTGAAAGTGAGTCTCTTTCCAATTCAAAATTAGCAATAATGATAATAATGAGAAGATTTAATATTGTTTCCCAGGCCAAAGTGTGATGACGACCATTGTTCATTCCTGTATATCAAGTTGAAGCTAAGAATGCTATCTGAGCACTTACACATCCTTCTTCTGCCTCAAAGGAACCACCCTTCACCTACATACACACACACACCACACACACCCATGCACACCGACTAAAACAATCTATACATTATAAAATATTTCCATTCTGAAGGGTCCTTTATGACAAATTCAAATATGTAGGTCTTTTTTGATTTGAGGAACTAGTGATTAAAATAATTAGAAAACCCCAAGTAATTGGATGTTTAGTTATTTAGGGCAAAAATCATATCTTGTCTTCTTGAGCACACCTTCTATCAAACTCATGACAGGTATTTATCTAATTTGGGGTTTGTCAATTAATTGATAATTCCCTTAGTAGTAGGTTTTTCCTACCTACCCACAGGATTGCCTTCTACGCAGGAGGAAGATGGTCAAGTTAAAGTGACACCAGAGACCTTTATTTATTCTTTCAGTAAACACATTTGTGGCTAATGTAAGACGAAAAAGTAATACAAAGAATTATAAGGCAAGCTTCTAAATTTTCGCAGTTTGAGTCTACAGTAGAAGTCACTGAGCTAAACAAATATTTATAGAACAAGGTGAAAAACACTGCAACGGAAGTTTATAATGTGCACAAAATGCATAAAGAGGGGAAATACCAAACTCTATTTACAACTATCAGTCAAAGCATCATGGAAAATGTGACACTTGAGCTCAGTCTTAAATAACTCAAGGAAGAATTACAGTTAGGTGGGCAGATGATGTCAGATTTCTTGTCTGTTAGCATCCCATGACTCAAACCCAGGTGAGTGGCATAAGGGAATATAGCTTTGATTCCATATTTATATGTAGCTAAAAATAATACGTAAGCTTTATTAGAAGTTGAACAAATACCCATATGTGTCTTTGTCTCTAGGATATATATTTTTTTCCTTTAAGAAGATTCTTGCAGAAGATGATAACAAGGAAAGCTATTTTGTAGTTGTGGCTAATGATTGCTTACCCTCCAATATATTTGATGGCAAAAAAAAAAAAAAAGGAAATTAAAAGGGTGTTAAACAACAAAGCAAGGAAGATGAGAGCTCAGACAACAGAAGAAAAACTTCAGCACAAATCCGGAAGCAGTATTTGGCAGAGAGAGGCAGATGACTCTGTACAGTGGAGAAATTTACAACCAAAATGTTGGTTGGCAGAGGGAGATAATGACATAAAACAAACTAATTTGCCCTGCAGAGAACCTCAGCATCTGAGCTCTTACAAGCTTTAAGGATTGTGCAAAAGGGGAAGATAGGGGAAGGTTCAAAGCTGAAATCATGGGATTAGCTGAAAGTCTGAAAAAAAAGGTGATTAGAACCTGTAATGAGTCGGGGTTCTCCCGAGAAACAAAACCGAAAGTGGAGAGTTCGGGAAAGCTTGATCCCAGCCCAAGTCCAAAGATTTGAGACTCAGAGGAGCCCATGGCGTAAATCCCAGTCCAGGTCTGAGAGAGGAGAAGACTGATGTCTTAGCTCAGGTAGCAGCCGGAGGAGGAATTCCTCCTCCCTCCCTTTCTTCTCTGTTCAGTCCCTCAACTGATCGGATGATGCCCACGTACCTTGGGGAGGGCCATCTGCTTTCCTCTGTCCACCGACTCAAATGCGAACCTCATCAGAGAGAACCTTGCAGGTAAACCCAGACATGAGATTTAGCCCAATCTCAAAGAGATGAAAAGAAATTCTTTACGAAACAAACAAATTTACTTGGAAAAAAAAAATTAATTGGGGGTCAGAGGAGGACCTCATGGAAATTAAAAGTGTCAAGTTGAATTAAAACTTTGGGAGAAAATTTAAGCAAAGTCTCTATAAATATGCGATAAAAAAGCAAAGATGTCAAGAAAAACGTAATTAAGAAAATTAGAAAAAATCCCGGAAATCTACTATGTGGATAGTAAGAGTTTCAGAAAGAGAGAACAGAGAAGAAGATAAAGACGACAATATCCCAGAACCGAAGTCATCGATGTGCAGGTTGAAAGAGCCTGTGTGTAACGGAATAATGACTGAGTAAAGCATCAACAAGAGATTATCAGGAAATTTCAAAATACCAGGTTTCCTGAATTTGTTCATTCTTTAATCTCTTACATTTTTCATTTTTTTAATTTTATGCAAAGTAAAATACACTCTTTTTCGCTCCATATTGCTATGAGTTTTGACAAATGCATCCGCACCACCACAATCAAGATATAGCGCGGTTCCATCACATCAAAATACCCCCTCGCACTGTGCTCTGTAGAGCCAGTCTCTCCTCCTTCTGCCCCCAAACTGAGCGAACACTTCTCTCTTCCAAGTTCTACAATTTTGCCTGTTCCCTGTTGTCACTTAAGTGGAGTCATATGGTATGAAGCCACCTAAGTCTGGCCGCTTTCACTGAGCATAATGCATTTAAGATTCATTCATGTTGTTGTACATATCAAGTTTGTGGCTTTTTGTTGCTGAATAATATTTCATCGTATGAATCTACTACAGTTTATGGACAATTCGGATAGTTTCCAGTTTTTGGTGACTGTCTAAAGGTGCTGTAAACATCCACACACGAGAACTAGATTGCCTGAGTCCCTCATCTGTGAGGGTTCCTCCATGGTTTCTAGGTCCCTGGACTTCCTTTCCTGGGTCGTTAGCCAGAAAAACATGGTTTCTTTTGGAATTTCAGCCTCTCAGGCTTCCACACAGTTACATCAATGAGGCTGTTTTGGGAGCAATGAGATGAGAGAAAACAGAAAAGTAAACAAGGATCGTCTCACCACACATTCTACAGAGCACAGGAGCCTCTTCTTTTGGTTCCTCTGGTTAGAAAGATAGATTTTTCTTGGGATTTTAGATTTCCATTTGGTCAGGGCTGCCATAGTGCAGCTCCTTGGCCGAAATCATCCTCAAAGCGGGGTCCAGAGAAAAAAAAAGAGGGAAGATAACCCAAAACAGGGATTTCCCTCACACCCTCTGGCTTGCTAGGGCTTTCTGTATTCTGCCAGAAAGGTCGGGTTTCTCTCACGGATTCGCTTGTCCTGTGTACATCGCCACCCTGGGCTTGCTCTTGGGTTGAAGATGGGAGACAGAGGAGGGAAATTCGTCCTCTAATGCTTGTGCATCCAGTTGTGGCTCCGCTCCTGATCTGTCAACTTTTCAGGGTCCTCTGGTGGCTGCTTTTTGTAATTCGTGTAGACTTTCTAGTGGTGACCAGCGGGAGACAGTGGCCTTAATAGACTTACTCCATCCTGGCCGGCACCGAAAATCCCCTTCTCCCATATTTCTCTGTATTCCAATGCCTCCGGCAATGTTCTCCTTTTTTTCCTCCCTCCCTTCCTTTTTTCCATTCTTTTTTGGTCAAAAATTTAGCAAAAATATTGATGGAGATCATTCAGAACCAAAATATTGGCATGTAAAGCCTTTCCTTTCTTAAAATGATCCATCGTAGCAGAGCAGCATTTTCCAAAGGCGAGACTCTAACGAGCGGGTATGGGCTGCCAAGCCATTAATCAAAATTACACCAGCACCAAAGCAGTTAGCCTCCTGTGTGCATGTTATTGTTTGTGTAATTTCATTATACTTCTGGCAACGTAGACTTGTTAGTTATGTTTCTATTTTGGCTTTTTAAAAATCTCTTTTATATTAGCAGCATGCAAAATCAAATGTGAAATCCTTCTAGAGGCATGTCAGTAAACTGGTTTACTTCATAGCATTTAAAATAATTTGGTTTCTAACAAGACTTATATTTCTTTGATTCTCTGCTTATTTTGGGTAAAATGCAGTGGTTGGTAGAAATTTGACTTTCATGTGTTTTTAATAACATGCACAGGTAGCCTATCAGCCTGTGCGATTCTGTGTGTGGAGAGCATCATCTCTATCTTTGGCCTTAACTTGCACCTTGCTTTTGGCTCCATCTCCAGAACAAGCACTTACATGTGTTTTTCTCATATGTAAACCACAGATGCCATAGCACACAAATAAAAATCAAATGGACACTTCTAGATTTATAGTCTGCTCCTCCGAAAGCAAACTCTGTTTCTACATTGCATTTTCCATACTTGTCATATTATCATCAGCTGCTTCTATATCCCAAAAGAATACTAACTACTGATCGATAGCCTGTACATGTCTGGCCATGGCCTACACGTGCCCTGGGTAGTTCATTTATTTGCCTTGGTGGATTTGTTAGAGTGGAATTTAATCAATAGCTAATTCATTAATTCTGGTCCTCCAGAATGTGGAGACAGTGCTGGATGGAGATAGCTGAACGGCCCTGGCTTTGATTGAAATATGACAAACACTGCAGCTGACAGTTTCACTGGGCTCTGGGCCACCTGTGATGCCTACTTATCTATTCTCCATAAATGAATACGCTAAGAAAAGAACAAAAACAGGACGAGTTTTTATTATAGTTCTCCTGGTATTGCAAAACGCATGCTGTCTAGGCATGAGGTTCACAGGAAAGCAGAGAGAAGGCAGTCAGATCGTGTCTCTCACTGCCTTCCATTAGGACCCTGGCACGTCTTTTCAGTTCTCCATCAGCTTGGGGCTGTATTATTGATGAGGAGTCTAAGGTATAATGTCTTCGTAGCATTCACAAACAGTTGTTTAAAAATTTGCCTCAAGATCCTGAATGATATAAATGATATTTTTACACACCAACTTTTCAGAAGTCTTTATGATAGGAGCACAGGCTGTGTGTCTCTAAACGAAGGTTAAACCCCTGTCATCCTTTCTAAATCCTCCTCCATTTCCAGAGTGCTTAGCTTGGGGTCAAATATGATGTAAGAGGTCATAGCTTGTGGGAAAAGATTATCCCCCAGTTTGCCTCACCAAATTAGAGAAGACACTTTGAAACCTCTACATTTTTATGACATTAGATAGCAAGGAATCTTTTCTATCCTTAACTTTCTCTCCTGGAGTTTTTCAGTGGCTGGCAGCCTCAATACTGGAGTTATAATTTTATAATTTTTTAAAAAAAATTTAAGTCATGTTTTATTTCATTTTTTTAATAGGGAAAATGTTGGGCTGTAGATGTAGCATGTCAATTAGCTCTCCTTCACTTGTATTCTAAACTCCTTACCTCACCAGCGAGGACAGCTGGGGGCAGCTTTAAATTTGGACTGGGATTTTCTGTCTCAGTCTTCAAAGGACATGGCAAGAACACTCGAATGACATAATCTGGAAGATGTTCAGTACCGTTCTCCAGATCCAATCAGTAGTCATATACATGACATCGTTCAGGAAATGTTTGGGAGGCCAGTGAGTTCTGGTCATCCAACTTATTGTTTGATTAAGAACCTAATCTGCCAGGCTATTAATTCTAAAAGGGCCTTTAATCCTGCTAGTGACGACACTGCACGATCATCCTATTTCATTATCAGACTCCTCAGTGTGGTAGTTGAGAGTCCACAAACTTTCTTCTTATGTTCATATTGACCCTCCATGATTGGTAGATGAGGATCGTTCGCTCATCAGGTTGGTCCATTACCCTCCGACACACAACTAGGCTGATTCCCACCTCTCGCTTTTGCTTATGTTGATCTTCCTGCCCAGAATTCTTCCCTTCTTATTCACCAGTTCAAGCCCACAGCCACTTCTCCCCTGATACTCTCATCATTCAGCCTGGAACACAGTGATCTCCGTTTACGTATTTTTATGCTTGTAGCCTGAACTATACATCTAAGCTCTTGATTCTATATCACTATATAACATTTACCTCCTTAATATATGTGTGATTTACATCCCCTATTACTCAGACACAGATTTTGTCTTGACTTTTTACCTACTATAAGCTATGCCAAACATTCTAGTAGATAATTAAATATTCAGTGACTTAATTTGAGAGCAGAAAATTAATGTTTTTCTTCTGTTATATTTTGTCTTATATTAAAAATGTTCTGATGAGTTTCAATAACAACAGTCTAGAATAGCATTGAAAACTTGAGTATTACACAAATTATTGATAAAAATAACCAAATTGAATAGAAAGGGGGAAAAAAACAGCCTATGTAAACATGATCAAGGAATCTGGAGCTGTTTATAATAATTTAGATCGATATCTTATGGTATATGAAGATGTTTTCCTTTGGCCCAAACAAGAACATTTTGACAAAACGATAATAAAATATTAGAACAAAATGTTAGAGAATGCCAGTGAGAACCTTAACTCTTCATAAAAATTCTTTCTGACCTACATCATTTTAATATTCACCTGTATAAAGATAGGTGGTGAAGAAATGATTTTCCTATACTCCTTTCTATCTTCAGTGTTGGTTGGTGCTTCTCGAAATAATAATTATAAGTGACAATCATTGTGGTGGTGGCTGTAGTAGAATATAGCAGTCACAGAAGTAGAATAGTAATTCGAATGATATGACAGAATTAAAAGGAAATAGCTCCAACTAGAATGTCCATACACTCAATCTGTGTACTAAAATCGGAATCTTTATTAAGGTAGCTTAAATTTCAGGCCCTAGTGCTCTGAGAGCTAAATAAACTAATCATCACTTTATGAACAAATCTACCCCAGAAAATATTTATTGGAGGACTCACAGTCTGTTTCCTGTTTCTGCACAAGCTACAGTCTTTATAGGTCTGTGTGCTTGAGCCTCTTTCCCAATATTTAACATCCATTCCTATAGTTTCAGAATGTTTCCTCTATTTTACCCTTAAACATCAAAGTGAAGCACTCATTTGTTAGTTAATAATAGTGCATATTTCTCAGTGACGTCTTTCATTTCAAATTTCATTTCATCTTCAAAAGCAAAATTGTCCGTGGTTTTGCTCGAGGTGTAGATGGTCTCACATCAGTTCGGCTGTGCAAAAGAGACAAGTCATAACGGCGTGGCGTTCTCCGTGTGGTTTCTAGACTCCACTAATTCACCAGCTTCGGTGGGCAAGTCGGACCTTTGAATGTCACTTAAATGTAGTCTTTTCTGTAGTTGATTATGCAGTGAATACAGAAGAGGTATCTACAAAATGTGAAATTAATTTTTGAGAGTTGGATAAAGATCTTAGAATAATAATGGTGGCTAAACAAATCACTTATGAAACTGTTCTCTTGTAGGTGACATTTCCTATCTGCCGAGTCATTTAGTGAATGTGTTCTGTTTGTACCCACAAGAAAATGAAATAATAATTTTCTTTTCTGGAAAATCAGTCTATTAAAGTGTCAGGGTTTATCTTGACTGCTTCTTTTTAATGTAAATGTTTGGGCTTAATTGAATTCCTAATACATGATGTCACATGGAATTAAGACGGGGCCCAGTCATTTGGTCTATAAAGATATATTTCTCCTTAAAATGAAAGGTATGATAAAATATGATTTCATGCAATGACAGAAAAGTGGTCAATATAAATTATTGTGAGATTTTTATTGTATAATCTTTCAGGTGTAGCGACGAAGCTCATTTGTACTCTCCTCCAGAATACCTACTGAAATGTTTTATAAGTAAAGGTAGTCTTAACTGTTTGTGACTAGTTGGTTACTTGTTATGGTGGAAATTTCTAGAATGATACAAATGGAGTTAATTTCAAATGTCAGAATTCCACCCTCTTTTTCTGAAAACAGTAAGAACAGAAATAATTATTAGTTTATATTTACCTAGTGTTTTGCAAATAATAGACTTTTCTTGACATGCTAAATGCAAGACTATGCCATGTCTAAATCTCTGGGGTTTTATTAGAAGCTTTAACTACTTCTTGTTTATAGAGCTTATTAAAAAAAAAAACAAAAAAAAAAACACTAAAGATGGTACGGATATGTCATCTAGGCTGTATGATTCTGGCAAATAGACCTAAGAACAGAATTAAAGTTCTATAACATTAACCTGAGAGTGAGTCATTTTATTCAGGGTTAATTCCTCTGTGAACAGCTTTATGTTATGATCTCATTTGCTACAGCAAATGAAATATTAATCATTGAAAATGTAGTAAAGTTTTGGTCAGATGTTGTGCCCTCATTGCACATCAGCCCCTCCCCCAAATGTATACCCATATGTAGAACAAAATCATAGCTTATTTTTTAAAAAAATCAAACATCTTTAAACACATGAAGATGTAGAACAGGATTTGTTATGGGAATCTCCATGTCTTCTATTTCTGGCCACAAACATATGCGACCATGATATTTAAAGAATTATTATAGACATAGAACTGTTCCTGTGAGTCAAAAATTAAGATATGTCCAAGCAAAATGTAGTTGAAGTTTATGAGTTTTATCAATTGGTAAAGATTTTTATCAGTTTGGACATTTATTTTGGCTACAAACGGCAAAAGACCAACAACAGAAGGTTATTATTGGTCTTGGTTCAGCTATACCAAATATCATGGCAGCATCTTTGGGTTCTTATGGTCTTAAATGGCTGCAGAATGATGGCTGAAGTTCTAGAGATTATGTTTCGCAGGAAGAAAGAATAGGAAAGGTGACAGCTGTGTCAAGAAAGCTAAAATTTCCTAGGAACCGTATAGGAATCCCAAATCAGTCTCCTAATTTCATCTCTTCGAGCAGCTCCATGTCACATCACTAGTCCTACATGTGAGGAGAAAAGGGAAGGAGAAGGTGACTAGCAGTAGGGATTAGGTCTGCCACGCCTTCTAATTTCCACCAAGTCATGTTACTTGTGTCTTTTGTTACTTATCAAACCAAAACTTCATGTTGATTTACCTGATTAGCCACAAATAATATAGTTTCTTCTCGTTTCTGAAATCTGAGGTAGAAGACCACTGGACTGATGTCATGCATTACTCTCCCAAAAAGCTTAACTAGTTTCGATCGATTTTCAAAACATGTTATACGATAGTAGAATATATACATGTGTGTGTATGTATATATTAATATATACATAGTCTTTGCTGCAGCTTTTTAATTAGAAATAGGCCTTTTGACCAGTCTGGACGATTAATTGAAAAGTACATGAGGTTGATAGGCAGCGATATTAAATGTTATCTTTCCAAAAGTATTAAATATCCTGTCTGTTACAGATCCCTTCAAATTGATTGGAAGTCTCCAGGGAAATCAAATGGCATCATTCTTGGATATGATCTTTTACGGAAAACATGGCACCCATGCCCTACAACCCAGAAGTTAGTAAAGGACCACAGCGCTGAGCTCTGCATGGCAGTGACGTGTCAAAAACCTAAAACTATCTGTGGACACAGGTGCTATTCTCCTGAAGCTAAGGTGAATCTTTTCAAACTAGTCAGTGACATGTTTTTCTCACTAAACACTCCATGTGAAATCACTTGCTTCTTAAACCATGATTTACCATGATCAATATTTCTAGTAGTCTATCAAGACTCCATGGAAAAGAAAAGATGCTTATAAAAATTCTGTCATCTTCATGAGCATTCTAGCCTTTTCATTTTTCATCATCTTCACAGGAAATATTAGTTTATTGAAATAGTAAGGAACCTCCTGAATTTGTATTTGATGGAGCGACTTGAATTTTCTTTACAACTAATCCATTCAGCTACAAGTGGGTGTTTGTTTACATGACACTGATGAGTAACTGTGAACAGGACCTTTCATAGTTTGTCAGAAATATTTTAAAATTATGGCCATTTGCAGATTAATGTTCATATTAGTTGTAGTTTAGGAATCAGATCAATAGTACAGCCAGACAGAGGAGTTCGTAAATGGCTTTTATTGACAAACGATGCAGAAGATTCTTCGTTCGAAGGTAGGATTTCATATAATGAAATAATGTTCCTATTTATCAACAACATCGCACATTTAATGACTAAAGCTACTACTAAATTCAAAAGGTTTGCTGCAAAAGGACACGGTAATTAAGAAAGTGAGTCGTTGAAGGATTATGGATCAAAACACAAATTATTATGGCTGACATTGGCTAAGTATTAGTTACCATCTAAGATATGTTATAAAACTAGCAGTTATGAACTATCTTATTTTTTGACACTTAAGCCCCAGAGTTGTCATTATGCCTAAGTTTTACATCATTTTAGGCCATTAAATAGGTACTGTCCAATGAACATACTTTCATAAAATGAAATTAAATTTATGATATCTTGGAGGAAAAATGCGGGAATAAATTTTCTCATTAAAAACATTCTCTAGGAGAAAGAAAACTTTGATGCATTAAAAAAGGTCTTATTTGTATGTTAAAGATTATAGACACACACAGGTATTGTCAGTAAAAGAATAAATGAAGTCAATGAAAATCTCAAAACCAAAAAAAGTGTAAATTTCGATTTGGGGTTCATGCAGGAAATATGTATTTCCTGCATTAGGGGTTGGAGAAAGTTAGAAAAGAGACTTATTGTGAGTCTGAGAACCTGTCGGACTAAAACATTAGGAGGAGGTCCTACCCCCAGAGACTTGGATTCCGTGAGTCAGGCTGGGGTGTGAGAATTTGCCTTTGCAACATGTTCCCTGCCGATGTCTCTGCCTCTGGTCCAGGGACCATACTTGGAGAATCACTAGATTACTAAATGACTGTGGGAAGCCACAGAGCAAGGGAGAGGCTCCCTGTGTGAATATTAGCTCAAGTGATTGAAATGTTCATGTACATTTTCTGATACAACTACCTTGAAGACCGAAGTAGAAGATTAAGAAATAGTCTATTAAGGGGAGACCTCCCAAGAGAAATAATTGCTTGGAAAATGTCCCCTTGGGGGTCCGTCGATGATCTAAACCAGAATGGATTAGAAGAAAGGCACAAATTTCATGTGACTGGAGCAGCCTGAGGATGGCACTGATAACGAACGTATGGAAGTGAACCGTCCTAACGGCCCATCGCTAAATAAAGATTCAAATGAACATGTCCAAAGAAGATGGCGAGTACTAGAGAAGCTTTATGAAGGAAAGTGTCCGGATACACGATATGCGAACGAGACACTGATGAATGCTTTCAGACCATACAACGAAGAGCAAGGCTTGGGTCACTGTCATAAAGCAAGAGGGAGGGAGGTGTTGTTTTTACCCTGAAAGCAGATACGGCCAGCATTCCTGAATCCCAGGTAAACACATAGAGAAGATTTTTTTGCTTCACTCTTAAAAACAGGGCATAATTTAAAAACTTATCCTTGACACAGAATATGGCATCAAAGGGAGTAGTCACCCATTTTAATCCTTGGCATTAAACTAATTTTAAGTTTTCGTTGATAAGAACTAAACAGCAGAGAAAATGAATTACAGTTCATTTAACAGGGCTCCCTGAGGAAGCACGGGGGCAGACTAAACTTAAGGGCCCTTTTTCTTTGCTATCCAGTAACTTTTGAAAAATGAATGAACTCCTAAGCTAGAGGCCCTTTCGAAGACAGAGATTCCACATTCTACCGATCTTACGTCGAGCTTGATTCAGATGTTGGTGCAGGCTGGAAGTAGCGATGAGCAGAAAGGAGAAAGAAACACCTCTTAAACAGCGGTCGATTTTGCCTACCACGGAAGCACATATCTAATCGATGTAACATGCCGAGTATAGGTTCTAAGGCTGCGTTTAGGCAACTGTTCACTGTTTCATTTGTTATATAGAGTGTCAGTCTCTCAGACCTCAAGCGAGCATGAAAATAATTATTTGATTGTTCAAGCACATGATTTCTCCCACAGCTCCTGGCAAAAACACATTGTTCCAAGGGCTTTTGAAAATTAATTTCCATATAAATTTCCTTTTTTTAATGTGAGATTCTATATTTATATATATGAATATATATATAAATGTATATATGTTGGACTCTGTTAAGATTCTTGTGTGAAGATTGGGCTCATAAATAAGTGATCATATAAAATGTAAGAAAAAAAGCAACTTATTTTTTTAAAAAATCAGCGAGAGACAGCTTTCCATAGGCTTGGCGTTTTCACATTAAACAACCGTTAAATCAAAAATATATATGAAGAACATTATTCATTTATAATTCTAAATCATCTTTACATTGGACGTACTGACATTCAAAAGATAATTCACATTTATAGAATATTGGAATAGAGCACAAAACATGGTCGAAGGCTAAAAAGCCACATTGTACGAAATAGCATTTATAGGATTTGAATGATGTATTTTTTAAGTGTTTTGAATTTTTATCAGAAATAGGCTACATTTGGTCTCATATCAAGGACTTATTAGAAAATACTTATATAAGGCATGGTGATATGATATTCTTAATTAAACCGGTATCTTTTCAAACCTGATTCCCAACCTTCAGGTTTGCTGTGACGGAGTTCTCCACGACCGCCAGCCTGGGCTCCGCTGTTGCGAAGACAAGTACGTCCCCCACGTGTCGAATTCGACTGGCGTTTGTTGCGGTGGCAGAATAAGAGAGGCACAGCCCAACCATCAGTGCTGCTCTGGGTATTACGTCAGAATTCTGCCAGGTGAGGGTCGTGTCCGGCTGGGCCTGGTCATCTCGGGAACCGGAAAAAGCAAACACGTGCCCATGAACGATGGCAAGCACCTTCCCCGCGAAAAGCGAACCGCTCACTCACACACGGCCAGGGACTAGGCTGTGAATATCATTTCTCTCCTTTCAGCTTTGTTAAACTGTAAGCAAGGCTGGGTTCAAAACAGAGGGAATGCGAGGGGCTCCAAGCATCTACTGCCTACGGAAGCAAATCCGAAAAGCTGGAGAGCTCCCTTTATTTCGGGACTTTATTCCATGGCTTAATAGTTTTACAGTCCACCCTGTGAACTTCTAAGTGTCCCACGCCATGACACCGCTCTGCGTTTCCTCCATGTCTGTTCTGAATGACACGTGCGTTGTTCCTGGATGGGTTAGAACCCCACAGCCCGGTTATCTGAGACTAGTCCGCTGTCAGCCCCACTAACTGCTACAGGTGGGGAGTGGAAGGAGGGACGTAGCAAAGAGCAGCAAACGTGGATTTTTCCCTCTTCACCATGTTTTCCCCTTCTGTTTATCAGACGACTGGATTTTCCAAATTTCAGCTACACAAAACTATGTCCAGTGAATATAATAGAGAATTAAAGAAATATAAATTGGTATTTATAAAACAAGTTTATGACAAGCTCTGTATTAAGAGTTTTACATAGGATACCTCCTATGTTTTTCACAGCTGTAGGAGATTGGTATTTTATCTTCAGTTTACAAAGAAGGAAAGAGGTTCAGGGAGGATCATAACATACCCAGACTCATGCAGGTGGGCGTGAAAGAGCTGACATGCAAATTTATTTTGGTGCGTCACTGCGAAATCCATGCTCTTGTGTGTACTATACTAGTCTCATAACCCAAACATGTCGTTATGTGCTAACATCATTTCTTAAATGCCTATTCCAGACCTCCAGAAATCTTAATACTGCTTAATACTGCTTTCTGTCATGGAAAAGCCACTGAGAATACAAACTTCTTTCCTACCACCTAAGTTTAATGCCTATGTCTTCTCTAAAAGTACAGAAAATGGATATGAAGGAGAGAGAAGATACCTAAGTGGACAGCAAGGGAAAGCCGAACGCTTAGAGATACATAGTTCAGCGTAACATTTATGCCAAACATCTAGTTAATTCAGGTGTTGTTCAGTATATACATCCTGTGTCTGGTATAAATATAGCAGCCAAGGTATGTGAAATGAGACATAGTCTCAGCCATTATCTCTTTGCAAAAACACCGGAACAAAAAGGGTAGGTGAGGTGATTAGCTACTTTGCAAGTTTATTCGAGGCAAAAATCTTCTATTCTTCATAATTGTTCCTTAAACTTAATAGAAAAATCTGTCTTCATAGCAGTACTCTTATTTCTGATTCTCACACTCAAAAAAATTCTTTTATAATTAAATAATGTAATCAACTTGATTTTCCAAGGAAGTAAACACAACGGTGATAGAAATAGGATTTTGTAGAAAAGTGTTAACTTCTGTGTACTACAAATCATAGTGTTAGCAACTAATCAAATACTGTTAAATGCTTTGGTCTTTCAAAATAATTTATACTGTAGAAGTTTTTAACTATAGTTCATATCTTCCCTCCCCTTCAAAAACTTGCCTTAAATATTATAATTACACAGATGAGATGGAAATTTTCTGTTGTCTCACCTTTTCTTTCTTTAGACCAAAAGACCATACTAGGCTTTTCTTGAAGTTTAGCTAAAACTAATAGTGTTTTCATTTCTAAGTCTCAATACAATTTTTGGTAAGTTGTGATTTACAAGTAACTGTTCAAACTCTGAAAAATATCCTCTATCTTTTAAAATTGGTGAAAAATACGTGGTTGCATCTATCACTGCTGTTAACACTTAGGAGGTTTGCCTGTCACCTTTCTCAGACCTAAAAAAGTTTAGATTTTGAACTAAGAAAACAAGCTATTTAGTTCCATTTCCCCCAAAAAAATTAACATTTTTTCCTAAAAACGAAATAAACCATGGAAGTCCAAAAGTCATTTATTGGTAATACATAAAACTTTTTAATAAGTAATTTTTAAAACAAGAATTTTTAAAAACTCCCTATCTGCATATTGGCACATGCTCATTCAGACATCAAGATTTCGATATCTACCAAACTGTTGAACATGGCCCACATTTGGATGTACTTTAAGTAGTTTTTCACAGTATTAGAATGCCTACCATGGTGTCAAGTAAAAAAAAAAAATGCCGTCTCATGGGATAATCAACAAGAGTGTTT
Source organism: Pteropus alecto (assembly GCF_000325575.1). Classification (NCBI taxonomy): domain Eukaryota; kingdom Metazoa; phylum Chordata; class Mammalia; order Chiroptera; family Pteropodidae; genus Pteropus; species Pteropus alecto. The sequence goes on along the minus strand of NW_006439191.1, from coordinate 5,097,661 downwards.
CGCTGCCATCATTAATCTCTGTGTACCTAAGGGAAGAGATTGTACCGGGACCTCTGTCCTCAGCCAGTGGTCTTCCGTTAACTGATGTAGCACTGCCACCTCAAGAAAGAATGCACAGTGACCCCAGACCATCTTGCATCCAAATGTAATTCAGTCACCAAGTAGTCTGCCAGTTCAAGGCTGTGGCGGGTTCTCAGCATTTTGTTATTTATAGATAAGTCTGAACATTGGTTAATAATATCTACTTCATTTTTTTTTTCTCACAACTTTCCTCCATAATGCCCAAAAACAAAGAGCAGCAGAGAAAAGAATGCTCACTGCACCCCCCTCCTTTTTATAAATATGCTAATGACCTCGAGCTAAATGCTAATGTGGGTCGTTCTTTGGGAAGAATAACAATTAACAGTTAAGACTGCTTGGTGGCTTTGAGAGAGAAAACATTTTCAAGCCTGTCGTGAAATAGATTCATTTTGAGAGGTTAATGAGAAGGTGACTGATCCTTGTATCTTATGTCTAATAGCCCTTTTTTGAGGGGGACAAAAATCGGCTTTACTTCTCATTGATATAATCCACATCTTTTTTTATGAAGCCCTTATTTTTGTCAGTAACTGAATAAGATTCTGAGGGATTCAGGGAAATATAGCTAAAATATCCAAACCAATTAATATTTGTTCTATTCAAAAGTGGCTTTAAAAAAGTGCGGGTCGTCTCCGCTGTAGATGTGTGTACCCTGTGTTTCCTCTGAGCTTGCCTTTGTACTAAGTGATGTTTCACTTAACTGACGCTGCCCCTGGCCTGTGTGACACGTTATGTTAAAGTTTGCCAACAAGGGGCACTGTTCTCTAGCTGTAAAGATTTAAGAAATAGGGCAACTATATTTCTGGCCAAACAGGAGAAACCCATTACCCACAGGAATGTAAACGTAAAGTAATTTTGCTGTTCACAGTAAGCTCATTTCTCCTTTCCATGGGCCTCGAGTAGAATCATCATGAAAATTTTACTCAGTTCCCTTCGACTTATAGATACCACATTATAGGGCCCTTTCAGGCTATTGGCTAAGGCAACTGCCCCCTGCATTCTAGGAATTCATCTTGGCAGAAAACTGAGTCTTTCTTGGTGTACTCCTGGGTATTTTTTTTTTCTAGAGAAATGAAAACTTAACATGTAAACAAAATCCAGCACACAGACGTTTATAGCAGTTCAATTCATAATTGCCAAAAATTAGAAACAGCTCCAGTGTCCCTCAGTGGACAGATGGACAAACTGTGGAACGTCTGCACGAAGGACTATTACCCTTCAACCCAAAGGAACAGACTGTTGAGACATCATACCAAGGAGGCATTATACTGAGTGAAAGAATCTGACCTCCAAAAGTTACACACTGTGACCTTCCACTGATAGGACACACGTGAAAAGACAAGCTGTAGGGATGGAGGACAAATCAGTGACTGTCGAAGGGAATGGTGTGGGGAGAGTGTGACCCATAAAGGGATCGCATGCAAAAGTGTTTTGGGGGTGATGAAATTATTTTGTATTAAAATTCATGGAAGGAACTCTGCATCCAAAATAAGTCAGTTTTACCGGAAAGAGACAATATAGCTTTATGTCTCAGCTGGCGTGTGTATATGTGAATAGATCAACATGTTTATATATCATTAATGCAAAAATTTTGAAGTCTTACAGGGGTTTTGCAACTCCAATATGACGGTATCCTTTCTAGTAATCCTCTCAGCCAGTTGGCATGTGCAAGACATTGTGATAAAATTTAGTTGTGAGTCAAAGCCTATTTTTTAAACTCATGCAGTGATGGTTATTGTCCTAAATTGGCAGGTGAAGTATGCTGTCCAGATGAGCAGCACAATCGGGTTTCCACTGGCATCGGCGACTCCTGCTGTGGCCGAATGCCGTACTCCACCTCCGGAAACCAGATCTGCTGTGCGGGGAAGCTCCACGACGGGCGTGGCCGGCAGTGCTGTGGTGGACAGCTTGTGAGCAGAGACCTGGAGTGCTGCGGCGGAGAGCAGGAGGGCGTGGTCTACGGTCGCCTTCCAGGTGGGGCCCTTGTCTACCTCTCCGTAGAGGGAGAATCTGAGCAGCAGAGAGGCTGAGAAATTTGCCCTCGACATAAAACAAAGTCATCAGAGCTCACGTTAATTATGTCTTTTGCAACAATTAGGTACATATTGTACAACAAGTAAAAACATAATCTCATATTTTTGATGTGCATGTAATGCAGTTCACAAAAACAGATTCAAACTTTTCTTAAAAGTATTATGTCCACCAGAAAACAGACACCACGAATACACTGGTTCTAGAACAGGAGAATATTTCTTAGTAAATACTAACAATATACAACATTATTATTGATGATAGTGTGCCATAATTTTTTGGTTCCTTATTTGTCTACAGTATTGTTAACATTAATATTAATAGCAATCATCATCATTGATTGAGTACTTAGAATCTAACAGGGACTATGCCTAGTATTTTGTACATTATTACCTCAATTAATCTTATAAGGTAGGTACCATTATTATCCACGTCAGAAAAATGAGGAAACTGAGGCACAGAGATTAGACACTTGCTCAAGATTACACAGCAAGTCAGACCTGCATTTTTGAGTGCCTGAAAGTTATACAACTTGGGAGATTCTCTTTAAGAAAAGAAAACAAAATGATGAGGACAAGACAAAACCATAATACTTTTTTATTTAGAAGGAAGAAATAAATTTCAAAAATTACAAATCTAAAAAAAAAAAAAATACCTAGCAAATCCCACTGTTCTAAAAACACTCTACTTGGATTGTGTAACTTCTGACATCCCTCTGCATTTTTCCCCAGCAGGTTTAACTTGTAGCCTTTGATCATCTCTTCATACATCAATGGCTTTGCACCGTACTTATCTATAGAGAGAATAGAAAGATCATTCATTCTTTCCTGTCATATGGTTAATCAAAACACTTTTTAATTATTTCAAGTTTAGAAAAGTAACTTTAAGCTTCGCAACTCATTATTATGTAAATACTGAAGATTGTTGTCAGATTTGGAGAGATATCTACCCGGAGTCTAAGACTTAAGGGCATTTTGAGTTTTCTTAAGGTGATTTGCAATGACTTATCTTAAATATTTGCTGAATTGACATCATTAATCAGTTTTTCATGATATCTTTATGACAAAATTTGAGTTGCGTATTATCATAGATGCCCCTATTATAAATTAGCGAGAAGTAAACATTTTTTTAATATATTTATGAGTTACTTCTCTTCATAATTTGTATTATCAAATAATCAAATTGTCTGTGCATTGCTTAGATCCTTAATTCATCATAGTCTTTGAATGGTTTACTACTTTTGGTATGATTCAAAATTTATTGTTACAATTCTCTTCTTAATGTCAGAAATTTCACTTGATTTTGTTGTTCATTTTTACAGCTTTTGTTTCATACTACGTTCATTTATCTGATCTTTCTCTTTGTTATATGCATCCAAACTACAAGTCTGTAATTCCTCATATTCCTTAACTTTCCACATTACAGTTAAAATGGCATATTCAAGCCTTACCAACTTTTCTATGGAAGTGACTGAACTTATATACACGTAGGTACTAAGGCCAAACCAAATAATTTCCCAACTCAACTTTTCCTTGGTTAGATTCCAAAAATATCCATGGCCACTCCAATTTCAATCAATATGACGACACATATGACAGAGGGCCAGTTAAAGGGGCAAGAGACAGTGGCCATAAGAAATTACACTCAAATGTAATGCATTTGCAATTTTTATAAAATTGCACACTTGCCTTGGAAGAGACTTATGCGAGCAAAGGGCCCTGAAGCTCAAACTTCATTAGCTTTGGGGTAAATCTCACCCTGCGACTAATAAGTGATAGAGTGCCAGCCCTTCCCTCTGCCCAGACCATAGTGATGGAGCATGGTCGTCCTATATCCAACAGAATTAGGTTTCCATTAGGACGTTTTCAATGACCCCAGAAATTAAAGCATTTCCTTCAGTGATGACCCAGGGCTCCTGGATCTGTGCTATAAGCTAACAAGAAAGTTGACTTTGCCAGCTAAAACAAAGAAATGAAAACAAAAACCAACCCCTCAAAATCTTCTTTGAGAATGAATGAAACATTAAATCATATAATAAACAGGAGGCTGTGGACACATAGCTTTTTCAGGGATTGTTAGCATTCTAAAGATAACTAAAGTCCCATCGGGGAATCCAGCCCAGTCAAGGATCTCCGAGATACTGCTTATTTGCTAAAAGATGTACCCAGTGTTCAGGGGGCCAAATACAAGAAGGAGGAGGAGGAGGGAGGAGGAGGAGGAGGAAGGAGAAGAAAAGAAAAGAAGAAAACACAATTTCATGTTCACTATTTACCAGGCTGAGTCCTATGTGCTACATATCCATTCTTGCAGCTAGAAGTGGGGAAAAGCGTGGAATAACGTGTCTGCATGTTATTTTATTGGCCAGGTTTAGAAATAGCTAATAGTATTATTCACATTTCATTGACTAGTACTCATCTGTCTGTCGGCACCTACATGCAAGGGAGGCTGGGAGATTTGCCCATGAATCTCTTGACAATGTGGCTAAGAAGAGATTCTAACTTTATCGAAATGGCTATAGAGTCCACGCTCTTAACCTGTCTGAGCCTTCTGACACCTGGACAAGCACTGAATACTCTCCGACCCAAACCACTTCAGCGTTTATCAAGTCAGATGAGTGGGCCCAGTATCATGTAACTACCAAGTTGCAAACATTTTCTGGATGACCAGGAAAAAAAATGATAAAACCTGCCCTTTGACTGCACACCACACGCATGCCAGAATTAGAAGAAAGGGTACTGTGTGTGCGCGCTAGGCTCTGAGGTTGGTGACTCAGAGTATGGCCTGAGGACTCTTGAAGGTCTCTAGGACCTCGGCAGATGGTATGGGAGATCAAAAGTATGTTCATAATAATGCTAAGCTAGTCTACGCCTTTTTCACTATCATTCTCTCATGAGTGTTCAGAGGAGTTTTCCAGCAAGGACCCGCCGTGTGATAGCACCACACTTGAATGCAGAGACGGATATGAGAATTCAGTTCCTTCTATTAAATCAGACATTAGAGAGACTTGCAAAAATGTAAAACAAGAAGATTGCTCTCACTAGTTTTTCTCAGTTTGAAAAATATTTGTCATAAATATTTCTAACGTGTCATATATTATTATTTTTAAAGGGATTAATAAATGCATGTTTCAAACATTTCTGTTTTAGGCCCTCACCTAGTGAATATCAACAGATATAACCCATTTAAACAAAATTTGGATCTTCAATTATTTGTAAAAGTGTAAAGGGTCGTGAGACCAATCTTTGAGAACCACCGTTTTAAGGCATAGTAACCATGTCTACTAGAAAATCATGATAAATCGTTAGTGATCTTGTGCTATGACTAAGCAGCTGAGTACTCCTTCCTGCTTTGGATGAGTTAGCTAAAAACAGGCTCTTTAAAGACAGAATCGTGACTGTTGACAGAGACATGCAAAAGTTCCCCGCCTCCCCATGTCATAATGGGTGAGTTTTAAAATAACAGTAAAATGTCTCATTTTAGCATCTTTATTCTCCTGTTGCTTTTTTTTTTTTTTTAGTCAATTGGCATATTCCTTCATCCAATAAACATGTACTGTATAGTGACTATATTCAAGATACCATTCTCAGAACTTCGTGAGTGTAAAAATGGCTAAGATTTCATTTTTATCCTTAAGGGCTTACAAGCTAGTCTAGAGGAAAAGGAACGATGAGGTTAAACACAGTCCATAAGAGAGCAGTAGATGCAAGCGTATTCTTAAGACGGAGAGATCACTCCAGTCAAGGTGATAAAGAAAGCTAAACCATTGGACTGGAACGTCAAACAGTGAGTGGGATTTCGAGACGTGTGGATAGAAAAAAGGACATGCAGCTGAAGGGCAGAGCTTGAGCGAAAGTGTGAAATTAGCAATCTGCAAAGCATGTCCAAGTCGTAGGAAGCCGATGGATCTACTGGAGGTGTACACTCTGTGTAAGGGAATAGAAGAAGATGAAACCGAGCAGGCAAAGGGATTTGAACATGATTTAGTTCTCAGGGAAGAGTCAGTGTGAAGAACTGTGATTTAAGGAGATCAATTAGATTTGAGTGGCAGACGGAATGTGAAGAGAAGGAAAGATAAATCGGTTAGAACGCTGTTGCGGAAAGTAAAGGCACCCGTTCTAAGAAACGGAGCAGAGATCACTGTCCACCGTGACAGTGGTTCTTTATCTTTTGTGGATCGTACACTCCCTTTAGAATCTTCGAAAGTTGCAAACTGTCACTTCAAATAACAGCATATGGAACACACACAAAAATTTGACTGTGATTCCACATACCCTTGAAGTCCATCCGTGAGCCCAAATTTCAGAGTCCTTTCCCTGTTTATTTCAATATGACATTCCATGCTAGTCAAATTTTTTTTTTTTTTTAAACAAATTGTGACATTCCTCACCTCCCAATAATCAGGACCAGCTCTAGAGTTTCTCATGAATTCTTCAATTCCACCAACTCTGGTAATCTGGTAGACTGAAGGAATGATATTTTTCAAGAGGAAAAAAAATATATATCTTTTTAATTCTCTTGACCTTCCTGAAGGTTTCACCGAAAACAGACGTGCCACATGTCTTTCTCCTCTCTCTGCTGCTGCTCCCTCCTGTCTGTCGCCCCTAATGACTGTGACCTCAGTGACCTTCCAGAATATCCATATGGCCCTTTTTTTTTCCCTCACTCTAGCAATACCATACCTGCGACGTGAGGGTTTGCATTTCATATTTCGTACGCCTGGCCTCTCTCGCAGCCTGGCGTTGTGTGCCTGCCACGAGACCGGGCTGGCTCGTAAAACCTCTCTTTATGTACTTTATTACTTAAACTCTTTTATTTGCCTGCAGGAGCCCTTTAACGAAATCACATTGAATTGACTTTCTCACACCAAATCAAATCTCCCTGGTCCCAGTTCAGTTGTCTTTGTCAATATGTATTTTATAAATGGAGTGAATTAACAGATGCTGTTGGAGCAGAAGTGCTGGGGTAGCGTTT
>NW_006439191.1:5034122-5090552 GCF_000325575.1 Pteropus alecto | reverse complement strand
GTGTAATACAGGTGTCTCGGGACGAAAGTCATGCTTGCCATTTCAGTGGATGTGTATTCTTAACCATTTCCTTTGAATATATTTTAAACCTCTTTGTTATTGTTTTTATTCTCAGTGTTTGCTTTTATGGTTTTATCATTTCTGCCATTAATCTTGAGGACTTGATTATATCCCTTAGTATTAAAAGATGAAAATTAAAAGCTCTCTGTCATTCAAAGAGAACTGGGTTTTCTGTTAGCCATAAGAAACCGATCAAGAACATATCGCTTTATTTCTTTTATAATTATTATCCATGCAGCCTTTGATATGAAACTCTTCTCTGGCATTGTTTTGGAAAAGAATTCTGAGTTTTCATGTCCTGGACTCAGACTTCAGTAGAATGAATGCCTACCACTGTTTGTTACATAAAATGGGATTTGGGAACTTTATGGAGAGAGAAGCGTAGCGCAGAACTCCAACCTGTGAGATTGTATTGAAAGAAATTCCCCAGGAAGATATTCATGACATATACATTTTTGAAAAGCACCACGTATAAATACTATAAAATAAATTGCAAAGACTTGGGGAGCGTTTTTACTCTACCCTTTCTCAGTTTTGTGGTGGTAGCCATAGAGCCATCTACTGGTGAAAATAGGCATGTGTTTCTTTTCTTTCATGCTCTGCCACCCATTTTGTTTGTCCTAAAAATGACAAATCCCAAACCTTTTTTATTTTGTCAGTCTTCAACACTTAAAATATAATTTCTTGGCTTAAAATGTGTCCCCCGTGATCAATCCGAGAGTTCCACAATGACTTCTCATATTTCAGACCCTGTTTTTTACTACTGTACTGATTTAATTTTAAAAGCACGATTCATAATTGTTGGTCTTCTTTTTTTAAGGAAAATAGAGTACCTGTTTTGCACATTTAAGAATTTAGAAATTCACCAGGCCTATTTGTTTATATATGCTTTCATTTTCAACCCTGGCCGTTAAATGTGTTAATAAAATATCGGAAGTATTCTTAATACTGTGAATAAAAAAAAAAAAACCTCTTCTCCACTATTTTCTCAGTTGTAGCCAATACAGTGGCAGCTATCCACTGGATATTTATGCTGTTTGGAAAGATAAACTTTGGGCATATATACTGTTTGATTTTAAAACTAAGCATTTGATATTTTACTGCATACTGTGCCACTTAAATGACATCTATATCTTTTTCAGAAAGACACTCCACCTTTGCCCAAATTTAATGAAGGGGTCTCTAGAAAAATAGATCAACCTATCAATAACCCACCACCCATTTTATTTTCCTTGGGCATATTTAAAATCGTGAATTCTGTGTGTCAGAGTTCAAAAGTCAAGTGCTCCTTGTGATAAATTAGGTAGAAGTCAAAAGTTGTTGCATTGCAGCTTCAGAAGATTGTCTCGTCTCTGAATGTGCAGCTCATTCATGCTGAAGTGATGCACTATGGGAATTACTACCAAACTCCGCTCTGGAACATCTGCTCTCCCTAAGTGAGTTAGTGCACGTCAGACATCTTTATGTCAGAATATCGCGGTGATGGATGCAGTCTTCAGAAAATGCTGCAGAAAAATCTGCTGTGCCGTTCTGGCCATTAAGTGAAATTACTATTTAAATTAATGGCACTGTCACAGTTTATCTGTGCAAAGAATGAACGCTGATTAGGGTATTAAGTAATTAGCAATTTATCACACTGGAACAAGGTTGATAATAATTAAAGAAGTAATGGTTTACCAAAGAAACTAGAAAGGGAGTCACTTCTTGTTATGTGAGTGAAATCTTGGCTGAAAATTTTAATTCAGTGAAACAAAGATGAAGCTCTTTGTGAAAGAAAGTGTCTTTTTTTTTAGTATAGAAACAGTTCATTATCAAAATTTTAGTTGACCGATCAAAATTCTCTCCGAGCGATCAGATGACTGATTACGAGTTTTGAATTAGGTCGGTGTCTGCATTTTGATTTTATACTTAAAAGCATGGTAGAACCATAAAGTAATCTGAGAGCAGAGGAGGAGAATGTATTCTGCTCCCTGTAGGGCCAGTTTTCAGATTTTGATTGTTCTTTAAAATAGAAACATGCATTATTTTTAAGGAAACTACTAGAGAAAAAAAGGACAGCAGAGATTCCAAGATGATATTTAAATGTGTAATCTAAAGGTGGCAGAAAAATGTCCAAATAATATAAAACTTTGAAGTGGTGGATTTTTTTCGTGTGTGTGTGTGATTTTCATCCAGTACGATAGAGACTCAGGGTATGATGACAGCCCCGCTGTGTGTGTTTACCTGAGACAACTGCCTGGAAATGTTACAGGAAACATTGAAAATATTAACAAAGCACCAAAGAAGACAGTTTACTTTTAAACCAATGACTTTGATAGTTATCACGTTTAAACATGACATTTCAAAACTGAATTATCATTAATCATAAATAAATTTTTTTAATAGCAGATTTTTTTTTAAGTGGGAAGATCGGTGCGAGTGTTCTTTGAAGTCATGTGTGGATAAACCTCTCTCTCAAGGCATATGCCGAACCAGTGTCTACTATAAATGATTTTATTTAAAGCACTTAAAACTCATTGGTCTATTATTAGAAGTGTCTTTTATAATGTAGGTGTTTGTACAAGACCAGATTAAACACTTCAGGACCCTAGGGCACTTTGAAGTTGAGGTTCTTTATATTATCAGTCAGCACTAATAATAAATAAACAAAATTCTAATTAAAATAAATCATTCATCACATCGAGCTACTATATAAATGGATATAAATTCTAATATGATAGCACTGTGACATGGGGTATGGGTACCTTAATTTCTTGCTTAATCTGACTCTAGAGTATCATTTATTTATTCAGGCTTTTATGTCTAAATTTCTGTTGTATCTCTTCTACGGTAAGATCTCAATGTGAACATAGGCAGTTCACCTGAACTTAGTGAGAGAAAGGAATCTGCTTGGTGTCTCAGGCACACATGACTTTCATTGAGACGCAGCGATCAGGGATGTTCCCTTCAAGGTGTTTCTGCCAATTGCCCCCAACCCCTTAGCCATGTCTAGTGAGGGGTCCAGAGTACAATGTGGCTCAAAAAACAGTGGCCAAGTTGTTCATCTGAACAGTGAGCCGCTCCAGCGGTATAACTCTATTTCATGAAGAAAGGGTGGTGACCGTTGCTGCTAGATTCACTAAAAGCAAATATTTATAGCCTGGAGAGCCAGGGAAACACCAGACTCACACTGCAGTTCTGCAGTCCTTGGAAGGTGCTGCCTCTCCACTCCATCTGGCCTCATCCCAGAGTGCTTGGGTGACCTTTCCTCCTCTGTGAATTTCTAGAAATTTCTTCTGAGTCCCTCTATTTTAATACCCCTTCTTCTGCCAGAAGATGTTATCATCACAAAATGAGCAGACGATTCTCATGACAGACATCAGATCTTTTTTTTTTTTTTTTTTTATGGAGCTTGGAGAAGGTTGGCCCAGCCGAGTGATTTTGGAACACTTTCTCTTGTGTGTTCTTTAGCTAATTAGTGTCTGGTGCCCTCGGTAAGAAGGACCCCTCACCGCACGTTTAAATCACCTTGGTCGGGAAGTGCTGCCTTACGTGCTGGGCCGTTTCAGCAGCTGCCCGAGTCTGACGTTCTTACGCCGAACTTTGCAACACTGTCAGTTTTCTTGCCTTCTGTGAATTTTATATTCACAGATAACATTCAATTGTTGCAGGGATGTTCTGCTGTGGGCAGGATTATGTGACTATGTCAGATACCATATGCTGCTCAGCCGCCAGTGGAGAGTCTAAAGCACATGTTAAAAAGAAGAACTCGATGCCAGGAAAATGCTGTGAGACCGAACTTATTCCAGAGACCCAGAAATGCTGTGATGGAGTTGGATATAACCCTTTGAAATACGTTTGCTCCAACAAGATTTCAGCGGGAATGCTGATGAAGGTAATGGATAGGAAACCTCTCACAGGCGCTGGTTTGACAACAGAGAGAGAAATACATTGTTCATAACTATTTTTCTAAAAGAGGAATATGAAAACCCCTGCGTGCATTATTCATCTTTGCATTATATCCATATTAATACCAAATGAGTTTGCCATGATCGATGTTGTTGCAATGAATTCTAAAGGAATTAATAGCGATTAGCTGTTCTCCAGAAGCTTGACCCTGCACTTCCGATCAGGGCAGGACTGAAAATCTGTGTGCCGGAAAGAGCCGGCGCACCTGTTGTCTGGGGCCTCCGCATGGTGCCATCTCATGTCCGTGGGGCCTGTGGATGGAAACGGAGGGAGAGTCAAGCTTCTTCCCTCTAGCTCTTCAGCCATAACCCATCCATTTTCTTTGATAGATCCAGCAAATTCACTTAGCTGTTTTTATATTATATTCCTGAGACGGTGCGAGGTGAGCATAAGTCTCTGTCAACTACAAAAGTGAACAGGTCTGTGGGTATAATTATTTATGTTTGTATGCTGAGGTGCTGCACATACAGCCATGTCACGTGTTAGCTTTGAACTTGACCCAGGACTCCAGAAACCTACCATTTTGTCTCATTTGTTTATTCGGTAGCATGTTATTTTTTCTTTTCTTGCTTTGTTTCTGCTTCCTCAGTTCTTTTTTCTGTTTCAAATCTCTTCTTTCCACTGGAGGCTGATGGAAGCTTGTGTGTAGACATCCATCCATGTGGCATGGCAGCTTTTTGTCATAGACCCATGATACGGAGAATCCTTAGCAAGTACTCTTAATGAGCTGTCCTTAATTAACTACCTTGGATTGGGCTGAGATAGATGCCTGGCTGGGCTGGGATTCTCACTGTGCAGTATGCGGACTTTTATTCTGTTTTCTCTCTGGCACTTGACTTCCCACTTCCAGTGGACCCGCTCTATTCATTTTGATTTTACCAGTTTTGTTCTAAATTTATCTCATTGTGTAATACTCTGCCAAAAGCAGCCAGTGTCAACACACAGATAGAACTGATGATCCAGCTCATGACCTCTTCCTCTAGAGCTGTGAGCTCTGTGGCACTGGGCTTACTTTGACAAGGCACAGGCTCCCCAAATATTCGGCCGTGGCATAGCAGAGCTCCCACCTTCCCAACCTCCTCGGGATGTTTCTTTGCCACTGCCCGCTTAACCACTAAGCCGACGCTGCTTACTTTAGGATTTTGTTGTTAAGGCAACACCTAACTTCAACAAGTACTAATTTATATTTTAGCTAGGACACACGACCCTATGCTGAGATAAACACAAGTGTGCTCACATATGGAAGGACTCAACAGAATTAATTAAAAATTTTTTTCCACTCTGCGATCCAGTGCGAGTTAGGCAGCTGTCCTCCAGCAGCATCCCGGGAAGCCAAGGCTCTCCATCTCGTGGAGCTTCCTGCACAGCCCTCAGGTCACCACAGAAAGCGGGAGAGAGTGGATGACTGCATGTGTGTGGGCCTTATGGGTGCGGAAGGCACCCTCTCTGTGCACTGGTCACACGCGTTTCTACTCATATACCTCCTTACGGTGAGGCTGGGCTCGAAAGTCGGATGTCCCCAGGGAGAAGAGGCAAAAGTTGACCTCACCGGGCACAGGGCTTCGTTTCTGCCACATCCGTCTGCTCCCCAGCTCCCGACACCTTCCAGCTGTCCTGTGTGTGCGTGTTCCCTTACTGTTGCCTTCAACTCTCTATATTCCTTTAGTGTTATTGCTCGAGCTTTAAGAGGAATCGGAGATAAATTCAGGTGTTCAGTTCATCAAATTTAAAAGGGAGTTCTACTCTATTTTTCTGAAGCAGCTTTATTTTGACTATTCTACCTTTGGGAGAATAATTTAACTTACTTAATGCAAGAGAGAGGCTGAATACACATCAATTTTAAATAGCAAAAATTATTTTATATACATGAGGCTACCTATCTAAAGAAAGGGGAAGTAGAGCTCTGAATTCTAAGAATACTGCCGAGTTTCTATCCCTGTCATTTGAGATGATGAAGTATTTTCTGAGATTAGAACTTAATAGTACTTATCCAGAATTATTAAAAAAAAAAAAAAAAGATTCATCAGAGACAGGTTTACAAATATAAATACTACTAATGATAGTGAAAGTTTATGAACTGAGATTTTCTAAAATTTGAATGAGGAACGCTTTTTATAAGTCCGACTTTTCCAACAGCACATTCAGTGAAGATCTTCAAATACTACATTCTTTACTTTCTCTAAAACTCCATTAGGAGAGTGTCAAGGTAACAATGATAAAAGAATGACTGCTGTTATTATTTATAGTGGATCTAAGGCATTTACGGGTCTTATCTCATCTGATTCATACAACAAATCTATGTGCTAAATTTCCATTTTCTTGCTGAAGAAGCTGAGTCTTTGGAAGTATAAGTGACTCGCTCAAGGTCACAGAACTAGGAACTCGTAAAACTGGGTTTTGAATCCAAATCTGTATCATTTCAAAGTAAGTGCTCTTGCTAGAATTAAACTGCCTTCAATTTTTTTTTATGAATTTTGAGATATTCATGCATGAACTTAGTGGAAGCAAATGTCACTTGAGAGTTGTAAACACCTACCCCACATATGTCTGGACGAAACTGAAAAACTTTCTTCTCCCTCTCACCCCACCCCTTCCTCCTGACTCAGGGACCCACAGAGTGCAGGGCTGTCTGCCCAGCGTCCATGGAGGCCACAGCCCACTGCGGCAGGTGCGACTTCAACTTCACCATCCATGTTTGCACTGTGATCAGAGGCTCTAACCACTCCACAGAGAAGGCACCAGTGGAAGGAATATGCCCCTCTGCGGAAGAGACAGTTCACACCGGAAGTGTGAACACATTCTCCTTCACAGGTAACAGAAGATCCGCCACCTGCCCAAGGCTGAGTGGGGGCAATGAAAAGCCATTGAAATGCAGATTGATTTTACTCTGACATCATCTCCCTCCTTAACCTAATATCAGTTAATTCCATCATACTTATGGGCCAGCTAGTGACAAGGTAATTAAAGGCATAATTTGGATTTGTTCAAAATTGATAGTCCGTTCTTGAGTCTAACTTTAAAAATGGACATATGCTTTTGAGCATAACTCTGTAGAGAAGAAAGAAGAAAAAAAAATAAGCTATGTGCCCTTTTCTGGTATAATCCAGTTAATTTAATGGACCCAGTTTTCTGTCTCAAAAATTCGAATGCAGACTTTCAAGAAATGGAATGAATGAACGTTGCTATATTTGTAAGCAGAAAAGAGGAAGAAACGTATCTTACATGAATAAGATTGAGAAGCGTTATTCCAAAGAGGAGATAAACTGCTCAGTATCAAGTCAGTTTCCCTCTCCTGATCTTGAGTCTGGGGCCAGAAACTGCTCTCCTGAGTCCTGGTTCTTCCTCAGTGTGACCTTCATCTTGGTAACAATGACCTCCATGGTTAAGGAAAGTATTAATCTCCAAGCCCCATCATGGCCCTACTGAATTAGTCCAAAATAATTGTTCTCGGGCTGGCCGAAATGAGTGAAAAATATAAAGTTTAGGATCAACTTCAAAATAGTTTTGCCATCTATTAAATTTTTATTATTCATCTATTTACTTAAATCTCTACAGAATTTTATGTTTGTTTTTGAAAAATTAAGTGTGTATGTGTACACACTTATCACCTAGAGCCAAATAGAATGCATTTAAGTGACAGATACAAGCAAGCTAATATTAAGTAAACAAAGAAATTGCTCTATTCTTAACCAATACTGACAAACCTCAGGAATGCAAAAAAAGAAAAAAAAAATAGAGCAAGATACAGGGGTGAGAGAGGATAAATTAAGGAAGGAAGGGGAAAATAGCAATGAATTTTATTAAACATTAAGTTCTAGTGCTCTGCTAACCTCACCTTAATTTACCCACAGAGCAACCCTATGAGCATTGAAGAGGAGACGTAGGGTCAGGTCTGCACAGGTACCTTGCCGTGGTGAGACGTCAGGTCCCAATCGAGCCGTCTCTAAGAGTGGGAGATTTAGAAGACCCCACCTGGTATAGGCTCCTTTCCTGTTGCTCCCAACCTCCCTCATGCTGTTCCTTCCACCCAGAATGTACTTTGTCGTCATCATATCCGAGGCCTAAGTCAAGATTCTTGTCCTCAGTGCAGGCTTCCAAGTCCAGCCCCATCTGTCTGTGCTCCTGCGGCCATCGTCATGATGTTCTCCACTTCTACCACGTGTCATATGCATTTGCTCACTTGTCCTATCTCTTCTATTAGATGGAAATATTCATATGAATAGGGCATCTTATTTACCTCATTTTTGGATTTAGCACATTATAAGCAAAAAAAAAAAAAATTATTGCAGTACATTCAGTTAGAAAAGGATGGGGGCAGTTTGTCTAACCCTCCAAGCTCCTCCTACTCTGTTATGAGCTGAAGTCATAGACCCTCATTTTTAAATTATTGGGTTTCCATCTGAGAGAGTTTACTACTTCCCTCTGCCCCTTGTAATCATGGTGGAGATTTAGAAGGGCTTTTGAAACATATACATAGCCCTCTTCAGGAGAGAATAGATGTTACTACCTACTGATAAATTACCAGGAGGGTATCTCAGCCTCTGTATTCAAGGATCCAGATTCCTTCTCGCGGTGGCTCATCATGCTTCAGGCGACGATGGCATCAGGCTGCTGTGGTACAGTCTGAAGCACTACAACATCCTAGTCCCAACCCACGAGAAGGCGACAGGAATGGCAATGAAAGGCAAATTATTTCTTCTTTAGAAAGTGATGCCAAGTTGTCCATATCACTTCCGCCCCTTCTGTTGATGTCTGAGTTATGTGACCACAGGAAGCTATGAAGACAACTGGGAAATGTAGTCTAGCCAGCAGGTCTGTGACCAGAACAGAAGAAAACCCTGGGAACTCGCTGGTAGTCATCACAGGTGGCAAGGGGCAGATGCCTTCTTACTAGAGAAAAACAGAGGCTGAAGACAATTCCTTACATTTGTATAGTAGTTAAATTTTATGAAGTTCTGCCATATATCTTTTGGCATTTTATGTTTATACTAATTCTATAAAGTAGATAGGGCAGGGTTGACCATAAGAAGATACATGTAAGAAGAATGTGGTCAAATAACCCAAGTGGGTGGACTGAGAATCCGTGTAGAAACGAAGACAGAGCAGGTTGGCCAGGTGCAAGGAGGAGCCTTCTACTCTTGACCCTTCATCTGAGAATGAGTCATTGAGACACCACCACCCAGACACACGTAGTCAGCATTCACCAAATTACATATGCGGAAAATAGATTTAAATAGTTAAACTTGCAAGTAATGTGTGTGTTTTCCTTTTTTGTAAATTCGTGGTATTCGTATTTCTGAAGTTATTAAAACTTAAAACCGAACTAAGACTTTTGGGACACCATTGAATCGTGTAAACGATTAGCTGCTAAAATGTTTGCCAGTCCAAAGAGCACAGCAGTTGGTTTGTTGTTTCCATTCAGTTGGTTGTTTTTGCTTTTAGTCTCAGTTCCATCTTGGTGGAAGAGGAAAGCACCATATAATCCAGAGTGTGCGATCATTTACATTCACTAACCGGGATAAGCTAAGTTTCAAGTTCCCGATCTCATAACAACTGTATTATAACTCATATAATAATTTAATAAAGTAATATCAACACTAATAATTGGTAGATTTTATAATAGTGGAAATATAAAAGAATGTCGTCACATGTGCCTCATGCAGAAGTAAAGGGAGCGTGAACTTGTGAAGCATTAACATCTAATGTACTTTAGTCTAAGATTTTTATTTTTGAATTGTTTCTTTAATTTGTCCACATTTCTCTGGTCAGAAAAAGCAAATTCTATTCTGTAAAATCTCTCCATCTATTAAACGTGTAAAATATTTTTTTTTTATGATTAGGAAAATCAAGGCATTAGAGTTTTACTTACACATGATCAGATTAGAGCATTAAGCATTTTTTTATAATGTTTAAAGGTTTTTATATTCATTTTCAATGTGATGGTTAAAACTTAAGTTAAAAAAAATTCTTACTGTCCAATATTTGTCTGTCTAGATGTGGACCTGGAGCCCGACACAACGTATGAGTATAGGATTTCCCCATGGAATAGCTATGGACGAGCATTCAGCAAAACAGTGAGAGCCAGCACAAGAGAAGACGTGCCTCAAGGAGTGAGCCCCCCGAGGTGGATCAAAATGGACAATCTTGAAGATGGAATCGTCTTAAACTGGAAGAAACCTATACAATCGAATGGTAGGTACTAAGCAACTTTTAACAAAGAAATAACGTAGTCCAGTATATCCATAAGGACATCGAAATGAGTGGCATCTCCATCTGTCGGGCCCGCATCTAGCTCCTAAAAAAGCTTTTCCCGATAAAGTGAACTTTTGATAAGTGCCAACTAATCATTTGTTCTGTCAAATAACCCTCATAAATTTTGAGCCAAAAATTGTGTTTTCTTGAGTCACAGCATATATTTGAGCTGCTTTCAATAAACAAAGCAAATAGTTTTAATGTTGCAAAGAAACTTGCTTGCTAGTAAAGGAAAATAAACATAAACGACTCTTTGATTAGCTGTGTCAAGAATCCATCTCCTTCATAAGAGTGAGTATAATTAAGAATGACTTGAGCATAGGATTATGAGAACAAATTAAAATTAAATAATGCTCTATCATCCCATTTCTTCAGAACTCTAAGACATATAAGTTGTTTGCAAAAAATTAAAACAATATACCACTCAGATACAGGCATTTCTCTGTCTTTTCTTAGGTCCTATCATTTACTACATTCTTCTCCGAAACGGAATCGAATGCTTTAGGGGAACATCGTTGACCTTCTCTGATACAACGGAAATTCAGCCATTTCAGGAATATTCATACCAGCTGAAAGCTTGCACAGTTGCCGGCTGTGCCGCCAGCAGCAAGGTGAGGGGAGTTGGCCAGAACCGTGGGCAGAGAGACCCTGTGTGATGACTGTACGGATGTCCAGGTTGTTGAGCGATTTTTCCAGGGACAGAATAAAATGTTCCCCTCAATATAATGTTAAGCATCATGTGGCGTTGCAACTGCAAACTAGTGCTTATGTCAGAAAGAAATCACTGGAAGGAACAGTGGTCCAAATAGCAATGTTTCATTAATTAAAAAAATAATAAAATAAAATAACTAGTATATCCTCTTTATCACACTTTTCTACCACCAGCTATTTTTAGATGCTCTTGTATAAATCCATAATAATTCCCAAACCAGTACTCAGTTTAAAAGGGTTTCTATTTCAACACCATTTCGATAAAAGAGTGCCTGCTCTTAAAAAAAAAAAAAAAACAGAGAAAAGGGCAGACGAGTCTGACATGGAAAATAATACACTTTCAAGGTTTCTGCAACAGCCTTGACAAGAAATAACCAAGACCTGAACTCGGGCGACTGAGGTCAGAATGGAGACTGTCAGGAAGATGTGACAGATATCAGGGGGCAAAATCGCCGGGACTTAGTGGGGCGCTTAGTGTGCAGAGGAAGGAAAGGAAAGGGTCTTGGATATTTTCAAGACACCTGGATGGAGCAGTGTGTGGATCGTGGGGCCCTTGTGCAAGCAAATTAAAACACCAAAGAGGAAGAGGTTAAAAAGAATAAGATTGTGATTTTAAAAGTTTTCAAATACATATACTTAAGAGAAGGAGCACATAGCAGAATGGTGGGAGAAAACATTATCTGGCGTTTTAAGTGAAATGTCACGTCAGAAGCTTAATGAAGAAGTGTCTGACGTTTGCTGGAAGGTTGTATAAGGGGAGCCAAGGCCAGGCGTGTGAATATGGCCATCTAGGCAGACGGAGAGCGTTGGGGACACCGCCAAATGAAGGAAGAGAACCGGGAAGAAACAATCGGACGATTTAGAGGGAAAATTTTTAAAAAAGAGCCATTTCACAGAAGCCAAGCTCGTCAGAAGAAACCCAGGAGGAAACAGGCTCCCACACCATCGCTCCACTCTTTACGTGGAGTTAAAACTTGAGAAGAGAATCACGTTCTCGCGCTGAGAGGACCACTCGGCACTCAGACCGTGTGCAGCTTTTTATTCAGCGGCCCCCAGACATTTCTCTGAGCACGTCACCACTGACACAGATAGCAGCTGATAGGCCCAGGCAAAAGTATGGCTCGAATGATCTAGAAAAATTCCATGACACAGATCGTGCTTACCAGATGCCAAACTATTGGTTAAAATGTGAAATCAGAGTAAATTCTGTGGGAGAAACAAACAAACAAAAAATAAATGCAGCCTATTTTCGTCTAAAGTTATATTTTGACAATGTTGAACACATAACTGATCGATTTATCTCTTTTTTTTTTCTCTCTCTCTCAATTCTTTTTCTAAAACATCAGTGCCTATAGTCATCCTGGGTATCATAGGAAGAGTAGAAAAAGCCTGCCCATTTATACTGTTCAAAGCATATTATACGCAGGCAAGTTCAGATGTGGGTTTTGCTCCATATTTACTGGTGCTTAAAATGTACAAAATCAGGCTGTTAAAATGCAAAGACACTGATGGGCCATATGGAAGAGAGTTATCAAGAGTTCTCTAGTAAGACAGGCTGCCAGCCAGATTTTACTTGTTTAAACTGAGGGCTGCCCTCTGCCTTCAAAACTGTTGTTGAACCTGTTGTGAGAAATGGTCGTCTGAGACTTCTGTAATGTATTCAAGGTCAGATTTTATTGTTTAAATAGGACGGGAGGGAAAGAATCAAAAAAGGGGACTGCTTCTCCAAGCCCCTGCTAATGGTTTGCCAGGCCAGACAATAACATTTTAAAACAAAAGTGACATTCTCATTGATCAGAATACCTAGTGTACTATCGCAATAAATTGCCGTTTAATTCCTGTGTCTGCAGGTAGTTGTAGCCACAACCCAAGGAGTTCCACAGAGCATCCTGCCAGCAAGAGTCACAGCGCTCAGTGCAGAGGCTCTGCGTTTGAGCTGGAATGTCCCCGAGAAACCAAACGGTGTCATTAAGGAGTACCAGCTCCGGCAGGTTGGGACAGGTCTCATCTACACTGACACCACTCACAGGAGGCAGCATACGGTCACAGGTAAAAAAAAAAAAAAAAAAAAGGAAAAAAAAAAGGAAAACCTAGCAGAAAAGTCTGTCATTGTGCTTAGGGGGGGCCAAGTATCCCAGGGGTGTGTGTTTGATATATGAGGTCACTTCAAAAGGACGTGTTCTCTTGACATATGGTCAGAGCCTACTTATCCACGCTAATAGAAGAGCCCACACTGGCAGCAATAAGCCACAACGGCAGATCACTTCAGAAATAATTTCTATTTGGCTTTGATATGCATCTTGTGTAGGGTTTTTGCATCAGTATTAACTTTTTCAGACAAACAGTAAGATGCATTTTCATTCCCCAAGGATACGCTCATAGATAATGGCACTAAGATAGCCAAGAATGTACTGGAAGGCAGAGGAAAATCAGCTAGAGGCTAACGTTTATCTACTATGGAGGTAATCAATACACAGACTAGTTGACAGTTGACTGGTTGTGACAACTCATTATTCACATTAATTCATAGCAATTGCATTATTTTATTATAACATAATTAGCTTTAGTAGTATAATAGTACAGTATAGTAGTATAGTGTTAGATAATTACTCGTAATGATTGTAGTACTAGTTGACATGTTTTAGCTTGACTGTCACTTCTGAAAAGGAGAGAAGCATTTTCTGACTCACCCAGTCTAGCATACCGTCTCTTATCACCTGTTTTGTTTAAATCACTGACCACTCACTGTCTGATAACTTTTGTGTTTATTGTCTATTTGCCTTCTTATGTCTCCCTGCTCTGCAGTGTAAGCTTCAGGAGAGCAGAGACCTTCTCTACCTGC
This sequence comes from Pteropus alecto, assembly GCF_000325575.1. Lineage (NCBI taxonomy): Eukaryota > Metazoa > Chordata > Mammalia > Chiroptera > Pteropodidae > Pteropus > Pteropus alecto. The sequence goes on along the minus strand of NW_006439191.1, from coordinate 5,076,739 downwards.
TAGCACCTACAATAATCCTTGACATGTCAGTAGGTGCTAAATAAATGTTTGAGACAGTAAGTGGACTTAATATGTGCCAACTACTGTCCTAAGTACTCGCCATGTACTGTCTGTTCAGTCCTCATCACAAACCTGCAGGGTACAGAGGAACCTTGCCCTGCTTTAAAGAAAAGAGGAAAAAAAAAAAACTTGAGATATTAAGTAACCTAGTTCATTATTTAGATCTAATGAATCATCCCAAACAGGTGTGTAAGTTTAGATTCTGAGACCACAGAGCAGTGTCTGCAAACTTTTACTTTCTCCCCGTCACCAGCAGCCTTGCTCCAAGGCCCTGCGTGAAGGCTCTCCTTTCGGACCCCACACCTTGCGGGGGCCACTGATACTAGAGACAGCAAATCTCACATAGACATGCAGACAGGCCTGGAAGAGTGTGCCTGATTTTCCCTTAGAGGCGGCACAGGCTGTCAGACACAGGTGGGAAAATAAGTTCATCATGATTTGCTCTGAACTCCACAATTCACTGACATGCAGCAAGCATTCATTGACAGAGTGTCCTGTTTTTCTAAAGTGCCATAAGTCTGCAGAAGGTGCTTCATAAATATTTGTGTACTAGCACATTGCATTCCTTACCTGAAGATCCTGAGGTAAATCAGTGATAACGGAGATGGGAAAAGCCTTCATCAATTCAGATGATCAGTGGTGTCCCTTAATTTCTTATGTCACTTAAAATGAAAATCATCACAAGTAATTGGAATAGCATTGTTTCACATAATAAAACTTTACGTTTATCTGGAGCCGTATAATTTTAAAAATCTATTTGCAATTTGACACATTCGATTCTCATTACATCCCTATAAGATAAGTGAGGGGTGTTTTTTTTTTTTGATATTCACATGAGAAAGGCTTACTCAGAGTGCTGGAGGCATTCACTACCTCTGTCTATAAGAAAAAATGAATACTGTCTCATTCCCCTCCCCCCGCCAAAAAAATGTTACCTGCTCACCGTGTTCTAAACAGTATACTAAGTGCCCCAAAGTAATTAAAAATATTTGCTGCTCTTCAGAAACCCTCAGTAACCGAAAACAGTGCCAAGTTTAGGAATAACTACAAATACAGTGCAAACGATGCTATGTCAGAACTCTATACAGGACGCAATGGGGGAAATTAAAAGAATGACCTCAAGTGGACAATGCAATATTAATTAAAGAGTTGTGAAAGCCAAGTTAAGGCACATTAAGACTCTGTGCCAGTGAATGTTTCCCAAGAAACTGGGATACAAGGTGAAGCCATTTCCTACCGGATCTACCCACTTAGTTGGCTTTGGCTTTTGAACTATCGCTGGCTATACTGGGTCTCATGTTTTAGAAACCAGCATATATGTGCCAACAAACCCAATGCAATTGTAAGGTTCAAGCCAACAGGATCGATAGCCTCATTAATTATAAAATAATTGCAAATATTTTTTTTTAAAAACTCTTCACCCTACAAGTTCTTTTCATTGTAATTTTAACGGTTATTTTCACAACCAGAGAGAATTTCATTCACATGACTTAATGCCAGAATTCTTTTTTAGTAGAATAAATACTTTAAAGTTTTTTTTAAGTTTTTACAAAATTATAAAGTGGAAAGAAGCCTTTAGAATCCACGTGATCCATCCCTCTGTACTGTTTTAGATAAATTGAAAGAGTCCTTCACTTGGCAATGCAGCCCTCAAGAGAAATTTCTTCGTTGAAGGAGGAAATAACCCTCATCCAGCAAAACCTGACCAACTACAGAGCCTCCCACATGCCACCCCGATGGGACAGGAACAGTGCAAGTTATTAGATAATCTAACCCCTGCGATCTGTGTAGTGTTAGCATATTTTACCTGCCAGGGAAAATTCTGTTCCATGGTTAGCTGACTGACCGAATTCAGTACAGAAGTCGATTAGGATGTGAATGACTGTTTTATTGAGTTCATGGAGTGAGCGAAAATAATCAAATGTATTTCACATTTCATCTCCAATGTTTGATCGAAGAGCTGCCTGAACCTCAGGGGATAAATGGTTTGATTTTCTCATCATTTCCAAAGCATTGGCGTTCCCTAAGTAACCGTGGATCCTAATGAAGCTGTAGCACTAGTCATCCTGGAGCCTGGAAATCTAGGTCCTAAGAAATGACAGGCAGGGAAGTGAGCACCTTGCCTCAGCCCCATTGTCTCCATGCTTATTTTTAATTACCTCAAAGCTTTAGAAACATGATCCTGTAAATGCTTTGTGGGAATAGTGGCAAATGCACTCATCATGCGAAATCCATAAATTGCTTATAATCCTCTCAAGATGTTAAAAAAAGCATTAAGTAATTGAAGACAGGAAGTCCTCAGTTAATTATTTAGAGGTGTTATCAATGCTTTAAGCAAACTGAAGCGTTTTCTGCTATCTCACTGAGCCGAATACCGTGGGGACGAGGGAGCAGCAGCCACCGCCTTCTCATATTCGCTAATGCAAACAGCGCATGGCAGCTTGTCAATAAAAGACCTTTTCATATCACTTATTACGAAACATGGCCACCAGCCTGCACAGAACAATTGGGATGTCGGTTACGGCATTGTTTCGCTTCGGGTTACCGCCGCTGACTACGTGGGCCTCCTAATTTCAGCATTGGGGTGGAGGAGAGGGGAAAGGGATTAACTGAATAATTAGGGCCACTGAGAACACAATGAATTAATCATATCCTCCTTAGCAGCAAATATATTAAGGGCTTATGTGTCTCTTAACGCTAGGGGAAATGTTTTTAAAACCATTCATTAAAAGTTGCTCAGCATTGCATTTCACTTAAAAGAGGAGACCCACCAGCATTACGTTAGCAAGGAAAGGATACTTTGCCTTCTGAATCCATCCTCTTCGAAGCTCATGAGAACTTCCTGTGCTAAAATGGCATAACCCCTAACAATGTGCTCTTAATGGACTAAAACAGCCTCCCCATCACTTTTGGGAAAAAGAGAACATATTTAACCATCGATATCACAAAATGTAGAAATTCTTTACGAAGGAGATTGACATTTAGGTAACTCTACTGTAGTAGCCTACATTCTGCTGTCATGGCGTTTATTATACTTTGTCACACTATCCTTTTCTCTTGTCTCTGTTCCTCAACGACTAGATAAAGCTTCTAAGGCCAGAGACAATAGCTTCCTGTTAGCCATCTTATCACGGATACTATGCCAGGTACCTATCACAGTACTTAACACAGATTAAGTGTTCAAAAATATCTGTTGAATGAATAGTAAACTAGTATCTAAATGACTACATTCCATTTTGATCGGATATAAAATTTAGATGTGTCAGACACATCTAAATTTCAGGCAGGGTGAGCTACAGAATATGCAGGGCCCAGTGAAAAACGAAAATGTGGGGCCCCTTTGTTAAAAAAAAACCCCAAACATTAAGAATTTCTAGTCTGAAAACAGAGGATTGAATCAAGCATGGGGTCCTTCTGAACATAAGACGTTGGATGAGAACACAGGTCACGTGCCCATGAAACCAGCTCTGATCTCTGGCAGTCTGGATTGATCGGCGGTGTATTTCTGCAGTTGACACACACAGGAAGAAAACTGAGATGACAATCATGTCCTCAGAACACTTCCAGAAGTTTCTTCTGTCGTTAGTTTGCAGTCTCTGGACTGTGTTTCCCCCATCTGCTCCCTGCCTGCTGACCACCAGACAGACCTGTGAAAATAGCTGTGGCAATTCATTTTATTTTTATTTTTCCTAGGAAAACTTTGCACCTGACTACATGCAAAAAAACAAAACAAAACAAAACATCAACCACTGTTTCTTCCGTCCTTTAAACATTCTTATGGATACAGTATTATAGCCAACAAGTTAGAGTCAACAGCTGCCTGGACACTAATATTTATAGAAAAAAAAATTGCCCCCTGAAATCGCAGGTATCCCAAGGCTCTTTGCCTGGGCAATCACTACTTCAGTTTTGTGCCAACAGTTCTCTGAGTCTTGTTCTTCCTGGGTTGCATGTCCTTGTTGTCAGCGTTTGAGTGACATCAGACTTTGGTGCCACCTGATGCCACATTTTGATTGTAGAGAAGAAAACCCTGCCTAAAAATGTAGGTAAAAGCCTCTTCAGTCTAGTACAACACCAGACTCAGAGAGGAAAAATTATTAAAATAGGGTTACAAAACTCAAAGGCAAGGATCTTTCCTTGGACGTCTTAATAGTAGGCTTCATATTGACCTATATTCGGAAAGAGAGTCTGCTGAAGAAGCGGCTCACCTTGGAAAGCTGCTTGGGATGAATCTGATCACGAAGATATTAGAGAAGGAGGCCTAAGCTGTGACCTACAATTTTATATAAGTTACAGAATTAAGATATACGTATACATATAATGATGCAAGTTTATATATTCTATATGTAAAATATCCTAAATATTGAATTATTCAAATAAGCTTGCACAAGTAGTCAGAAGTGAAAGTCATGACAATGTGTCACAGGCATTTCCAGTGCAAGAGCCCCTTCGCTTTGCTGTTTCGACGTCCAGCTCATAGAAGACAGCAACCAAACTCATACTTTAAAGTATTGGTATAAGAAGCGGACAGCATCAGTGGCTACTCACTGCTGACAAAACACTGGCTTCACCAAGTGGAGTGCCGAGCCGCTGAGGCCATGATGGACAGCACTACCCAGAAAAGAGACTGTAGCTTATGAGCTCCTGAAATCCTTCTCACATTTTGTAAAACAATTCATAATTTAAGTGCACCTTAGTTGTCTCTGAAGTAATTCCCTGGTGTCTTGTGTGACAGTTTTGAGCATGCAGATTTTCACAGAGATCGATCTAAAGTTTCAAATCCTAATACGGTTCTACCCATCGCAGCCAAGGCTGCCAGTGGATGTTGGGATTTCCTGGGAGTCTCCATGAGCAGAGATACTCAGGGGGGATCCGTTAGTGCGATCCACGGTGGATGAGGGCAAGCGAAAGTGCTTCCCAGGAGCATGTGTGTGTGTGAGTCAGGTGGGCTGGGCCAAACATACAATTCGGGTGAACTGGTGCTGGGACTGGTTACTTATCCACAGCTTGTACAACACTTGCTAACATAACAAGACCATTTTTAGCTTAACCCAGGTCTCTCAGCATGTGAGCTAATCACCAACCACGTTGATTGAGGAACTTGTGGAATTACATATTCTTTAGGACTATTTGGTAATTCTTTAGCATGTAACAGATGACACCATAGGATGACTAGATGCGTGCTTTGAAGAAGCACTGTCATAAATTACAGTGGACAAACTGCCTTTTCCTGACTATCTGGAGATTCAAAATTAGAAACAAGCTGTTCTTTATGGAGGACATCAAACGTAACTTCCATCGGCATAAGTTTTGTCTTCCAAATTATATTTTTATAATCCATAGACAGACTTTTTGTGGTTTCTTTTTAACACACATTTATTCTCGAAAGTAATGTGACTTAAAGGTGTAATTGTAAAGAGTTTGGTTACAGTATGCCTCTCCTCTTTAAAAAAGAACATGATTCCCTATAGGGGATTCAGGGAATTTGCAGACAATAATCTTCCCTATGCTGCAGTGTTAGATACTTAGCTTGTCTCCGTGCATTTGCCTTTCTCCGTTCCACAGCTGCGATTTCCCACTTTTTTAATTCGATGCTGAGCACTTGAATGATGTTTTCATTTCTCCTTCTACTCTCTAGACTCCAGGATTAAGTTACAGTCAGAACGGTTCCTTTGAGACGTCTCTTTATTTCCTTCTTCTCATCCTGATCAATTCATGAGTACTTTTCAATTGATGTGCCCTTTCCATTGCCTGTTGCTAATATTTCACATATATCTCATTTTAAGGACTACCAATAGAGACTTACTTAAAATGACAGCAAATTCCAGTTGAAATGTGTTGATTTTATTGAGTTTTACAGAGTCATATATATGAAAGGTCATCTAGTTCATGTAAATCATCTATGCCTAATGGCAGTCGATGCTTTTATAACAGAGCATTTGAATCAGCCTATTAGTAATCCACTCCTCTAAAGCATGAAAAATACAGGGCCTAGAAAATAGAATGTAGAAAACGGGATTCTAATATTGCCTTCCCTCAGGTGAGTCTGTAGCCTAATTAAGCAAGTCTACACTACCATGCCCACAGTTTACAGATAGGGAAACTGAGGCACCTGGAGGTCAGACAACTTGCCCGTGGTCATAGTTACTAGATGGGAAGTCTCTGAACCCAAATAGTCTAACGTCAGCCTGCTCTCGTGACATGCAGCACTGACATGCAGATTGTGGTAGTAGTCCATAGGGAACTACTTAAATATGTATTCCCACTTGGATTTTTCATATCCCTGGAAGTTTTCACTGGGCTTTGAGCTACCTAAGTAAGTATTTTCCTTCTAAGGCTCAGAAGCCTGACCTAATTGCTCAGCCCATTCCTTCAGATTTCTTCCCGGGCCTCACCCTCTCTTATCTCTGTGGTCATAGGTGGGTTCTTCCAACTCTCCAGGCCGTGGCTCCCTTATCTGTAAAACCAGCAGATAATAGCAGTAGCTCATGGGTTAGTGAGGGCCTCCACTGTGTTAATGCACAGGAAATCCACAGAAGGTCTCCAAAAAGTAAATATTCAGTAAACTCTAGCTAAAATGCTGTTTATGTAATCAACTAGCCAACTTCTTGAAAATAACTGCATTTCTTGTAAAAAATATTTAATTAATATATAGAGTACTGTGAAAAGAGGGGTAAAAATCAACAATGGCAAAACCTCTGAGTTGTTTTTATTGTTGCAGTATCATTGGCATATAACATCTTAATTTCGGATGTGTGACACGATTTGATATTTGTATACCTTGCTAAGTGATCACCACAATAAGTCAGTTACCATCTGTCACCATACAAAGTTAAAAATTTTTTCTTGTCTTGAAAACTTTGAAAATTTACTCTCTTAGCATCTTTCAGATATACAACATTAATGACTCTAGTCACCATGTGATGTACATTACATTCCCATGACATATAACTAGAAGTTTGTTCTTCTTGACCCTTTCACCCGTTTTGCCCCTCCTCCCTCCCCTCTGGCAACCACCAATCTGTTTTCTGTATCCATGAGTTTCGTTTCATTTACTCATTTACTTTGTTTCTTAGGTTCCACATATAAGTGAAATCATATGATATTTGCATTTCTCTGACTTATTCCACTTAGCAAAATACCCTCAAGGTCCGTCTGTGTTGTCACATGGCAAGATTTCATTCCTTTTTATGTCCAAATAACAGTCCATTGTATATAGGCCCCACATCTTTACCCATGCACTCATTGATGAACACATAGGTTGTTTACACATTTTGGCTATTGTAAATACTGCCGCAGTGAATACAGGGGTATGTGTACCTTTTTGAATTAGTGTTTTCATTTTCTTAAGAAGTAGAAGTAGAATTGATGGATCATATAGTGGTTCTATTTTTACTTTTTTGAGAAACCTCTATACAGTTTTCCACGGTGGCTGTACCAATGTACATTACCACCAACTGTGCACAAGGGTTCTCTCTTATCCACATCCTCACCAGCAATTGTTATTGCTTGTTTTTTTTGGTTTGTTTGTTTTTTAATAATGGCCATTTCAACTGATGTGAGGTGATATCTCACTGTGGTTTTAATTTGTATTTCTCTGATAACTAGGGGTGTTGAACACCTTTTCATGTGCTGATAGACATCTGTGTGTCCTCTTTGGATAAATGTTTATTCAGATCTTCTCACCATCTTTTAATTGAATTGCACTGTTTTTCTTATTGACTTGCATGAGTTCTTTATTCATGTACTTTAGATTTTAACACCTTATTAGGTATATATTTAGCAAATATCTTCTCCTGTTTATTAGAGTACCTTTTCATTTTTTTGATGGTTTTGTTTGCTGTGCATAGTCTTTTAGTGTGGTGTCATCCTATTTATTTATTTTTGCTTTTGGAGGCAGATCCAAGAAATCATGTCCAAGACTGATGTCAAGAAGCTTATTGCCTGTGTTTTCTTCTAGAAATTTTTGGTTTGGGATCTTATGTTCAAGTCACTTATCCATTTTGAGTTGCTTTTTGTGTGTAGTGTAAGGCAGTGTCCAGTTTCATTCTTTTGCATGTGACTGTCTGGTTTTGCCAACATCATTTATTGAAGAGACTGTCCTTTTCTCATTGTGTATTTTTGGCCCCTTTGTGTTAAATTAACTGACCATATATGTGTGGTCAATTAATATATATTTGTGGTTAATTATATATTTCTGAGCTCTCTATTCTGTTAAATCAATCTATGTGTTTGTTTTTATGTCGATACCATAGTATTTTGAATACTAAAACTTTGCAATATAGTTTGAAATCTGGGTATGTGATGCCTCCAGCTTTGGTCTTCTTTCTCAAGATTGTTTCGGCTATTTAGAATCTTTTGTGGCTTCACATACATTTTAGAATTTTTTGTTCTACTTCGTGTGGAAAAATGTCACTAGAATTTCGATAGGGATAGCATTGAGTCCTAGCTGGCTTTTGGTTTTATGGACATTTTAACAATATTAATTCTTCCAATCCACAGGCATGAAATATCTTTTTATTTATCTGTGTCTTCAATTCCTTTCATTAATGTCTTTTAGTTTTTAGTAAATGAGTCTTTTACCTCCTCAGTTAAATTCGTTTCTACGTATTTTATTCTTTTTGATGCAATTTTAAATGGGATTATTTTCTTAATTTCTCTATCTGACCGTTGATTTTAGTGTCTAAGCCAGAATCAAATGCATACTCCTCGATTCAGGTGAAGTCAAATCTAAACAAAGCACAAAGCCTGATAGTGGCCAACAGACTGATTTCTCCCAGGGAGAAAAAAAAAATGGTTATAAAAAGTATGAATGGAGTCAGGAAAGTAAATATAGCAGATATGAATTTGCATGACACAAGCTGATAAATGCCAGCTGAAATGAGCATGCGTATTTCTACCTTTCGCTTCAATTGGCTCTTTAAACTGGCCCGCATTTCAGAGGCAGAAACAGCTCTTGAGAACAAACTACGTATAGATTACACTAACTCTGCCATCCCTTCCCTCCACTGAGGTCTCATGCCTCCCACTCTCATCTGATGTCTTTGAACTTCCCTGACTTCCTGACCTGTGCTATCTAATTCAAGGCTCAGTTCTACATCCCATGCTTCAGTCTGGTATTCCAGTGGCTTTAAGAGATATACATTCCTCCACCAGCGCTGGCCCCCTCCTCTGTGAGGCCAACCCACCCAATCCTACTTAAACGCCTGTACGAATTTCTTTGGCACATCTTTCTCAGTTTATCAAAAACCCCAAAGGGCTCACTGTTCCATTGCTGCACCCTCTCTGAGTATGTCTTCTGGTGTTCTGGGCTGTATATGAAACGGATGCCACCGAATTCACTTCAGAAAGATTTTTGTAAAGAAAGAATAATTTCTCTTTTTATATACATGAATTTTCTTTGGAGCTACTATCCTCCTTGCAAATACCCTCAATCTTCTAATCAACTTTAACACACTTCTGTGATGACAGGTTTTCTAAGACCTGTCTTAAAATATACTTCAAGAGTCAGTGCATGTCTGAAATCAGACCAGACAAGAGAATTGAGGCTTTTTCTTTTTAGTCAGACTATTCCAGAGAAAAATCAAATATTGCTTCATTTTTACCAGCCTTACTTAAGTCTGACATTCAGTAAAACAAAAACAAAAACAAAAACAAAAAAACAAAAACTAGGAAACACTTGTTTACGAATTGTATTAATTTTTGTTGTTATGTAATGGTTTTCTGCAACTAGAGGAAAATCTCAGTGAATAGATGCTATGGACAGAGATAAAGGTGGAATTATGGGGAAGGACCTGTTTTGTCAAATCACACTTGTGCTGGTTATTGTTCCTATCACAGCTTTGCAGCCCTAACACCCTTACGGGGCACTTGGGTGGGCTCGATCATCTTTAAACAATACTTAACAGACATTGAACACCTAAAATAGGCATTATTGGGGAAAAATGATTTTTTAAAAAAAACCCTCAAGATACCATTCTTACTCTCAAACTGCTTACATTCTAAGTGAGACAGTAAGATAGATAAAATGGTATTACAAGGGTCAAGGCCCCCTTTTTCGGGAGTGGCGGTAAATGGGGACACCATCGGGCTAAGTTAAATCAGCTTGCCGATGCAGGCTCTGACCTACATTCTGGGATGTTTCCTTCCGTTTCCTTTGAGCTCTGTATTTTATAATCTTCAGCATTTTTCCATAAGCTTTTATCAAGTATACATGGCTTGGATATGGCTTAGATCTTTCATCATATTCCTCATCTATAAATCAGGTAAATATCAAAATTGTGTAAATCCTCCATAGCAACCAAATGGAAGATTACAATCAAATAAGTATCTGCATCTTTTCATTAAACTGATAAGGAAAATGCAAAGAAAGGGCTTTGAAGCTGCGTGCAGGAGCGGTTCCAGCCGCGGACGCGGCTGCTTCAGCGAGAACCCAGACCACGGCTCCACTTCTCAGTGATCCGCTTAATTAATTGTTTTCTGTCATTCCACAAGCACCTACTCTGTGACCGTCACTCTTCGATGGAAACAGTGGTGGGCAGACCAAAGTTCTTGTTCTTTTAGAGCTTGCATCACAGTGGCGGGGGGAACAAACCGTAAATAAACAGATGCATAATAAAACATCAAGTGATGTTGAAAGCTAGGGGAGAAGAAAAGTAATCTGAGGGGATAAAACATGCTGGGTGTAATGTGCAGATAGAGTGTTCAAAACCTTTAAAGATGAAGTATTTTAGCAGAAATGTGTGTGAAGTGACAGAGTGACACATGGATGTCTGGAGTCAGAGTCACCCCATCAAAAGAACAAAATATGTGGAAACGTCGTTCAAAACTCATGAAAAGTTAGTATAGCAATCACTAGATCCACGTTATAACCGAGCCCAATTATTTGACATATAGACCAAGTTCTGTTAAAAAAAAAAAAAAAAAAGCTTTGGCATTATTTGAGTTTTCCCAAGAATGCAGGCAAGAAATGGTAGCTTCAATATACTCCTTGTTAAATGCTGCTGAGTCTTAAACTTACTTCTGCTAAAGTATCGTTCTAAGTAGCACACTCCATCTTGTCCACGGCCTTAGAAGCTGGATTCTGTGAGTCCCCATTTTACAGATCAGTAGGTCAAAGCAAAGAGAAGCTAAGTAGCTTGCCCAAGGTCACCAGCCAGGGAGTGAAATCTAATAACCGAGAAATTCTATTGTAAACGGTTGTCATTTTTTCCCCCCGAGAGCTTATTGAGCAGTTACTGTGCTGCATTATATTCTGAATAAAAAACAATAAGCACTATCCTCCCATGCAATTATGTTTCATCTACGTGTAAAGACAAAACCAACAGACCCCCAAAAAACTACAGAAGTGTGAGATGGCAAATGTGGGCGCATATGGCGAAGAAGCGCAAAGTTGGAAAAGGGGGCGTTAGTTGGTATTACTATTCGCTGAATATGGCTTGGGGCTACTGAACACTGAATCTATCATTCTTCTTATTTTTTCCAACCCTGTTCATTTAAGAAGCAGTTGCTGAAAGTGGGCTGGTTAGCCTGGAGAAGAGAACGCTCGGGGGGGATTTGAGAACTGTTGACAAATATTTAGAGAACTGTCATGTGGAAAAGAAATTAGATTTGTTCTATATGTCCCTAGGGGTGGAAGTGATAGAAAGAGTTCACCACTATGTAACGAAGGACTTTCAAACGAAACAAGTCTAGAGCTCTCGGAGATGGAACGGGCTCTTTGGGAGACGGGGTGCTCCAATGGCCTGGGCAGGACAGCCCCTTCAGTGACATCTCATGCAGGGGAATCAAAAGAAGGATGGGTGGGTGAATTACATGAATTTTAAGATATCTTCTAAGGCTGAAAATGTATTATTTTATCAATAATAAATGAAATTTCTATTAATACCGCCCTGCTTATGAAGTTCATATCTTCACGAAAGGGTGTTTTCTGCTCCTAAAATTTTTGGATGTCATATTTACAGCTCTGCATGTTACTTCTGGTGCTTAATTGATAATAAATAATCCTCTCAAGATGAACTTTATTTCTTGTTTGCTCTTTCTAGGTCTCCAGCCATACACCAACTACAGCTTCACACTTACAGCTTGTACATCTGCTGGATGCACTTCCAGTGAGCCTTTTCTAGGTCAGACACTGCAGGCAGCACCTCGAGGTAATTAAAAAATACCCATGATCTGGGAGAAGATGTTTTCATATGACGTTTTTAACTAAACTCTTTAAGCTCTTTTATAACAGGGAAGGAGGACTAAAGTCGATAGGTCAGAAATAAAATAATATTCTAAGTTTCCATTCTTCAGGTTTGGTTAAACTATAAGCCTCCCAAGGTGAAGTTTGCTTTCAATCCATTAACCTTTTAGATTTGGTGTTATATATAAAACATGATTATTATTATATACTCGGATATGAAATTCCTCAAAAAATCAGAAGTTAAATATTTCTGGCTATATTGTATTTGTTAGGAAATGTATTACATATATTTCACATATATTCCTTAACATATAAGAAGCACCATGCCCACTGCTGAAGGTGACTCAAACATTCACCGCCCTCCAGACTTTAGAATCAAGTAGACAGGTACAACAGGTACTCAACCCTATATGAAGGGAGAGCATCTGAAAGTGATATTAAGAGAAAAACAAATGACAGAATGCTCAGGTTAATCTGAGGAGGGAACAGTTACAGCCCATCACAGACATCTAGTTGGATTTCATGGGCAGACGACTTCTGAGATGGAGCATGAGGAATAAGGATTTTGACAAATGAACAACGGAGGTAATGTACAATCAAACATGTCTCGAGGGAGAGTAAAGTGGGACCATCACCTTAGAAGGCAAACTAACGATAGCTGTTAAATTTAAAGTTAATTCCTCATGACACAGCAGTTTCATTTTCATTATCTATGCCAGAAAATAACTTTTCCACAGCCTCACATGGAGGCATTTACCAGGATGTTTATTGAACCATATTTTGTTTGGTTGGTAAGTGGCAAAGTGTCAGAAGCAATCTTAACATCCATGAGAAGGGGAATTGCTAAATATATTCAAGTATATTCACATTCCGGAATTCCATGCATCAGTTTAAAAACATGAGATAATCTGTACATATAAAGAAGAAGTTATAGAAGCACACTAACGTGTGGTATTTTATGTATAAAAGAGGTAAATAGAAGATGGTATTCATTTCTATAGGTAAATAAATGCATAGAAAAAATGCTGGGAGCGTAAACACCACACCGATAGCAATGGTTACCTGTGGGTTGGGGACTTGGATGGGTTGTGTCATTCACTTTTAGGAGAAAAATATGCTCAGAAGCTTGGGCTAGTGACCAATTATTTTGTTATTCTTTATTATCTACCTGTTTTCCATGTGAAGAAATAGAGGTGTAAATAAGTTTCTAAACAGAAATTCAATGTTAACTACCATCATGGAGTCAGGTACTGCTCGTCCATTACTCTTTTAATGAAAGGGATTGTTGTACCTCAGAATATTAAACCTGAACTTCCTACCAGTAAATGGGGAATAAAATGGAAAATTCCACATATGGGGCATATGGCTCCTCACCAGGAGTTCACTAATGATGTTTTCTATATAAAGAATGCTTCATGTCAGAAAGCTTAGTGTTCCTTTGAAAGGAAGAAACCAGCAGTGGATTTTTTGGAAAGGTAAACTATCAAATGGATACTTTGATGATAATGGATAATTTCTAAAGGATGTACTAGCCACTTTTGGCTGAAACTCAAGCCTGATAAAGTAACAGGGTCTCTTGCTCATGTTTACTCATCGAATTCATATATTTAAATTCTTAGACAATATGTGTCTATTTTCCCACAAACGTAAAATCGAAAGGGGCTCAGATTTCTCTGAGCTCTTGAAAGGACTCAGATTTCATGACTTAAAAATTATAGCTTTCAATAGTGCAGGGAGCGTGAGATGAGAAATGCTCTCTTTACTTTTCTTTTTTAGCTTTATGCACCTATCCTTTAACGCAAACAACTGTTCAAAGGAGTAATAAACTAAATGGACTTTCCTCCTCAGACGAAACATGGATTTAGAATCCATTTTCTGGCTGCCTGAGTGCCATGCCGAATAACTTATACGTGGAATAAAGGTGGTCTGCGTGTTTAACTTGAGTTGCAAGGAAACAGACAGCAGTAACATGAGGCTCCATTGTACTGTAAAGTAGAAACAAACATTGTTTTAAATGAACAACCCAAACATAGCTAATCATAAAATGCCTATTTGAGTGAATCGGACACAGTGTGATGGTCTAACATTTGAGCGTCTTAAGTAGATACAGAGAGAAATAAAACGAGTGTTTATTTGTAGCCACCCTGAGCTTTTTTCATTTCCCTCTCATTTTTAATCTTACAAAAAAAAAAAAGTTAATGCGTATTATGACTTCACTGATAACTTGGACACAATTTTCTACAATTTTATCCTTAGAAAATTGTATACCCTTAAGTAGGGAAGAGTTTGAATTGGATGGTCACTCTTTTTAGAATTCCTGCCATACCAGCGGATTCTAATTCGTTTCAGGGTTCAGTCATGCAAAACTGTGGGCGTGCTTCTCCTTAGCATCGATAGTGTGGGAACAAAAAAAAAGGAAAAGAAGACACGTCTTTCTGTTCTGGTCCAGATTCCTCCCTCTTGCCCTTCTTTTAACTGTCGAGGTTCCTTTAGATTCTCCCACAGCCTTTTACACTTGTAACTCAACAGTTTTCCTTGAAAGTCTCAAGTACTGGCTTTAATTCCTAATCAAGGCTGAGAACTAGCAAATTCTACAGCTCTCACAAAGACTACACTCATGGATTTAAAGCCTCTGTGTACAGTGGTGTACGAGACGTTTATTTTTTGGTTATACTGAGGTTTGCATATACTTCGACCTCGGTATGTCAATGCTTAAAATCTCTACCCACTTTCGAACTTGCTTTTCTTCCTTGTTCTCTCTCTCAAGAACCAGCATTCACCTAATCACTGAAACCCAAAACTTGTCATTCTTATTGCTTCTATTTTCATCAGATTATAGTGTGCAATTCTTCATAAAATCTTATGAATTTTAACTCATAAGGATCGTTTTTAGCTGTTCTTCCTTTCCATCTTTTCTGCCATTGCCTTAGTTCAGAGCCTTGTAACTTCTGATTTTCCTAGTCTTCCTGACTCAAGTCATTTTTTCCTTTTCTCGTATTCCCATCCCAATTTATATCCCCCTTTTGTCAAAATAGGCGTATCTCACAATCATCAACTCCATAAAATACCACTTCCTTCCAGGAAAAAAAAAAAAAATTCTTCAAGTTACAGCAAAATAGACCCCTCAAGTTTTAACTTCTGCCAGTCCATCAAGTCTTTTGTGCTTCCCCACATACCATACCACGTACCACTGGCCATGCCAAGGTACCGGTGGCTTCACCTGGGGCACGAACCCAGGACCTTCTGCATGTAAAGCAGACGTGCTAGCCACTACACTGTGGAGCCACCCCGACATCTTCCGTTTATGGTAGACATGATGTCAAGAGACCCACCAAAGTTTCCTCTGGCCTTGCTTTCTTCTCCAGCTCTGCTAGTTTACCTATTCTTCCCATCCCACCCTCCTTTCTAAGTGGTTTCCCTTGGAACTGTCCATTTCTTTTCCTTGAACTGCCTTAACTCTGCCCTTCTATTGTGTAGAAAAGGTTTTCTGAAGCCGCCTGGGACTCGGGCTCAGAGAGAGGGACAGATTCTCCATCTGGGACCCATTAAGACATCTCACCAAAGGTAGCCTTATTCTAGCAAAGATTTCTCGCAGCTGCCAAGATAACACTGTCTCCATTTCATTGTACAAGTAGAAACACAGCCCTTGGTTTCCACATTTCAGTTTCATCTTATAAATCAAACCAGTGGACACTGTGTTATTACCAGCGTGGACAGAGCTTTCAGCAGCCTGTACAAATGTGAAACTCAACTTTTACCGAAAACATAATGCAAACCCCAAATGTCGCTTCATGTTATTTCATTGGGCTCTATTGATGGTTCAAACTGGAAAGTAAGCCGTAGCCTTTCTCATCTTCTTGGTGGTTTTTAATATATCCTTCAGGGTAAGAAAGATGTGACTGCAGGAAGCAGATTGTGAATAAACCTTTATACTTTTCTTAAATCAACAAGTTAATAGCATGTTTAAGTCAGAACTTCAATTAGTCGGCTGAGTCAACTGGGAGCTGTTGGCAGAGAAACCTGGAAAAAAAATGTGTACTGTGATTTGTGGATTTGTCCAAGTATCTAATATAAAGTGAGCTTTCAGAACAAAATGAGCTACTTCCTTTTCAGGAACAGGTTGTTCCTTAGAAAATCAGTAAGTTTGAGCCATTTTGAAATCCATCTTGATTTTTTTTCAGGATGCTGCTAAATAAATTGAATTTGAATTTCCTAAAAGATTTTTAATTATCAGGATCTTCCTCTTTACTGAGTAACTTACACAGGAGAAACAGTCAAACAAAAACTACTAGTTAAGGGAACCTAATATTGAATTGAGTTTTTAAAAGCTGAAGAAGAGAGTTGCAGTGCCCATTCGGAGCACACCTAGATGACACCATGAAATGGCGGCTTTGAACTCCCTCGTCATTAGGTTGTCCATCAACATGTTTGTATATCTGTAAGAATACTTGAACATTTGCCCTTGAATTACAGTTATTTGTGTACATATTTTGTCTTTTATACAGAGAGGTAAACTCCTGGAAAGAATGAGCCACATCTCAGTCATCTTCGCATTCTCTGGCACTGCCTAGATTGCTTAACATAGTAATTCACAGGAGCTCTATTTATCATAAATTTATTCAGTCAACATGTATTAGGCATCGTGCTATCCATAAAGACTGACAAATAAGAGAGAAGATCCCTCCCCTGTGGAGCTAACTTTATAATGAAGCAGGAGAAAGAAGTAGACCGGACAGTCATAACAACATATAAAGAATGATAGTATCAAAGATGATTGTGATGTTATGAATGTTAACGGGGAAATAGAAAAGGGCATATGATAGAAACTAGGTTGGGATCACATTGTAGGGTTAAGGTTAGAGTTAGAGAAGGGTGGTCAAATAAGACCTCCCTGATTGGGGAATATTTACACAGGTCACTGAACACTAAGAATAAAGTGCAAAACTCCCATGGTGTCACGAGCGAAGGTGTCCCAAGCAGAGAGAAAGAACGTGAAGCATTCTGGGGGTACAAAGGAGTCTGGTGTGGCTGGAGCTTCATGAACAATGGAGAGAATGGTGTCAGGTTGCCCAGAACCAGAAAAATGTAGGACCACACAGGTTATCATCAGGAATTGAAATTATGTGAATAATTTCAACAAGGGTGTACACTTCATAAAGATTGCACTGCCATGTAATATAAAATTTTTATAAACATTACAATGAAATAGAGAAGGACAAGATTTAAAACATGGAGACTGGTTTAGAGGCTGTGACAGGAGTCTATGAAAGAGAAAAGAAATGTGTCTTAGATCAGGAGCGGGGGCAATAAAGATATAGAGAATGATATACATTTGGAGTAGAATGCAGGACCTGACAATAGATTATATTTAGGGATGAGACAAGTGAAAGTGTCAAGAATAATTGTTTTGCCCAAGAAAATGGATAGATGAACAATATTGGGAGATGAATAGATCGCAGACATGGAAACCAAGAGTTCCATTTTGGACATTTTAAGTTTTCGATAAATAATTAGTCATCCAATTGGAGGTGTCAGATAGACAGATTCATGAGTCTGTAGCTCAGGAGAGAGTTTTAGTGGAGTGATTGGTATTTGGGAGTGTTCAGCATGTCGGTGATATTTAAAATGGAAACTAAATGGAGGTCACTTAGAAAGTGAGTTTCGGAAAAGAAGAGGAGAGGAGGGGAAGGAGAGGAGATGTCCTGGTTCTCTGAGGCAGTCCATACATTTGAGGTTCGGGAGTGGTGAGGAGCCAGTAAATGGGCCTGGAAGAAGGAGCTGAGAGAGGGAGGGGAGAGGTACAGTACATGGTGTCAGGCAAAGGGAGAAGCGTGCTTCGGTGTTGAACTGGATACTTCAGGTAAATCCCAGATTATGATGACTTGCATGTATTCTAGGTAAAGAATTCTAGTTGCTGAAGTTTTAAATCCCTGGATAGTCTTTCGGGCCTGATTACACTCAGAGTAACAGTCACGATGGAGAAATTTTCCACCACTACCTGTTTGACATTCACTTTCTAAAGGCGATTCAAAAGTAAAATAAAGCAATAAAAACATATATTTGCACCCAATTATGCATTTCACCTGCAAAGTAAATAAAATATATTTTTGTTGCTCACCACGAGATATTTTTATCAACGAACTATCATAGTCTGCGAGGTGATGGTTTGACTTTAGATGAGGTGTTTATTTTATCCTAACAATAAAACCTTACTGCGTTATTCTTGCCAGGAGTTTGGGTGACACCTCAACACATTATCATCAATTCTACAGCGGTGGAATTATGCTGGAGTCCCCCAGAAGAGCCCAATGGCCTCATTTCTCAGTATCGATTGAGCCGTGATGGAAACTTGGTTTTCCTGGCTGGTGCAGAGGAGCATTGTTTCACTGATAAAAACTTGGAGCCCAACAGCAGGTAAACTAAAAGCAAACTACCAACCACACAGTTAGATATTTAGATTGTTCAGGATTGAAAAAGAGTGTATCTCCAATGGAAACAATATTAAATTAATGGATTAATTAATTCCCTCATTTATTAGCCATTTCATAGCTGATGAGATCTGTCAGTGATTCAAGTGCTAACTCATTACGTTAGTCTTCAGAGTAGACAAAATTCCTTAAAAGAAAAAAAATGGAAATATATATAGAGAGACTTTTACATGAAATAAAAGAATGAAAAATTTTAAATATATAAAATATTAAAAAGTATTAAATTTAAAGATTATCTACAGAAACATATTTCTCAGCTGGCAATAAAAGAAATTTAAAGAGTTGTGTTACACGTCAGCTACCTTTTCTTCTGGTGTAATGTTTTCTCTACTCATTACGCTGTGTATAGACATGAGTGATTTTAAGGAAAAAAGTTCCACATATTTGCAATTCATTCCCATTCGCTTCTCAGTAGAGACGAAATATGTCTTAGGTCAACAGATGTTTTATTGCAGAGGGCAAAGATCAATTTAGTTTTATCGTGGAGAACAGATCAATTTAGAAACATCTTACTCGAAACATATTTCCTTGAACTCTTAACTCACTTAAAAATGGAGAAGATTAATTTGAATCCTCCACAATCCACAAACACATTCCAGGACTTTCCTGAAATCTCTGAAGAAAGCAATGAATTACTAGAAAGTTAAAAATAAAGTTGGGAGGGGCACAGAGTGGCGGTGAAGAAATAATGCTTCCGGTGCTAGAAAATCCACCGAGTCTGTGGAGATGTTTCTAAACAGGGAGCGAGGAATTTGCAAGTTGACCCAAACTTAGGACTCAGCAATAGATAGAAAGCCCAGCAATCATTGTTCAGTTTTCTTGTGCACTGCCTTATTACATTTTTTTTCTTTTTTCTTTTTTTTTTTTTTGATATAGCTACATTTACAAGTTGGAAGCCACCACGGGAGGTGGCAGCAGTTCTAGTGATGAATATATTGTGCAAACACCTGTATCGACACCAGAAGAAATCCAGCCTCCGTATAATGTCACAGTAATTGGGCCTTATTCCATATTTGTAGCTTGGACCACACCAGGTAAAGAAATAAAATGTGTGTGTGTGTGTGTTTAAAACATTTTAAGGTTAAAATAATTAGAAAAATGGAAACAAGAATAGAAATGTGAATTTGGTAAATCACAAGGAATTAACCTGTTTCCTGGACAAATATAAACAAAATAATCCAAAACACACTCCTGAATGTATGTATGCATAAATACGTACATACATAGGTATAGATATAGATGTAGACTTGATGATAAAGACACATAGATACACAGATATAGACTCTTCTATCAAAGCAATATTTTCTTTCAAGTACCAGAGCCTAAAAATCTGTCGTCTTATTCATATATATCAGAGGTAAGTCATACAGGTCTGAATCACCTTGAATATTCATGTTTCTGGGACCCCGTACATTGAATCATCATATGATTCCCTCTATATTATGCAGTGAATGGGGGATCCAGGAAGACGATAGCCTACCTCCCCCTTGGCATGGAACTAGTTACGGTAGCTGAATTACGCCTCTCCAAGCTGTATAGCCTTCATTCGGCCAGTTAGTCCCTAGCAGGTTGCTTTTGTGCTTTAGTGCATTGTTATATTCTGATGTAAGCACTGTCCACAGGTAAAAACTGACAGCATTAACACTGTGGCATAGGAATGGGGGAGCAAAGTCGGCTTCCTCTGTCTTTTAGCATAAGGTACATGGAGAGGTTTTATTTCAGTAAAATTTAAAACTGATGAAGGTGTTAAATGCACGTCAAAGATAATGTGAATTTATTTTTAATATCTAGTCTGAAGATGAAATTGAAGCGTGAAATTAAAACAAACCCCTATGGTCCCCATAAGTTTAGCCACAGTTCAACATGGAACTAAAAATAATTGGTTCGCAGGTATTTGCCTGTCACTGGGCCCATTCCATGAAATCATCAGCGAAGGCATATTTTTCATTGAATTGAACAGTTATCTCAGTCAACACAGGTAATATAGTCATAAAGATCACATAAAGGCCTACTGTATATTAAAAAAAAAAACAACTTAAATTCTTATAAACTAATCTCTGTCCAATGTCATAATCTAAAACAAAGACAAAAGGACCTTTTTCTGGTCAAATTCACAGAAGAAAATCTAAGAGCTTTATAAGCAAATAACAATGTAAATTGCTCTAAGATATTAAATATAAATGATTTCATTCGCCTTTGTTTTAAAATAAATATGCGACATATTAAGTTAAACAAAACGTGAAGGAATAATCAATAGCGGTGGCTTGTGTCCTTAAGTACTGTAACCCTTATCTAAGTTTGACGACCAAAAATAGTCTTGAACTCTGTTCTTAATTTCAGTGGATAGAAACACAAATCGCCTGCAGTGGAAAATGCGCAAACTTACCTATCCCTTTATAAACTGATTTCTCCTTTCACAGAACAGCACTGGTTTTCTTCCGTGGCATTTTTATAGCGCTGTGGTGCTTTTGCGCCACAAAGAAAAGTAAGGCAGAAAAGAGCTGGTTTAAGACCAAATTCAGCCTCTTGACTGGAGACTTCTCAGATTCAGAGCAGGGTGTTCGCCCATCCAACAATGAGAGAAAGTCTAGGATGATAGAGTTGATGATTTCTTAACCGTGTGATCGAGAAGTTTCATAGTTTATCAAGTTATCTGTCATTTTAACATTATTACACACATAAATAGCCATCACTAAACTGAAGACTTCACACAGAGTAAGGATTTGGAAAATATTTCTTTCATGGTGACTAAGGTAGGAAGGATGAGACAACCAGGGTTCATATCCCAGTAGTGACACGTATTAGGTGACCTTAAACAAGTCGGGTTTTTCTCCATGAGTCTCAGTTACATCCATCTGTGAAATGGAGAGGCTAATAGTACCTACGTGTAAGGTTGTTGTAAAGATTAACTGAGATCATTTCTATAATTGGCATTATCTGCTTTAGAATATTCTATAGATAGTGATGGTTATTTTCAGGTCATTATTTTTGCCTTTAAATATTCATTATTTTAGCCTTTAATTATTCATTATTTTAAATGTATTTGCTCCAACATTTGTTAGGTCCCAAGGCCCCCATTTTCAAAATGATAAAAGTGTGTATTACAGGACTCTGTTAGTAAATTTTTAAGACTTCTTTCAAATTTCCCAGCATTTTTTCATTTTTCTCCTTTGAGTTCGACATCGTATTTTTATGTCTAATGTATGATGTTTCATTTAGAAAGGATCATTGTGAAATAAAACACAACTTTTGTTGTTTTACTATAACCTTAACTCTGTCTACCTCAAGCTTTATAAAAATTGTTCATTCTAGCCCAGCCTAGGGGATATTGTAGAAATGCTTTACCCACTAACTCTGACCATATAACCAATGGTTAATAAATCTATAATATCCAGACCTGTCAATCTTTTAGTTTCAGATGCACAAAATCTATTACAGAAACCCTGTAACATATAGAAAGATTAAAATCTTAAATTAAATTTTTTTTCTGGTGCCTAGAAGGATTTTGAACTCAGTAAACAGGCAGATGATTTTGACTTGTGTATAATCTACAGTTGATTTTATTGGAAAGTACCTCATGCTGTGTTTTGATTTGGATAATAAAAACATTTTTCTGTTCCTGAATAGTCCCAAATATATCTTTTAAACAGAAAGAAAACAAACCTGTTGTAACCAGAGGTTGTTTATTTGCTCACAATCGAGAGCTTTCGAGCTTTCTCGGTATTCGTCATAGCTCCCTGCTATTACATCACAGGCATGGCTGAAAAACGGGCCAACAGTCCATACCTGTAGTTTCCAAACCTGAACAAACGTTAAAATGACCTGGAAAGCTTGGACAAAGACAAAGTCTCAACCCCGAGTCTGCTGAGTAAGAATCTCCTGGGAGGGACGCAAGGAGTCTAGATGTTCTCTAAAGCTCCCCCAGGTGATTTTGATGTGCTCCAAATTTAGAAACCATGGATCACCCACCCCAAGCAAAAGCGGTCAATTACAATAATATGCATCAATAGTACTTGTCTATATTTGCCATCTGTTAAATTCCTATGGGCCGAACACTTTGATTAGCACTTTCTCTGCTGTATCTCTTAGTTCATTCTTACGTAAACCCTCGGAGACAAATAATATTATCACCATATTAAGATCAGATATGTGAATCTCGAAGAAGTAATACAGTATCCTCAAGGTTACACAACAGAGCTAGTATCCACATTCAGGTCTGCTCCTGAGAGCAATTCCTTCCTGTCTTTAGCTTAACTCCTAAATCCAAATCAAACTTTCTATTTATTGTGCAAACTCTCGGGTTTATGAGGGAGCGACTATGCTTTTTGAAATAGTAACCTGGAAACAGACCTAGGTATTGATGAACACCAAATTATTGTAGAAATAAATGTTTGTTGATGAGCATGTCAGACCAGAAGAATGAGTTGTGGAAAATGGAGAGTCCCTGATGGGAAAATATCTACCTGGCAATCGTTCCGTCCTGGGGCTTGAAGGAACAAGGAACCAGGAGCCTTTATGGACCCATCTGAAAATCCAGAATGAATAGACACGACTTAACAAAACTAGAGTCCAGGTGAAGAAAGATTTTAATCAGATGGAAGAAGGAAAGAAACATTTCTCAAATTATCTCCAAAAGCAGAGATTATTCAAAGACTATTTTAAAGCATGGTAGACATTCTCATACCTCCCAGGTAAACCTTGGTTCACTTTATCTCATTATTACCTGAACAATGTCAATAGTATTATCAAAACACTCTAAGCTCTAGAAAAATCAAGATTTTAACTCATTTGTATATCATTTATTCCTCCACATCAGACGGTATGCAAACACCGTATCTTTATAAAATGTTTGCTTAATTAATTAATAGAGAAACAAAGCGGTAAGCTTCTAAAATATATCATTCAGGCAACTATAAATAAATTTCGAGCTTTCTGCTACTTAAAATTATTCAAACACTTGATTTTTTTATAGAAGCCCATCCCTTCCTCCACCTACCTCAACCCTACACACACGCACACATACACATATGTAAGTTCCTTCTTTAAAGACAAACAGGACAAATACACTTATTTTCCAAAGACTATATGTTGTCTTATGGATGCGTCATTTCTTTCCCCTATCTCAGAAAAGGAAATGCTGGTTTCTGTGTGGAATACTCTCCCCCTGTTTAGTTTCCCTATTGGTCTTGAACAGTTGCACAAATGTCTTTGAACGTCCTGTTTCTCATCTAGGAAAGGGGATCTTAAAGGCCTGATTTGCATCACTGTTATGTGACGCCAGTGAGAGAACATTGTAAAACGTTTCACCAGCACTGGATAGATGCTGGCCGTTATTCAGGTCTACAGACAACGTAAACCAGCTTAGATTATTCCCAATCATTTCTCTTCACCTTTCACCAGCTCTGAACCTTGGGTCAGGACTTAAACATTCATATGAAAGAGAGCAGAGGATATATATGTTACCTAAATGGGTGAAAAATTTTAGAAAATGAAGAAGCAAAATCTTCATGGAACATAAATGGTTTGTTCAGAACAAGAATGGAGCTAGATATCCCTGCTGTTTGAGAACCTAAACATTCAAAATTATTTAAACTCTGAAGGTAATTAATGAGCCTTTCCAATTTATCAAGGCGATGACTATATTTCGAACTATCCTAGCCCTTAATCATGTTCTAATTAAAAATGTTGTTGCATTGAACACACACTTTTTCTCACTAAAGATGGTGAGTTATTTAGGCTTAATGCATAGTATCGAAATACTGATGCTTTTCCTTTCACATTTATCTCTGAGTCCATTAAAGAAAAGAATTGGCAACAATTCTTCTGAGAAATCATTTTGATTAATACTGCTTAGGAATGTAAATGTTTTTTATTAATCAAGTTTTGATTAAAGAAGAGCTAGCCATAATATGGCTTATCTATAGATATTAGGCATCTTGACGTTCAGTTAGCTCATCTGCTGCAGTGTCTTAGGTCAGATACTATCCATTTAAGCCAAAATTGGCATTACAGATTTCTAAGGAAAGGAATTAGCATTGCATTAATGGGAATGATTCACATGGGCAACTACTTTGGTTTTCTTATAAGTGCAATAACCAAGTGACAGGCAATGGTGAGTTTTCGAAGAAATTTAGAATTCATTTCAATGATTTGTGGTTTACTATACAATTTGTGTGTGTGTGTGAGAACACAAGCTCCACTCTCTAAGCAAATGTCAATTATAGGATACAGTATTATCAGCTATAGCCTTTGTGTTATACATTAGATGCTCAGACCTTATCGATCTCACAACTGAAAGATTGTACCCTTTCACCAACCTCTTCCATCCCCATTTCCCCCATCCCCTCAAACCCTACCAACCACCATTTTACCCTGTTTTTATGAATTCAATGTTTGTTTTTTTAAGTGATTCCACATATAAGGATTTCTTTCTTTTTTAAGATTGATTAATATTCCATTGTGTATACCATGTTCTCTTTATCCGTTCATGTGCTGATAGACACTTAAGTTGTTTCCATACTTTGGCTGTCGTGAATAATACTGCAGTGAACGTGTCAGTGCAGGCATCTCTTCGAGATAACAATTCCATTTCCTTTGGGTAACATACCCAGAAGTGGGATTGCTGGGCTATACGGCAATTCTATTTTTAAATTTTTTGAGGATGCTCCATACTGTTTTCCATAGTGGCTGTATCAGTTTACATTCCCAGCATCATTGTAGGAAGATTCTCTTTCTCCACATCCTTGTCAGCATTTACCTCTTCTCTTTTTGATAATAAATACCTTAACAGGTGTGAGGTGATATCTCATTGTGGTTTTGATTTGCATTTCCGTGATGATTACTGATGGCGAATAGTTTTTCAAAACTCTATTAGCCATTTGCTTATCTTCTTTGGAAAAACTATCTATTCAGGTTCTTTGTCCATTTTTTAATTGGGTTATTTATTTATTTATTTATTTATTTATTTATTTATTTATTTATTGCTATTGAGTTTTATGAGTTCCTTGCATATTTGAATATTTAACCTCTTATCAGATAGGTGGTTTGCAAATATTTTCTCCCATTTCATGGGTTGCCTCTTCATTTTGTTGATGGTTTTCTTTGATGTGCAGAAGCTTTTTTATTTTGACTTAGACCCACTTATTTATTTTTGTCTTTGTTGCCTTTGCTTTTGGTATTTAATAAATTTATCTTACTTTATTAAGTTTTAACATGTACTGGACATTCTTCCAAGAGATTATCCCATATCTCATTTAGCGCGCATAACAATTCGTACTTTGTCCTATAGTTGTTCTTATTTTACTAATGAGAAAAGTCAATTTGGATGTTAGGTATTAGTGCCAACCCACAATATGACTCCAAATTCTAGGGTCAATTTTACTGTGCTATATTTTCTGTTTGTCTCTAAAATTTCCAGAAGCAAATGATTTTTTTTTTTTCTGCATTCTACTATGATACAGGTCAAAAGCTAAAATTTTTAAAAAAAAAAAAAATACTGTAAATATAGCAAATATGAATGGGGACAAAATAATTCAAGACCAGTCCATCCAGTAACCCAGTAGGGTCATTTTATTTGTAGGTTAAAACTTCATTTGCCTTTGGGTAGATTGCTTTATCTATTAATTTTAACTAACATGAAAATGTTTACTGAATCCTACTCAGGGGCAAGGCATGGTGCTAGATACCCCAAAAGTTATAGAAGAGAATGAGACAATGTCCCTCTTGTCAAGAAAACTACTGTCTATTGGTTAGAGCACATAAAATAACTAGTCTACAAACTATGTAAAATTTCCATACAGTTTGTGTGGATTGTGTTTAAGAAGGTCCTGTTTCACTTTCATACCCCCAAAAGGACATAACCAAGAAGACATCCCTACAACACAGAGAAGAATTTAAGCTGATCTGTAAAAAGCATTATGTGCAGCACAGCTAGTGTTTTGAAGCAAATGCAGCTATCAAACCGAATTAATAGTTTTCTCTTAGAGTTGTTCCTGCTTCAGCTCCTAAAAAAAGATTTTTAAAAAGCATTATTTGATTGACTTGTCCCATTGTAAAGTATTCACCTGCTGTGAAATGAAGCCATGGAGAGAAAAAAAAAGTTGAATAATTTAACTTTTTTATTTGTAAAGATAATCAGGGTTTTTCTGATTACATCTTAACTTCATAAATGTTAAATAACCTATCAGCGTCTAGTTGTTGTAAATTATGAAAAGGAGCATTGCAAGGAATATTAACCAACGGAATCCTTGTTCTTTAGTGAACAAGAAAATGTGTTATGGCAGCTTGTCATTGTGCGACTGGTAACTTTGACACCAAATAACAAAACTGCCATTTGCACTTAGGGTAAATTGGTTCACTGGAGCTTCCATTGCTCCTCTCGGTCTGACATAAATTTATGAACTCGGGAACTAACCAAGTCGTGTGGTTTCCCAGCTGACTTTAACAAATCTGCCCATTTCATTTCATTTAGTCATCAGAATACCAGGGGGCTAGGTCGGTTCAGACTCACTGCAGATGGCATAGGGCTTGCAGGCGCACAGCAGGCTCTCGTGTCTCAGTCCTGTAAATTATGACAGTGGAAGGGCCCTCTTCCTAAATGCATGTCAGTGTTTGACATGTTCACAGCTTCAAGGAGCATTTTCTTTTTCAACACTTTGTAGGTATATGTAAAGGACATTTATTTCCGATTAACTGAGATGTGAAAAATCTATTTTCCAGGTTCGTGCTTTACCCAGCCATGTTTTAACCTAGACCGAGATCGTGTCTGAATTTGAAATGTGGCGGAAGTGCAGTGTTGTTCCCTGACCCCCTCGGGGTCCTGTCCTTTGGAGCATAGAGGTTACTGAAAGCAGACCAGTAGGTACAGGCTGAAGACAAGTGTGACTTCAGACACACTGAAAGGGAAGCCACTCTAAATTACCACTGAGAATGAAAAATAGGATATTTTCCTAGGAATACAACTTGACCGTATCCAAGTATACATAAAAATAAAACTAGATAACAAAACATTGTTATAAAGATATTTACCAGAATGAATAGAAAATTTATTTGTAATTGAAATAGCTTTATATAAAATTTGGGTTCAGGAGTGTTTGAGGGCACAAAGAAGCATTGTCATAGTTGTGGGATTTTTTTATTTTTCCATTTTGTTCCATTTCATGTGATTTTGTAGAGATGTCTGTCATTTATTCAGCACTTTCTATGTTGTAGGAATGTACTAAAATGCTTTACGTATATTTTCTTTATGACGTGGCTGTTAGTATGATTATACACATGAAAAGATGCGTTCACACAAGTTAGTAATTTACCACGAACGAATAAGGCCAGAGGAGGGATCTGATCTGTTTGGCTCCATTTAATGATTTGTCTAGTTCAACAAGAAAGATGGCATACTTTTCAAATGTGCATTTGTCAAACTTTTCTACAAGATCTAGGAACAGAGAAGACAGAATGAACATTCATTCCGACAACCAACGGTCGAGACGCAGCTTTGAGCTAAAATCTCAGCATTGGAACTACACTGAGGAGGAGAATAAAGCCCCCAACTTTATGAACTTGACATTCTAGTGGTAGTAAATGAGATCATGTCTGCTGCCTTGCATAAAACAGAGACAAAATGAAATGGCTACTCTTGTTTTCGTTATTGCTGCGACCATGCAATGACTTTCAAACTGGTACCCTTACCTCCTGTCTCTCACGTTTGCAATCCAGCGTTTGCCTGCCAACATTATTATTTGCCTAAAAAACAGGTTGGATCGTGTTAGCATCTTCAGAGTCTCCCTGTTGCTGTTTATGCATGAAGCCCTAATTTCTTGAAGAAATAATTGATAAAACGTAGAGACCACTTGACTCTGAGAGTGAAGAAAGCAGGGTCTACTGCAAGAATCTTACTCTGAGGGTCTTACTGAGGGTCTTACTCTAAGGCCTCTGGCTTTGGGAAATGGAGAGAGGGTAACCTATAAGGAGTATAGGTTCAGGCCCAGAAGATACAGTAATTCTGTTTTGAACCGGTTGAGATTAGGTTTGTGTGAAGTAGGCTATTGAAAATACAAATCTGGAACTAGAATTTGTACTTGTCAATCCCTTCACCTTACAAAATTGTCACGGTGCTGTAAAACAGAGAGAATATGGCCAGTCATATTGTAATGAATATGTATAGTGCCAGGAGGGTACTAGAATAGTCAGAGGAATTACTTCATAAACTATATAGATGTCTAACCACTATAAAAAAGATACAAATATGAAATGCTGAAGAGATATAAAATCAGAGATAAGAATTTAGGAGTCAATGATAGAATAACAGTCACTTAAGCTACTAGGACAAATTCAACAGATATGTTAACTAGGATGCTCTATGTTTAAAATAAAAATTCTCAGTCTGGGTTCAGCATGATCTAGTACCTTTCCAAAGGGAGCCATTGATCAGTCCTTCTGGCTGTGATCAGTATTTCCTTTGGAAACTCCTTATTTTCATCTGTCCCACACAAATTCCTGAGCCTCTCTGGCTCGTACTAGCTCTTCCGCCCCTTATATACTGGGGCTCTATCTATAAAAAGCAAGACCACATTTCATTCTTCAGACCTCGTTTCTCATGGATTAATGAATCCTGTGCTATAGATTTCATTGTTTATCTACCAAACATAAACTTAAGTACTACAAAGGTAAATAATTAAACCTACCTATGTTGCGAGTATCAGGTCAATGAGAAAATTTAGTGAAAAACTTTATTATTTTCTTCATTCAAGGCTCATATTATCTCCTCGAACAAGTGTGCATGTTGTTCAAGAGCAAATCAAATTTAGAGGCTTTTAATTATATGAATAGATTGTGAGGAGGATGAATTGACAAGACCTCCTTTCTTTAGGAAGCATTGTGAAAAAATGACAGTTTTCGAACCAAAATTTTTTATGTATTTAGGTCTATAAGTCTCATTGATAGAGTGGACTGTCCTGACTCAATAATTAATGCACTGGCGATTCTCTAGGTAGACTGCGATTTGAGTACTTTATGGGCTGTTATGTCAAGGACTTAGTGTCAGACTGGATGCTTACACAATGCCTACAGGAAAATTATTGTCACAAACAAAACTGGTGGTTTTCTTATGTACTTTAAGAGTAAGTAAGCCTAGGAAAAAATATATGACAGCATTTCTAATTGCCTTGTATTTTTTAAGAAGCAAAATGTGCCTTCATTTTTATTTGCCAGGAGAGTGTATCTTTGAATAGAGATAATATACTTCATTTGTTTTTGAAAATGGGCGATGCCCGTTTCTCACTTTTGGACTATGCATTCTGATGTTTCCCAGCTTGAATTTCACATTGTTATTAATTGCTGTATTAAGCAATAATATGCCTTTAAGTTACAAAAGTTTAAATATACATTGTTCTTAAAAGACAAACATTTGTTGACCATTCTGTGGAGCATACACATAAGTTTTTAGTCTCTCTCTCTCTCTCTCTCTCTCTGAAGGGATCCTCATCTCCAAAATGCCTGTGGAGTACAACGTCTTACTCCACGATGGAAGTATAGCACCCCTCACCTTCTCCGCCGGTCATCACCGATCCACCCTTCTGGAAAATTTGGCTCCATTCACACAGTATGCGATAAGGATACAAGCATGCCAAAACGGTGAAAGTCTTTCAGACACTTGTCCTAGGCTTTTCTATGATAGTGTTTTGTTTTAAAAAGTTCCGTGAAGAAGGAATAGATTCTCAATCCAAATACAAAGACTAACATTTCCTTTCTATTTATACTGGACTGTTTACCCAGAAAAATCAGAGCCTGGCACTGAGTGAAGCATTATGCATTTCTGCACATTAAATCATGAATATTTAAATATATTAAAATGGTAGTATTGCAAAGTCTTGTTTTAAAAGGCCCTTAAAAAAAAAAAAAAAAAAACCTAGACCTAGATCACACAAAGGAATTATTGGTAATATAATACAAAATCAGTATTACAAAATCTTCATAGAAAATGTAGTCACCTTGGTTCTGCTTAAGTTTTATTCAAGGCAGGGATAGAGGGAGGGAGACAATATTTAGAAGCCAAGCTATACTCAAATAAATCGTACGTGTTTTAAAGTACTCCCCCGAGCCCTACAGCTCATGTACATAAACTGTCACCTTGAGTTTCATGGTTTAGCCTAGTGGTTAGCGCAGTCATCTTCGGGAAGAGCCTCTCTCACTCCCTTCATTCCTCCAAATCTTATATAATATCCAGTTGTTAAGAAAAGCTGTAACTCATATTAGTATAGAGAGCAAGTTGCTTCACCTTAGGTCAAAGAAATTTACCAATCACATTCAACATGTGGTTGGAACTCCTGTGTTACATGTTACATGTCATACTCATACAGATGAATATGAGTTCCCATAGAGTTGGTTAGGGATGGGGGCCTGTGGTTTTGCTCTGCTTCATTCTGAAACAGAGTCAGTTTGCCCACTGCTCTCTGTGAACCAGACAAGCCATTTTAGTTTGAATGGTATTGTGCTCCCTGATCCAGTCTTCAGCTAACCATGGAAATAGCTTTAAATTAAGGTTCTCTTGACTTAAATGTAACATCAACTTCTGCATCTCTATGTCTCTCAAGGTATGCTATGAAGATACAATATCCTTCAGCTTAATTGTTTCTGCATGTTGATAGGTGGTCATTGTTTTAAAATACTGGCAAAAAAATATAGTTCGGGCATATAAGATCTCTCTCTCTCACACACACACACACACACACTTGACAAACTCAAGCACGTTATCACTTTCTTGCTCGAATGACTGCAATAAAATGAGAAAACTCTGTTCAGACATGCATATGCTTTATTGTCTATGCCTGTACAAATATGTGTGGTTCATTAATGGAGTTTCCAACAATGATGCCCAATTTAAACATTCAAATTCTGTAGAGATAGACAGTATTAGTCTAAAATGTGTATAGATGTATCTACAAAAGTTCGGATAAAATGACTTTCGTGATATCTTTACCTTTCTGTACGCATCTGTAACTCTCTGCCTGTCAGATTGCTAAAGCTCTCAATTTTTGTTTCAAGGAAGCTGCGGAGCTAGCTGCAGGACGTTTGCCAAGACATCCGAAACAGCCCCGATGGATCTAAATTCGCCTGTTCTTAAGGCTCTGGGATCAGCTCGCATCGAAGTTAGATGGACACCACCCAACAGACCAAATGGAGTCATCACCAACTACTTTATTCACAGGTAACGTTGCCCGTTACTGTTATTTTTAATTATTTAAGAATGCGCACCATTCCGAGACTGTGGAATCGAATGCATTTTCTGTTTCTGTAAGGGAATGGGCGGCAATCCATGATTTTTGGAGCACGTACTGGGGACTGAACGTGGTAGTGGAAACATTCACACATTATCCAAGGAAAAGCGTCAGAGCGACTGCATGCCGCGTTTGTTTGAGCCCTGTCCGAGAGGAGACCTCGCCACTGCTAAGCCCCGCCTTTAATAAAGCGGCAGGGCGGGCGCTAGAGGCGCATTAACCAGGCGGGCATCGTGGTTCCAGAGGAAGCGCCGGGTCTGGGGCGAGCGTTCTCACGTCTTCCATCACCTGTTATGTAGCGATGGGAAGGGCTTTTTCTCACCCTCGAAAGACGGTGCTCTCCATGTGGACGAACAGCGGCTCGGTTCCGCGGTTCCCTTCTGTTCCAGTGACTTTGCAGACAGCTGGCTGATGGTGTCAACACGGCTTCTTTTCTCCAGGATGCGCGGAATTTATTAAGTGTAACCACCTCAAATGGAGGAAAAGGGGGAAAGAGAAAGGGGAAGGGGAGGGAGGGGGAGGGACAGAGAAAGAGATGCCACGGGCATTTTGGTTTGCAGGGCGTTGCGCTCCCTGAGCCAGTCTTCGCCCGGTCAGCGAGCACATAGCTTTAAATTGATGTTTTCTTTAAATACGTAATGCATAAAGGGGAAGAAGAGAAGGATGAGAAGGAGGGAAGGGAGAAGGGAGAAGGAGAAAGAGAATGAGAACGAGAGACAGGCACTTTGAAGGAGAGGGAGGAAGAGACCGAGAGGAAGGAAAGAAAGGGAAACAGAGTCAGGGCAGCAAAGACTGTCGGCTGAGAGCTTGCCATCTGTCTTAACTCGTTCAAGCTGCTGTAACAGAAATACCATAAACTGGGCTGGCTTAGAAACAACGAAAGTTTGTTTCTCACAGCTCTACAGGTTAGGAAGTGCAAAATCAAGGTGCTGGCAGATTCGGTGTCCAGTGAGAGCCCACCTCCGGGGTCATCGGGGGCTATCCTTCCACTGTGTCCTGGCCCGGTGGGAGCAGCTAAGGGGTTCTGTGCGATCTGATCACCCTCCAAAGGCCCCACCTCCTCGTAACATCACCCTGGGGTTAGGGGGTCCACATATGGAGGGGAAAGGCTGGGCACAAACATTCAGACCATAGCATTATCTAAGGCAGAGGAGACACGATGGCAGACGATACGGTAGACATAAGGATTTGCAGGCTGAAAACCCCACTACAAAAGCAGTGCATTGCGTCAGGCATGTGGAGCTCAGCTCATTTCTTCTCAGCTCCTCGCCCCCACTGCAGCATCCTTTGTTGGTCTCTCCAGCGGCCTCGTGCCTTCCTTCATGGGGCCCTACGCCCCGGACACGACATGAAACAGCGTAGGCTCCTCTTGCAACTCCAGATATGGAAGCCCTGTGATTCAGAGCACTGTTCAGTGGTGAGCCAAGGGTTTGTAGGAAAATTAGGAAAGGAGAAAGTATCATTGCATTTCTGGTTACGTAGATGGCACTGCCGAAAATGAGCAAGCCAAATTTCTTCTCCGCAAACATTAATTTGAAGAATAGCATTTCTGATTTCAAATACACACGAACGTGTAAAAATGGCTAATGCGAATCTACATTTTGCGCTCAGCACATCAGGGCAGGCTCTAAAATGCCCATCCTCTTGGAATAGTTTTCTTTCATCTACTTAATGCTAATTGTATGAGAAAAGCACATCCAATTTCTATTCTGAATAAAGGGAAGTAAAGTATCTGTTACAGACCAGGACGTGGCTTCACTCTGTTGGTTTTGTAAATAAAGCTCATGATTACAGTGACTATTCCATGGCAGCTATAGAGAGGAAAAACAGGAAATATAATGCAGAAAGCCCGCTTCAATGAAAAATACTGTAAATTGAATTTGACAGCATTTGATGGCATTTGATTATTCTAGTCACAGCCAAACAATGATATAAAGAGTAATATGAAACAGAATGTGTTACTGCCTCGCAGACTCAGAAGCAATAAACCTTCCTCCAATGTGACACAATCACTTCACAATCATAATTGTGGCCTGTTTGATACCTCTGAGTACAGCAGAAGGGCACTGACTGACATAGACACATTTTGTTTTTTATTTAAAGTGAAATGAAAATGGCTCACTGGGGCTCCAGATACAATCATTATATTCACCTACATAGGCATGAATCACTTGGCCGTTATTTCAGCTGAAGTTTAAATGTGCTTAGACAACAACAATATCAAATTTTTCTTAGATAGCTGCAAAAAAAAAAAAAAAAAAAAATCGGAAATTTGTAAGGACAGAAATAGAAGGTAGACACATAGTTCTTTTTGATTCCGGGACTACAGAGAGCCCCTCGTGCCGTTACAGCCACAGCCCGCAGTAGTTCTGGGAAGGTTATGGTCTGTAATTTCTGCTTCATCATTTGCCTTCTCTTTCTTCTATCACTCCCAAAGGAAATGCATTTAGCTCACACCAAAAACGGGGTTCGGCCTCTGCAGATGTTTCCATGAAATTGCAGGAAGCCAACTTGCCAGTCTCATCCTGGAAATACTTGTCACTCCAGTCTCTTCAACGCCCCCAGATCATTTCCCCTCAGCCATCCCCTTCTATTGTTAACGATATCCTATGAAAAAAGTGTCTGCTTCGGTAAGGAGAGGAGATGTTTATGAGTCTAAAAATCAAAACGAAACAATAACCCAGTAAAGACATGACTATTAACGTGATCGCTTCTGTTAGTTTACCTGTTAATTTGATATAGCCGTCCTTCCTTATTCGAGGGGACACATTCCAAGACGCCCCCAGTGGATGCCTGAAACTGCAGATGATCCCAACTCCTATATGTAATTTTTTTTTTTCCTATACATGTATATCCATGATAAAGTTTAATTTGTAAATTAGGCCCAGTGAGAGACTGTCAACAATAGCTAATAATAAAACAGACAATTATAACAACATACTGTAATAAAAGTTACACGAACGGGCTTTCTCTCGATCTCCCTGTCAAAACACCTTACGGTCCTGCACTCACCTTTTCATTTAGACGAAGCACTGTAAGGCTTCTCTTGGCTTTATCAGAATTGCCAGCATCGCTACTCATGCGCGTTCGGGCCATTATGAAGCAAAATACGGGTGACTCGAACACACACACTGTGATGCTACGACAGTCAATTCGAGAACCTAGAAGGCTACTATGTGACCAATGGGCCGAGAGTAGATAACGGAGGACAAAGTGACGATTCACATCCTGGACAGGACGGAGCGGGCCGGCACAAGATTTCGTCACACCACTCAGAACGGCGCACAATTTAAAACTCGTGAATTGTTTATTTCTGGAATGTTTCATTGAATATTTTTAGACCGCGGTTGGCCTCAGGGGACCGCTGGTAACTGAAAACCACGGACAGCGAAACCGTGGGTAACAGGGACTACTGTAATTTTTTCAGGCTGCTTTGTTGATTGTGTGTGCGAGTTACAAAAGAGAAGATTTCCTGTGACGGGGACGTTTAGTGCTCTGCAGACTGTTTGCCGACAGGCCGCAGACAGGGCCGGCTTGGGCCCTCCCCTTCTCTTCACGGTCGCTCTGGTTTTGTACACAAAGCTTCTTCAGCATGTCTTCTGCATCCTCTGTCTATAACCTTGTAAATAGCAAAATCCATCCACAAAACCTAAGTACCGTATGCAGAATATACCAAACTCTTTTCCTGAGGAGACTTGTTTAGAAAATAATTGCTGGCCGAGGCACACGAGACGATTCACACGAACGTGCTTTTCTAAGCGCTGGGAAACCAAGACATTCATGTCACTTTCTTTACTGCAATATCAGCTTTATTTTCGTGGTCTAGAACCAAATCCACAGCATCTCCGAGCTGGGCCTGTTAATCATGAAAAAGTCTTAAATGAAGTTAAGTCTTCAGACGTTTCAAAGGTCTCTGAAGTCCCTCCCCCAGCACCAGAGAGCTGGACGATTCAACCTTCACAAAGCATTTTGCAATCACTTGTGTTTCCCTTCACACTGCCATCAGCCTGCGTCGGCATCTCCACTTCTTCTCCAGTGCTCTGCTGGGACAACCTCTTCAATGTGTGACTGCCTGCTGTCACTCCCTTTCAGTGCGGCCTTTATACACCTGACGGATTTGCCTTCCTAAATACAGCCTTGGACATTAGTTCTATGACAACTTTATTTGCATCGTGTATTATATTTTACCCAGTGGTTTTTCATGGCCATTATTTGATTTGATTCTTACAGAAATTCTAGGATATCATCTCATTCTGTCATCTCATATTATTTAAGGTAATTAACTCCAGTTTACAAAGTGACACAGAAACTAGGGAACACAGGTAAATTTGCCGGAGGTCATTTAATTAAGTGACAGGGCCAGAATCAGCAACCTCCCTCTCCTAACTACCAGTGTTTTTGGCTATTTATTTAAATTTGGAATATTCTTACTCTTATTCTTGAGGTGATGGTGGCAGTTTTATAATCTTAAATTGTTAGGGAAAATGCATTGAGTTAATAGGATTTTGTTCTAATCGCTTTTGATGATAAACACTGAGAATTTCTGGCAGAGAATAAGGGGTAGGGAGCTCTTTAAAAGGTTATGCTACATTAAGATAATATAAATAGGAATGCCTTTTAAAATATATAGTTCCCAGTTTTAACACTTTTGTTTTCTTTGTAGTGCTAAGCAATATTAAATTAACTCTAGTTGGAAAAGTTGAAAAAATGAGCCTAAGCATAAAATAACCATTTGGCTATTCGGAGGGGATGGAAATTGTGACTTTCTTCAATATAGACTGTTTAAGAGGAAACACTTCCATTTAAATGAGCAGTTGAAGCCTAAATTTTAAATAAATTAAGAATAATTGTAGTCCACTCAAGCTCTTGCACTCAGAGTTTATTCAGACCTAAAGATATTCTGGTTTTTAATACCACAGATGGAATATTTACCTCACAGTAATATTAATTTATTAATATTCTATAGTGATAAGTACTTAACCAGTCTGCATCCTTTTATTGTTTTGGTGAATAAAACTCGAGGTTAACATAATGCTTAATCTTCTACATAGTATAGTTTTTTAAAAATTCACACTTTCAGGCCATATTTTTTTAATGTCAGTTTTATGACAACCGTGGCTACACCTCATTGTGGGAATTCATGAGACTTTAATAAAAAATTAATTGAATTGTCATAGAAAGGTTGAAGCCAAACAAAATAGAAAATTTTATTTCCCCATAGAAGTTCATGTAAGTTTGCCATATCATGTCGCTAGCAAACACCTCTGAAAAAATTCAGGGAGAGGAGACCTTGGTTGTGAGCCCTGTGGTCGTCATTCCAATGACATACATGGTACCTGGTATCTGCAGCAGTACAATGGCCAAACCCTGCAAACCCACACTGCGTGCAGAATCTGGTCTGTACATGGTAGCGAGGAATAGCAAGGTGGGTTTCCATGGTAATTGCAGGTCACTGAGTGGCATCCAAGAAGCTCTGTGGCCTCCGGCAGGACGTTCGTCATCACTCATACTGAGGTCATAGTGATTTATCAACTTGAGGATCACCAGAATTCCCAAAGTCAGAGATTTTAACTATCCTTCCTTTTTGTGAAAGATACTGTCATTTACTTTGTCTTAATAACCCTTTCCATTTTGATGGTTAATCTGATATGGCAGTATGTGAATATGCCAGCATATGAAGCGTGTGTTAATTAAATACTCCTAATGGCCTAGAAATACTGATTTATTCATCGGTCTCTCCTCAGTTAGAGAGGAAGCTAAAGAAAGAGAGGTTCATCTCTTGGGTGCATTCTTCCCCAACCCAGAATACTACCCTAACAGGAAAAAAAAGAGTTGATAGAGATGAGGCAAAGATACAGAAAAGCAATAAAATTATATGCCATTCACCTGAGACAAAAAATATCGAACACTTGGCTGGACTCGGATGTTGGGGACACAAATAAAACAACCACGATTCCTCAGGAATGTCCCGTTCGGTCCAGTCTGCATCTGATTTACACCTAGATGAGCAAATAACTGTCCTGTGCGAAACATCAGATATTTGGGGCCATCCCAACAATTGACAGTTTCATTTCTCTTACTTAGATGTTTAATGCTCTGTATATTGAGTACCAACAGAGTATTCATGGGCTCTAGTTTTGATATCAGTAAAACCTAAAGATGGGATGAACCAATCCCCTTCTCAGGTAGTTGAAAAAATTTTTTTGAGCAGACCACATTTTTCAGGTTTCAGAGAAGACATCTAAAAGGAATTGGATTT
Organism: Pteropus alecto; assembly: GCF_000325575.1. Classification (NCBI taxonomy): domain Eukaryota; kingdom Metazoa; phylum Chordata; class Mammalia; order Chiroptera; family Pteropodidae; genus Pteropus; species Pteropus alecto. The sequence goes on along the minus strand of NW_006439191.1, from coordinate 5,038,474 downwards.
TTGGCCTTTAAAGATCTCTAAAGAAAATTCCTGTTATGTGACATGTTATTTTCATTGATTTGCTTTTAGCTCTATTTCTCTACTCAGATGCGAAACTTTTTTAGGTAAGGGCTTTATGTTTATGTATTTTGACTCCTGGTACAAAGCCCAGTGTACAATAAGTGCTCAATAAAGTTTTGCTGATAAATAGAAGAAAAAATGGGCTTTACTTTGAAGAGTTATGGTTTAATCCAAGAGGAGAACATTCAAATAAAGAGACATAAGTGACAGGTGGGAAGTGAATTTGAAATACTTTTAAAAACATCCTGGAAACAAATACCAAACAGCATCGTGCTGGGCAAAAGAAGACGAGAATGCCAGGCTTCTCGCCGTGGCTCCTTATCCGCTGGTGCGCCGGCCTGGGCCCTTCCTTATCCGCTGGTGCATCAGCCTGGGCCCTTCCATAGGCACAGCCTGTGGCTTCAGGAGCAGTCAGGGGCGTCAGCCTCAGTGTGCAAATGTTTCAAGTCTCTTCTCATGTCCCCCTGGCCAGAGAGAGTCATATGGCCAAGCTCAGAGTGAGTGTAGGAGCATGTTAGCAAAAGACGTAGACACAGGGAGATTTAAACAGATCGGTACCCTCATTGTAACCCATAGACCATAGAAGGGAAAAGACTCCCAATAATACCGGCTTCTAATAATTGTGTAAAGTGCGGTTTCCATTGTGCAAAAAATAAAACCCTGATCTAACTGCAGGCGCACATGCACCACACACACACACACACGTACATAGACAAAGCTTCAGAAAATACACAAAAGCGTTAATAGTACTTACATATGTGCTTCTGTATTTTTATTTTAATTTTTAGATTTTTTTAAAAAATTTTTGCTTGCTTCCATATATTGCATGTGTATTTTTTTTTTTTTTTTTTAGAAAAAATGTCTAGGAGATAAAACAAGAAAATGTGATTATGGGTGATGTTCTACTTTTTAAGGTCAGCTAAATTTGCGTGTGTGTACATACACACATATAAATATAACACTACATCTTTAATAGGATATAGTGCCAGACCTCTGGTGCACTTATTCCTCCATCTGGTCTTCATTATGACACCAGGAAGAGACAGTTGAAAAATCAAGCTGATAGCAAAATCTTCTAGAAAGCGATTCCTTACTCTCTCGGCAAACCTGGCTGTGACGCGTGCAGTTGTTCCTGATTGTCACCTCGGTTTCCTTTCAGGCGTCCCGCGGGCGTTGAGGAGGGGTCCCTTGTGTTCGTCTGGTCAGAAGGAGCCCTTGAATTTACCGATGCTGCGGACACTCTGAGACCCTTCACGCTCTACGAATACCAGGTCAGAGCCCGTAATGCCAGGGGCACTGTGGAGAGTCCGTGGTCATCAGCGCAGACTCTGGAAGCCCCACCCCAAGATTTGCCAGCACCTTGGGCGCAGGCCACTGGCCCGCATTCAGTCATGCTGAACTGGACAAGGCCGGAGTCACCAAATGGCGTTATCTCCCTGTACCACGTGGTCTACCAAGAGCCATCAGACGACCCGACCTGTAACGTCTCTACTGTGCGTGCTTTCACAGTAATGGTGAGTACTTAGATGCTCTGAATACGGTGAAATTCATTTTTTATCCAGCTTACCATTTTTCTTCACTTCGGGGTTGAATACATGAAAATCTTTCATGTGTGAGAAGAAGCACTGCAGTCTTTGGGATAAGATACTGAGTATAAGGGATATTGGAAGCCAGTTTGCAGATCACAGTTAATTTGCATTACCTCAAGCAAATAAGTAAATTTCTCTTTATCTGATTTCCAAACCCATGAAATGGGAAGATTAAAGGTGTTCCTCTATATCTCATGGGTATGAAGCTCAGACAAAATGAGACAGAAATTTAATTTTGTTCTTTCTCAAAGAGCCAGTTGTATCACATATCGGTATCTAGGTGATATAATTCATATAATCCCTGGATGAATATAGGGATTATATGAATGAAACAATATCTAGAGGTATAGAAATAAATATCTCTAGATACAGTATGCAATGTGATTGGCTCTTTGAGGAAGAAGGAAATGAAATTTCTAGATATCTAGGTGTATAGATATGGATATGAATATTACATGCACTCTAATTTAGTGGCGATGTTTCTGGGTTGGCCCCCGTCTGGCTCAAAACACAGCTTAATTCAGTTCGTGGTATCTCCCGCGAGCTCTGTTTCTGCCTGCGATCGCCTGGTGTTCCATGAGAGACACAGAAACAGGATGGTCCTGGTATCAGGGAGCTCTTTTATAATAGAGCAGGGACGAGAACCGCACATAAGAAAAAGTAGGAGCGGTAGTGGATTCCAGCCTCTAGTGTTCCTCACACTGGGATTCAGATCCCATACTCACTACCTACTAGCCGTAAACCACATTGCAAGAGAGAATAATGCCGTAAACCAAAATGGTTAGGCAAAAAAAAAAAAAAATGCCCTGAGAAATCAGCAGCAAGCCTTCAGATGAAGAGAGGACGAAACCTTGTGGTCTTAGCCGTTAAGTCCACATGGTTTTCAAAATATGCCACAATCTTAATATGAAAACTCCTCCTAAAAAGAAAAAAAAAAAATGAACAGCATAAAGCATGATTTTCAAAGATCAAATCCTATTTCTGTGCTTCCAGTTTAGGCAGCTCAATTTACATGAAGCTTATCTTATAGAGTATAACATCAAAATATCTAAATAATACTGGGCAAATATATTTTAATGAAACTCCAGAAGAATCTTTGTAAATGAATAGTTTTAAACATCATGTTTTCTCACGGTCCTTATGTTTCATTCTCTCATATGACCAAATAAGCAACATGTGAATGAAGGGATGACATTTTTAAAATATTTCAGAATCAGTACTTTACTTTTCATTTGACATTTAATTATCTTTGTATATCAAGGTCCTTCATGTTACATCTTCTAAACCCTTCATTATATAAGCATTAGAAGCAGTGTTCTTAAGTGTAGAAGATCTATTTTAGTTGATATGTGATCCTTGAGGAAATATATTACTTATCATGTCCTTGGAATTTATGTTCTAAACCTCTACCTGAAAGTAAAAACTAAAAGTAAAACTACTTGACGAGAACTTTCGGAATGAGGCAGCTTCCTTCAGACACATTTTATTGAAGGCATTGATGTTGCAGTGTTTAAAACCTGATCTTTCAAAATGTGATTTTCAGGGTTCTGAGCCTAAACATTGAATCTTCCGAAACAGTTTCATGGCATTTCCCGTGTGGAATAGTCTCTGAGTCACCCCTTCATAGCCGTTTCACTTTGCAACACGAGACGCAAAGTATCTGATGACCTCTGTTTTGTTTAATCTGCTAGGTTCTGTTTTCATTACACTAAATAGTTTCTGGAAAAGAAGAGGCCTGTGGCTCCACACTTTAAGCGTCATAGGGCCCTTTGCCCATGGGCCCTACATGCTGACAGTCCTGTATCGCTGCCGTGTTCCATTTTTCTAAAGATTAATCCTTGCAGTGCTCAAGAGAGAAGCTATGATAATCAGGAAACTAGAATGTTTCTGCTTACTGTTTGAGTTTAAGTGTGTGCATGTGCGTGTATGTGTTCATGTGTTCAAAGTGGCCCCCAAAATCTCAATCTTTTGCCCTGAGAATCCCAAGAGAAGACTTTATTAGGTTCATCAGGAAAGTCCCATCTGAGGTTTTTAAGTAATCAAGGACATCTTCCACAGAACAGTAGGGCTAGTGTCTAGGAATTCTGTTCACTAGGCCAAGTTTCCGTGGCAGGAGGCCACTCTGACTCATTATGGACTGACAACTTTGAAGGAAGTAATCAGAAAAATAAACGATTGTCATCGAATTTCATCCATTCCTACATCCACTGTCTTGGGAATGTAGGAATGGATGAAATTCGAAGATGAAAAATGGATGAAATTAAGACCAGCTAAATTTGCGTGTGTGTTTGTACATACACACACACACATATAACACTACATCTTTAATAGGATATAGTGCCAGACCTCTGGTGCACTGATGCTTCCATCTATCTGTCTCAGGAGAGAAGTTCCACCACTTAACTCCAGTTCCTCACCATCAGAGAAGGATGTCCCTTTGGTCCTAGCCAATCCCTCCTCCCGTCATTTAAGACCCTCTCTTTCTGTTCATCGCAGCACTGACTTTTCTGGTACAGCGGGTCTTCAGGTCAGAAACAGCTTATTGATGATTCAGTCCAATTTGGCAAATAGTCATTAAGCACTATGTTCAATATGTCAATACTCAATGCTACACTCAAGTTCGTTTGTGAAGTCTAGCATGAGGCTGCCTGCGCAGGCAGAGCGAAGACGGGGTAAGCGATCGAGTCTCGGGCCTAGATTACT
>NW_006439191.1:5027322-5033920 GCF_000325575.1 Pteropus alecto | reverse complement strand
TCTCAGAATGACAATTCAATCCATGGACTTGCAAGAGATACCGCTAAGTCCCCTCATTTCGTCTCTTGTTTCCTGGGATCCCATCTCTGCAGAAGGGACCACCAGTTAGTTGGCCACAGTGTACTGCCATCACTGGCTTGTCCCAGAGTCCTCCCAGAGTTGTTTATAGACAGGTGGACGTTGCTGGGAGAGCCGCATAAAACAGATGCAGTGGATGCATGAGTCCTCCCGATGGTGGCAGCGGATGGAGAACTGGCAGTGGGGGCCCTCCACGGGGGTGGAGAGCATATGTGCTGGCAGGAGCAGCAGCAGCAGCAGCAGCAGCAAAGGCAGCAGGAGAGGAGAAGTGGAAAGAGCGTGGGGTGTAATGTATCACTAGCGTCTCTCCCAACCTCATGAAAAGCTTCATCTCCTTTTGGGCCTAAGTAGGTTCTTCTGAGGGGAAGACAGAAAGGTCTAGATTCTTAGGGTCTCTTCAGACTAATAACCCGCCACTACGGAAAACCAGCTTTAGGTAGAAACCCGTAACCTCTCTTCCCAGTCAGCTCCGTGATGAATTGTGCAGCTTCGGGAGAGAAACTGTCTTCAGCCTCGCTTGGCATTCAAGAGTTCCACGGTGGTATTTGCCGGGAACGCTCCTGGCGAGGTTGGCGACGCTGCTGCCACCATTTCAGTTTGTTTGCTTTTCCTCACTGGCACCTGCCATCACACTGGCAGGAGTAACTTGGGATTTAAAGGCGAAGGTGGTTTACCTGTTAGTCTGTGCTCTGAGTGTATCCCTGCCTACCCCGCAGGATTATGAAACATCAAGCCCAGATCGCACATTTGCCCGGGAACCTGAAAGATAGATGCTGCTTCTCCTTGTGTGTGGAAACAAGCACATGGGCTGAGGGGCAAGCGCGCTATATGGGCCACGAAACGTTGGCTTCCAATCTGGAAATAAAATCCAGAATTGCAAACTCTAGTTTCTAGATCTCGGTTGCCAAACTCCCTTGCCCAATGTCAAGGAGGAGGCATCCAAAATGTCCTCATGTGGTTGTCTCAGAGTTCTTTACCTTGAAGTAGATCCGTGTGTGTTTGGGGAAGGGGTGAGATACTTCATAATTGCCACATTATGGAAAGTTTGTGAGTTAATTGATGAATGAATTTTTAATTCCATTTTCCTTTTGGCTTAATTTTATGTAAAATATTACTGCTCTTTACATGTGGTCTTAAATTAGTTAGAGCTCTTAAAATTTGATGATTCTTAGCCTTTTCTACCCAGATCCACTTGTAAGACAAATGTTTTGGGAGGTCTAGCTATCTAAAAGGACTCCTTGGTGACTGCCTTTCCAAAATGAAGAAAAAAAATGGTAATATAAACAATTACCATAAATTTATATATCAGTTCTATAAACTGAGCTTTTCACATTTTATAACCTGTGATAACTGTGTCGTTCATTCTTTTTATATAAAAGTTACAACGTGTGAGTGGGTAAATGTCACACCAAACAATGGATACTTTTTGGCACAACTCATTTTCTTAATTGTAATGATACATTTGGTTTGACATTAACTTTATCCTCTTACTTTTTCTAATAATACCTTATCAGTCGCAAATATATATATATATTGGGGATCTACTTTTTGCTCAGAATTACTGGGGACTGCGCAAAAAGTGGATCCATATACGTCTTCTTGAACCTCATATAAATACTTCTTCAAAAGAGCGTTTTTTCTCCGCCCACATTATTGAGACAGCTTCATCGGGCCTCCTTTGCTCACTCATCGACTGAGTGAGATGACTTCTCTACAGCAGGTCCCATGGTTTTCCAGTCACTTTCAGTGGCACTGATCACCTCAATTTTGGTAATCAGGACTGATTTTAGTTGTTTAAAAAAATCTCGTCTAAATCCAGTCCATAGCCTGCCCCGCGTTACGGGATCTGCAGCGGGAAAGAGAGGGCGTGTTTCTTTTCCTCACTCTTCAGTTCCTTCTTCTCCTGTCAATTTCCCAGGATCTTGGCAGAACAGACAGAATCGGATTAAAAAAAGAGCAGAGCCTCATTCGTCGATATTGTCCTAATCCATGTATCATTTGCTTTCTGTGGGGCGCGTGCCTCACGGGAGTTTCTCTGTGAGTTATGTAGCAGTGCCCGTGGGAAACGCAGTGCTCACTGTCCCTGGTACAGCCGGTACTCTGGCTCATGTCTTGCACCCCAGAGATTTCACCCCACAACCTCTTTAACTTCTGGGCACTCCTGTCTCAAGCAGTCAGCCAACATCAGGGTTTATCAGATTGACACAATTCATTCCTTTCTTGCTATCCACTAGGCATCAAATAAGGAAAATACAGCTTGTCCAGCACGATCTTTTCTACTTGACCTACCCATGCCAGCCTCACCACTTCAGAATTCGATAAACAAGAAGCGGGGACCAGCTTCTGTGTTAGGCCATGATCTCAAAATCTTGGGATCACATACAAATCTCTGAAGACCTTTCTCCTCCCTAGAGTCTGTGTCAAAATTGCCTTATGAGTCTCTTCATCTCAAGTCGCAAGCCTTCCGAAAAGAATAGAATGCCCATCTCACCCTTTTTGCAGACACCCCCAATTTCTTCATACTGTCCTCTTGTGTATCCCTCATAAGAGGGAGAGAAGTGTGGAGTATCCTCATTCCCTTTCCCAAGTGGTAAAAAGATAACCCAGAAGCCTCTCTACTGAATTCCCTTCTTTAACTTGCTCTCCGTGACCCCGGATCTTATATAAGTGGTCTTACATAGCCCTTAAGAGGAAGGTGGCCTTAAAGGTTTAAGGTTGATTGTTTCTTTCTGTAAGTGTTGTGGAGATATATGTCTACCAGTTCCAGTAGAGCTACTCATCACCTATTTTTCTAAGTTGTACTCATTACTACCTCATATATCCCATTACATCCGGTGACATAACTAAACGGACCCATCATCCTTCTAGTTGTTCAAGCCAAGTCATCCCTGAGTCCTGCCTTTCCTTACCTCTAAATCCAGTCCTTCACTAAGTCCTATTGATTCGACTTCTGAAGTATCTCTTGAGTCCTTCTGCAAGAAGGCCACCCTGGGCTCTTTGCACCTGTCATTCCCTTGTGCTCAGATGTCCTTGACCTTACACTTTAAATGCCTTCCTTCTTAATTGTTAAGTCTAAACCAAGATGCTACTTATTTCACAAGGCTGTTGCAAAGGCTACATGAATTAACGCATCTGCAAAGGACTTTAGAAATTATACGTGGGAATATAAATAGGCAGCACAATTTAGAAGTCCTAGTATTTGCAATAACATAGGCTGGAAGAAATGAACAAATATAGAAAAAGTTTTGGTTTGTATAAGGCAACTGTATATACTCATTTGGTCATACATAAAAGACATTATGTTTTCTATATTTTAAGCATTTCTCACCTTGCAACAAAATCAGAGCTTGAAAATTTAAATGCGTCCTGATACCAGACTATTAATTTCCAGGTAATTTCTCAAGTATTGGATTAGGTTAGGTTCTGTTTCCATTCTAAGTTGCCTGGAGCAGGATGATGCTTTCTGTCTCCCCTTCTACCAGAATGCCTATAGCCCACCCCTCTAGAAGGCCCCCTCGAGCCATTCCCACTCAGGCGCAGGTGTATTTACCTGCCATGCCACTCACAGGACCCTGGCCATTCCCTTAGATCATCTCAGCAAACTAGACACACGCACCCCACCCCCCACTCCACCCCCGTACCCACAAACAGATTGTGCCTAATTGTCATCTACCTACTTCGCTTATACCCAAGAGCAGGGGTAGTTAGTGGGGAGACTGTTGCTCTTTAATTCATCTATGTCGTTATTTTCTGGCTTTTAACTGAATTCTAAGGAAGCCCTATTTAGATACCCAAGAATCCACAGACCCTTGTTAAAAACACGTATGAAAGTAATGTACACGCTAGTCCACACGCTAACTGGGCCAGGCCATACATTCACAATATATGCATTCACAGAGACGGCGCACCGGAGATGGCAGGGAAGGACAGGAGTTAATCGAACTACTGTGTTCTTGTCACAAGTGGAAAGTAGCCACTGCCTAAGACAAGATGGCTGCCCCTGAAGTCCCCGATTACACCCAGAGATCATATCTTTCGCTCTGCAAGGGCTTATGGGTGAGAGAGAAATCATACACAGATGACCAATTTTTTTATGGTTCACGGCCGATCAAAGTGAAATTCAGCAGCTGTTCAGGACAAGTGACCACTGTAACGGCTGTAATATAACCTACTAAATAGAGAGGGAATTGCATTAGAGCAAGAGGTTAGCCGTGATTATCGGCAGGTGAGTGCTTTATTGAAGTTGAAAGACCATTAACATTGATAGAGTAATTATTTCAACTTGAAAGTAATTACCTTGATGGGTGATAACTTCTCTAGTGTTCTCAGATTTGATTGGGCCAAACAATCATGAGCTCCTGAAGCCTAGAAAAATATTACAACAATACTGTGATTTTTAAATTACTGGAACCACTGTTGGAATATTTTAATTATGCTGAGCAGCGAAAAGATTTTGCCTTACACCAGCTAGTGACCTCTCATGTAGAGAGAGACATTTGCTTTTTAATCCAAATGCAATGACCCACACCCACCACCTGTGAATACATATGTGGTGGGTTTGCAAATGAATCTTTTCATCTCGATATTGTTTTTTAAGGTGAGATCTCTTGTTAGCGCTGCAGCTGGGTGTTGCTAAGCTTGAACTGCTGCAGTCTTGACCATGTTTATGGACCGGGAGGCCCCACAATGTCAACTCCCTCTGTTTTTGTCACAGAGAGTTTGAATTTGTATAAATTAAATATTTCAATAATGGCATTCCAAAAATTGAAAAACTGGATTCCGTGTACTGTGGATCTCAAATTTCAGATTTGACCTAGTCACGTGATTCATTTGTTGAAACAGCTTTCCTACTTGATGTGCGACTCCACCACAAACACACCGTCGTCAGGGTGTCCCCTTTTTATCCTCACTGGACGTCAGGAAACAAAATGAAAGTTGAAAACCCGGGCTTACTGCTTCTCTGATATCTCATGCATATATTAAAACTGAGAGTTATTTGCAATTGAGGACCAAAACACGTAAAATCTAATGTGATGATCGAGACCAAGAAATAATGCAAGGCTCTTTCATTAATCAGTGTTCACATAATTCTCTTGACTCTATTGTGCCCAGAAGCTACAACAGATACAAAGAAAAAAGAAATCGTCTCCTCTCTCTGGAATTTGTGGTGTTCTTGGAGCAACTAATGAAAAGAGACAAATTACAATATAATAAGCAACTATTTAGTCATGCATAGGCATTGATTGTACTCATAAATACTTAAAAGAACTTGGAAGGACCTTACCTCAAACCCCCGATTCCAAACCCAGCACTGAGCCTACAGAACCACCAGCCATTGACTGAGCAAACACGGCATCATGATTCTTAGTCATGCTGTCAGAAAAGATGAATGTGACATCACCGCCAAGTTCCTGGATGACTCCTTAGGCCCTTCTACCATCTCAGCAGGATTTGATCAGATGATCAGCCCCCGAGTGACTGTCTTTACTGCGGCCGTTCCCAGGAGTTCTTTCCTAATCAAAATCTCAGACTCTCCTAAGGGCAAAACAGGTTTCCACCTGTTGTCGGAGATCCAGTAAGGAGTGTTTCCCGGGAAGCTGAATGGGTTTTTACTTCATCTCCCCATTTCTGCTCTCTGAATTCCTTTCCAGAGGTAAAGCCACTGGGTCTCTCTTTCAGAAGGAATCAGAGTGTAGAAATCCCTGCCACGCCGAAAGAGAGGTGCTAACTGGTCTGAATTTGGTAAAACAGGCAGGATTCGCGATGAAACCATTGGGAAAGTGATGAGAATCTATCATTCGAATTGTAAATCTTTTCATCAAGTGAACCAAAGAGTTAAAAATTTGACCAATTCACCATCACATCGGAGTTCTTAGCACAGCAGGCTCACCGTGGATTAAGGAGCCCCTCAGGTACTCTGAATATAAAATAAGTGTAATAACTCATTTTTAAACATTTTATAGGATACTTGGATTATTAAATATCTACATTACAAAATCAGAGAGTTTTAATCCATTCAAAAAGGTGCATTGTCTACCTCTGAAAGATAATGGCCGTGTCTAGATAGTAAAATTACAGTATATTTTAACAGAGGTAAATGTTACTTTTTGACAAGACACAAGTAATGAATTTTATCATATAAGTTCCTATTGGGTGATCATGATACAGAGTTTTATTTTTGCTAAAGCAATTACTAGTGTCATGGCTGGATACCTGTGCCCATTAGTGGCTGGTTCTGTGTGGTTTTTGTTTTTTTTTTGGTTTTTTTTTGTTTGTTTTTTTAGGATGGTTATTGATCTCTTGCTGAGCTGAGATTCAGGTTTTATGCCAGATAGCTTGATTAATGGGTTGGTTTCTATAAGTGGACTGAATGGGGATAGAAAGCAGAGGCAGCCTGCTCTGCCAACCCCAAATCCGTCAAGACGCATAGCTCATTATGAAACAGTTATCAAGGATACATGAAAAATTAATTGGGCTCAGTTTGATTCTGAAAAGAATCGGCTTTCTACTTGGCGCGCCC
>NW_006439191.1:5008900-5027305 GCF_000325575.1 Pteropus alecto | reverse complement strand
CTGTGCCAGCCCCCGGAGGACCAGCAAAGGGAGATGTATTAATACATTGTATTGATTAGATCAAGACCCCTGACAGTTATTTGTAGAGATACCATCTGGCTGCTGTTCGAATTCCTTCACCAAAAACAGGACGTGACATGTTATTAATCTCAACTCTCTAAGTATAGACAGTTGCCTTTTCTGCTAAACCGCATTTTACCATTCCGTAGGAGATGGAGGCAGACCTGAAGGGTGCGGAAATTAAGGTTATTACACAAATTGAGCCATATGGTCCAAATATTTCAGCAAGAAAATTGCCAGGCAATAAAAATTGCTCCTGCCTTCCTAATGGTGTAAATTACAGTTTAACCATGGCTCTAATGATGTCCTTCTGCCGCGCTTAACTACTGTTACATGAAGGACATTGTTTTAAAAATATAAAAAACAAGTAAATGCCAGCAGCGTGTTTTACAATCTGTTAGTGTGTCATTAAGAACACGGTCAGAATTACATAAACATGATGGCAGGCAACCCGGCATACAGAAGAACTCAAACGGAAATAAAAAGTGCCTTGAAAACTCCCGCTTTTATCTCTATAATGGCAAAGAGCACAGTCCCCTCTGCAAGTTTTCCCGGGCGAGAAGCCCTGTCCGCTGCTTTGTTCTGACTCCTGTCCCGCGGGCCTGCGCGCACCTCTCGTCCCAGGTGACCGGAGAGCTAGCGGTTCCGAGTGAAGTGCTGGGCAGAAGGGTTGACACTCCACGGTCTTCCTTAATGGTGACAAGCGGTGTCGGAAGGACAGTTTCTGCTATGTCTCCAAAGAAACCAATCCTGCTATTCGAATGGCCCCAATATTAAGAGGAGGCTTACTCCAGTCATTCACCTTTGAGCATGACAGTGAAGACCATTAATATTTGAGGAAGACTGGAACCTTTCAAATGTTTTTGTAGATAGTATATCAAAACACCTGGCATTTAAAAAATATATATATCCATACAGGTCATAAGAATATGGATGTGTTACTCTCTGAAATTGTACAATCCGGCCAACCTTTTGGCCTTACAAGATGTTCAGAAAGCAGTTTAAGTTAAAAACCCAAAGAAAAGTTTATCATAATTAGGGATATGTGAAATTTGAAGGAAAACTACTTTTAATTCCTAGTGGAGATTTATATTTTTTAAGCAATTTTTTTCCTTCTCCATTTCCCAGAGGGAGAAAGCCTGGGGGAACAGTCTGCCCTTTAAACTTAAACAAAAAGAGGGGAAAAAAGAAAAAAACAGGAAGCACGAACGGTCCTATTCTGTATGCACACGCATTGATGTTGATGCAGGCGGCGTAAGTTATCACTTCCTGGTAACATCAAGGGCAGGGTCAGCGGCCGTCTGTTGACCGGATCGCTTTCTGCCTGGACAGCTTCTCCCCCAGGCGTCTATCCCCATGGCGGACTTCTGCCCTTGCGTCTGGTCTTGGTGACCGTGTCACCTTTGGTCCCTCTCTCTGAGGCTTTATCTGACCTACCTCGATGTGGTTTCATTCCCCTCCTCCACTCACCAACTTCCTTTCCCTCCTCGCTGCTTTATTTACCTCCTTCCTGTTGCACGTTATCTAGAAGTATACATTTCGGCTTATTGATCTTGTTTACTGTCTGTCTCTCTAACGGGAATATAAGTGCTCTGAGGGCCAGGATGTTTCCTCACCGTGGTCCCTCTTCCCAGAACCTCGGACAGTGCCACTTTCTAGGCAGACAGCTGTGTAGTGAATAAATGAATTCATGACTGGGTAACATCTCTAGTGAACAGGTAACTTGTGTTTTATTTCTTGTTCCCATTAGAACCATAATCTATAACTGTTTTACATCGCTTGGCAGTGCTATATATTTAGCCTAAGAGGAGATAAATCACATTGAGGTAGAATCATTTATATTTTTCGATTTCAATCAATAAGCAGTTATTTGCTGAGAACTTTCTATATAAAACAACTTGCCAGCACTTTATACACGCCGCCTCTTTTCGTCTCAATAACCACTCTGTGGAGTGAGTATTATCGACCATGTATGACTGAGGAAACAAACTCAGAGAGGTTAAGTTACTCGCCCATGCTCACGCAGCTTGCGGCAGAGCTACGATTCAATTTCAGGTCTCTCGGCTTCTAAAATCTGTTTTTTTTTCTACTACCCACTGCTGCCTCTTGTGTTGTCAGCCTAGAGGAAACAAGGCATTATTTATAGAAAGGTGAATATCGGCAAAAGCCACAAATGGTCGTGCAGTACAACAAAGAGATGCCACATAGATTGACGTGATTGCCTGGTACAAATATAGAAAGCAATTTCTAAAAGATTCAAAGAATTAAAAGATCACTTAGACTGGAAAGTTCGGAGAAGACTTTGGGGGCATTCTCGCCTCAAACAACAGCTAGGATTTGAATGAAAGGAGAGAATGGGCACAGGCATTTCTTTATTCAGGCAAAGCTTTTGAAACGTCTGATGGCAAGTCTCGACTTTAGGATATAGAGGAATGTCTTTCCAACCTGTCCTCATTTATTGGGTGGAGAGTAAAGCTGCTTTATTCTAAATATTGCCATCGGATGCCTAGCAAAGCTGTCCAGAGAGGTGGCCAGCAGACTGGGTCTGGGGGCCAGGCAGACGTGAATTAGTGACTGGTCAGCACCTTCCCATTGCATGCCCTGGGGACGCGGGGCCCCGGGATGCCTCCCTCACGGGGCCCAGGGATGCCTCCCTCATGAGGCAACCCCACAGAGCAGAGGAGCAGGAACAGAGTAAATAGCTCAGTAAGTGGTGCTTATTATTATGATCTGACATAGGTCAACAGAACGTCAGCACGTAAGGAGGTCGCTGTGCTAGTGTGTCGACAGGGTCCTGATTGGAGAGACTAGTCCAGAATTTCTTTTTTAAAGAAATAATTTTCTTTCTCTTCCCCCTTCATTCCCTGCAATCCTTCCCCAAGAACAGATGCTACTTAGCACATTGTGTCAATGACAGAATGGCTTTGTGGAAGCTGACCCAATAGTCTGGGGGCGGGGACCAGGGAAAGAATGGGTAAGGCAGGCTATTTGGTTGGGAAAATAAGAGGTGGCTTCTTCTCCGAAGCTCGTCTTGAGATGCTAAGCTCATTCACAACACCTTAGCTGAGGCCACTGCTGGATCGTGACTGGAACCCCAGCAGGCAAACCTGTGATGTCATCACTGGCTGAATGGCACTGCCTGGGGCCACAGCACCAGCATTCAAAAACTGAGCCGTAAGTGTGGCCACGGTGATATGGACAAGTGTCCAGGACCTGCCCTTGTGATGCCACAGGAGCCTCTTAAAGAACTGGGAGAGAGAAGGGCACATCCCTCTCTCTCTCAAACTGTCCTGTGCACGTCGCTCCACACCAGAACCTATGCTGCCATCTTTTCTTACCCAGTCTTGTGGAATTTCTGGTTTATAAGAAAATTAATGTGTACCTAAAATTAGCTTTCTAAATATTGCCGTGTGCATTAAACCGTGCCTGATTTTCTTCCTCCATGACCTACCATGTTCTAGAAACGCAATAGTTTGCACATTCAGGCTGAGCAGAGCTAGGGCCTCATGAGACCCCATCGTCTTGTCCCTTCAGCCCAGAATTACCTGGCCAGTGCACCCCACACCTCGGCATCTTTTCCTTAACAGAGTGATAATTATTTATTAGTGGAATATATGCTTATTATATCCAGAAATTAAAGTTGTTAGGGGCATCGTGCATCCAGGTCCCTGTGGCTGGATGGTCACATCTGTTAGAAATAAATCACTTTAAAAAAAATTATATTAGTCTCACAGACAGACGGTCAAGGACTGGAGCGAGGGGAGGGGATGCGGGTGCAGCAAGGAAGCTTGATGTTAAATCTTGTGAAACAGAGTGTGGTCAGTATGTTGTCAGCACATGACAGTGTTCAGACGTCAACTCTGTATTTCCTCTCTTTGAACCCCAGGCGGCCAATTAACAGTATATGCTATTTATTCATTAAAAAATAGGCAGGATAAATCGAATGGTTCGATTGGCTAATGAGAATTCAAGGAGCAGAATAAAAAGTGATGCACGAAGAGAGACAGACAAACAAACAAAAAAAATGGAGAAGAATTTCAGAAAAAAAATATGGAGGAATTTTTTCTCTTGAATCCATCTGGAGATTCATCTGGAAGCAAGGAAATTTAATTGGGAAGATTCTCTCTGTTTTCTTTCTGTGCTATGTTCTCTCTAGTGCTCTCATCTGCACTTCCTTAGAGTTTCTTTCCTTCCTAAGACACAAAGACAGCCTGAAATTACTTTCAGCAATTATCAGTTTCATTAGGATGTTTTGATGCCTCTTTTTACAAGAAGCAATGCTGTTTTGTAGCCTCTCTAGCCATCAACCCAGCAAATGAGAAGCCCGTGGATTTATTTGATCTTTTGAATACTTGTTTTTCAAATATGAAAGAACTTAAGCAATTATATGTCTATATAATTAAAATTCCATTAAAATATATGTGTTAAGCATATTAACTTATGCATTTTCGTTTTGTGGCCAAAGATTATATGCTTCTATAGATGTGACACATATTCCTATAAATCGTGTTTTCTCTCCCTCTTATTGTAAAACGTACCTCAGAAGAATAAACTAGGAGAGTGAGGGTTCGAGGGTTTTTTAACTGGTGCAGCATTGACTCATCCTCATGCCTTGAGGATCTGTAGGAGCGGGTAGAGGTTTCCAGAAATAATAAATTCTGAATTCTCACCTTCAGAGATCCAAAAATACAGTATTGATGATCTTTGTTCCTAACTTTTGAACAGCTTAGTAATTCTTGCCCAGAAAATTAAGGGTCCACATTTGGCAATATCTAAAAGAAACAGCTCAATTGGGTACACCTTTGAAAGCCAACAGTATTATTTTAAAAGTCCATATTTGTTTCAGCGGGGACTGTTTCTGAAGGTGGTGATTATTGCAGGGTGTGTGCCCTTAAAACGGACCACTCCATGGTGAAGGGTCTGACCCCGTCTCTCCATGAGGAGGGTGCCCTTTGCTGGATATGTCTACACACCATATGTGGCTGCTAAGAAACGGAAGCCATCTATGCACCAAACGTGTGTGCCGTTAAGATGCACCTCAGCAAAGTTTCCTGGAAAATCCTTGCCTCTTCTTGTGCTAGAATAATTGCAAGTGTGGAAGTGGCCATAGTTCACTGTGGTTTTCTTTTTACTGCCGTCTTATTGCACCCTGTTGGGGGATACATCTGAGCATTTCATGTGTCCTACTTTCAGGAGGCCCAGATGGTGACTACGTGCTCTGGTTCGAATTGGGCAGCCCTCATCTTTCATGCTCTGTAGTCTGCCTAGTTATCAGAGAGACGTGAGACAAGGAAAATTCTTCCATTTTTCAGCTCCTCTTCATCTGTTTCTAGTCGCCCACCGTGAAGGATGCACTTGCACAGTTGTTAAGATGACAGTCCCTGTGATAACTGAACATCGCTTCCCTGGCTGGGGATGCCCCATGTGCTGTCTCCCTGCTTCCCTCCCAGGCAGTCCCTCTTGCAGTCTAACTGATTACCTGCAATCTTGTAAGTAACACGGCAGCGAGAGGTAGTGTCAATATTTTATACCGTGCCAAACCCACTTATATTTGCATTGGTTTTCTTCACTCTAGTTTTTAAGCTTAACAGAGAATTTAAATCGAATCATTCCACCTGAGAAATAAATGAACTAATAAAATAAATGCAACAGTATAACTGGTTAAAACAGCCCAAGTGCAAAATACAGGTTGAGTGCGATTTTGTGACATGACCATTTTATAGGGCTTTTGTCTCCAACTGTATTCTTCAAAGTGTCATCTGAGCAATGACCATCAGTATCATTTTTATCAATAATAGTCCACACGTCCCACTGGGAAATTAGTTAGTGGGATGAGGTTTTTGTTGTTGTTGTTGCTGTTTGTTGTTGTTTTACAAATTATCTTTAAGCATTTATCTTCCAAAAAGTATTATTGGAATTTGTTCGTTACAAGATAACAATCTCGGTGAGTTACTTGTTCTTATTTTAGGAGTTTACGCATGATAAACTAGTGATCGGATTCTATTTTATTTTTCAGAGAGGTAAATGTTTCGTTCTGTTTTTCTTAATAATAGTTTTACTATAGGCTAACCTTTTCTGAATCTGCACTTTGATAATTAATAACTTTTGGAGCACACATCCCTGTGATATTTATATTTACTTATTTATAAATTATAAAATATGCACTAGTGAAAAACATTATTTACACTATAAAAAGAGGAATTTAAAAAGGAGTAGATGTGGATAAAGTCATCAATAGAATATATGACTAATTATGAGCTACTGCTATTAGCTAGTATCTCAAAGCATGGTACACATTTATTGAAAAATTCAGCATTAATAAAATCAAATGTCAGTCTATTTTCTAAGTAGTATCCTTGAGAATTACAATTTTATTTTGTCAACTTCTGGTCAAATGTGATTGGACTATTAGTGTTTTTACCTCATATTGTGGCTGATAAAAAACTTGTATCATTAGTAAGACTTATCAGCCTGGCCATTTACTTGTTCTTCATTTGCGTACGTATTATTAGTATTGCATTTGAATCATAGCTTTTAATACTTTTGGGAATCATGAAAGTCACCCATGTTTTCAAAGACAGTCTAGTTCAAACGATGTAATATAATCCATAAACCCACTTAGCATGGAACCATACACTGTAATATATCCCTGTCTGCTAACAGCAAATAAGTAAGAGAGAGAAGTATTTCCAGCTCCTCCATGTTGTAAAACTCCCATTCTTCCCTTTCCAAGGGCTAATTCATAATTTATTCATTCATTTGTTCACTCATCTAATTGATACACACCTAATATATGCCAACTGAGAATATAGCAGTGGATAAGCCAGAGAAAAATTCCTCCCTTCTTGAAGCTTTTATTCTAGACAACCATAAACAAGATAAGTAATATATACACATTACTATATATAGTTTGACGTATATTATACTATATAGTATAGTATATATTCTATATTATATATGTATGTACTCTATATTATATATTATGCTATATATCATATATCATACTATATAGTGGATAAGATAATATAAATATGTATTAATATGTATATTAATACATGTATTACACAATAATATAATAGTAATATAAGTAACATGTAATATACATACACATATTTTATATATTTATAAATAATTGGGGGGCAATGGAGAAAAATAAATCACAGATGAGGTATCAGGTTCTGTGTCGGCCAGTCGTGGGAGTGGGGGCTGCTGGTCTATTGGGACAGGAAGGGTACTATTTAACGTAGGGAGGCCAGGGAAGGCCTCACAAGCAGGTGACATTTGTGCAGAGATTTGAAGGGAAAAAGGAGCAAACAATACAGTTACCCACGAGGAAACTTTCGGGTCAGGATCGTAGATGTATACTCAGATGCTGGGCTTTTGGAGTCTTAGTTTGGTCCCTGGATAGTTCACTTGACTCCCAGGACCCATCAGCATGTGCACTGAGCTTCACCCCAGGACGCTAAAGGTCATGTTCAACCACTGACATCCCTTTGACAGAAATGGTTCATTGCTCTGGGGATGCGAGGCTCAGCCATCAGATGAATTGTGGAATAGAAACATTTGCCCAGTTTTTAAATCCATTCTTTGGGCCCATAAACTTTAAGTCTTCCTTGAAGCCAGCCCATCCTCTAGTTATTATCCTTCATTTCCTTCCTCGTATTCTTATAAAATGTCCCCATATTCCAGATTAACTAGAAGAGGAATCATTCCTTGCAAAATAAAGATAAGTCTCTTTCTCTGACTAGAACCAACTTCAAGCCCAAAGAGCTCTTAGTAATGTCCCCAGTCTTTCTCTGGCTTTTTTCGTAATTCCCTTTTGACTATTACTTAAAAATTAAAAGTAAATGTAACCGTCCCAACACATCCTACATACAATAGTGGGCCAAAAGAAGAGCATGGATATTTATACACGTGACATAACAAAAAACAGAAAATATTTTCTAGAGTATTTATTTCTGTGATAGAGCGTAAAGCCAGTGATGATATTTATGACTTCCCTCTCTGATCTCTCTAATGAGTTGGGGTTATTAGGCTGATGAGATCAACCAGACTCACTCCTGAGGGATCGGACTTTTTGGTGGTCTTGCCTTCATCAGCTTGAAGTGATCTTCCATTACCTGGCAAACTGGGGAAGGAATCCCAGGTGCACAGCTAAGCTTGCCAACCTCTATCGTGTAATAGGTGTATCCGCAGAGGCATCCTTATTTATCTTGTCCATCACTCCAGCCACCAGTCTGTTTTTTCGCTTGGGTTTTTTTGTTTGTTTTTGGGTGGTCTGTTTGTTTGTTTGTATTTTGTTTGCTTGCCTAGAGAGTAATCCAGATAGCAAGGTACCAATTTTTTACTTTCCATTCAGTGAAATCATTATTGAAGCTTTTCTCTGCTAAATCTCAGCAGATTTCAGAGTCTCAAGCCCAGTGTAGAAAACTCTGGCAAGTTGGTCTTTAGTTCTGCATTTCAAAGATTACCTCCTCTCCCTGCCTTTCCACCCACTGTCTTCTGGGGATTTCTATCTTTAAAGGTCAGATCGCTAACCATAAATTCCCTCCTGACTCTGAGATTTTATGAGTTTTAAATTTGTTTTAATTGCTTAAATTTTGCACTGAATGATAGGATGCTACTCTCCTATCACATATATCCAGTGCATTTCATAAAGATCGATGTTTAAAGCTCATCCTTTCTGTGGCGTCCATGACTGTGAAGTCTTCGTGACAAGGACTTTTACGTATATACCTTAGTGCCAGTTTCCGAGTGGTTTTGCATTGGTTTCGTGAACGTGAGTCTCGCATTCCTAATGGGTCGCGCTCCCTGAACTTCAGGATTTGCGCACTTTTGCTTCTTTTCCACTCCCCTCTTTGTCTTTCGCCATCCTGGGGGAAAAAAAAAAAAAGACGCGAAATGAATAGTTGACTGTGGATTGGACCCTCAGACCGTAAACCAATCTCAGTACTTTTTCTTGACTGACAGCTTAAAACCAAGCATAAAATTGAACTTAAACAAATGCCCTTTGAAGTCAGGGGACCCCCATGTCCCCTTAGCTGCTTCCAGCCACAAGGACCTGACTCGGAGCACTTGTCTTGAGTGCCCACTGTGTGCCAGGCCCTTTCAGAAAGGTCATCTGGCTTAATCCGCACAGAAGTGTACGAGAAGGTATAAACTGTTAGAAACCAAGACAGAAAAAATAGGTCATCTGCCTGAGGTCCTCATGTGAGTGACAGCCAAAACTTGAACTCAGGTGTTCTGATTCTAAGGTGACTGCTTTTTGATTAAAGCATCTAGACTCTCAAAAGTTGCCTCATTCCCCAGACATTAAGTCACAGGGCGTCTCTTGCATATCGAAGAGATCGTTTTTGCTAAAATAAGCCAAGAAAAATAATAGATTTTTGAATGATTTTAATATTGCATTCAGAATGCCAAACTAAAGCACACTTTCTATCCTCAGTGGGGGATTTTTTTCTTTTTTTGCCCAAATGTCTAATAGAAATGATTATGGAACACTAAAAACAATCTTCGATTTGCCTAAATGAAAATAAGAACTTCAAATTCTAGCTTTCAAAACAAATAAAAGCTATTTTTATTTTCAGCTAAGTATGCTTAGCTTAAGTACATTTTCTCTTAAGGTGTAATGACTGAACCGCGATGCTTTCTTTTTGTTTATTCATTTAGAATGCAAATAAAAGCAGATAATCAATAGATCATAATCTAAAACTAGAGGATTTACAAGCTAATAAGCTTGAGTCAATAGATGTTCCATAGTGAAGCCTTCAATGCTGAACCTGACATAATTTGCTTTGCACTAAGCTGGTTGACTTAATGCTTTAATTTAATTCTAATATTAACCGAAAAATCCAAAGAGAAGGGGAAAATTTAAATCCTATTATATTAAAATGTTTTCAAAGCAACAACTCAATATCACACTGCAACTGCTTGTGTGTGCCACCGACATCTACCTAAACTCCTGGGTTGTCGGTAACCAGTTAACCCCTTAGGGGCCTGATGTAGATGAATGTGGAAGTTCATCATGGTCTGTCTTTGCAATATCTCTGGCCTTACGTGTCATCATTTGCTTAGTCTCATAGTGTCTGCTCTTCCCGACTTATAGGCAAACTGTTGGAGTAGTGTTTATTTCAAAAGCAATTCTTCTTTTTCTCTTGAGATTATCATTCATCCTGACTCCCCATAAAGTAGAAGAGGAAGCAAGCTTAGGTCAGAGAGCACAGGGATCTTTTCCTGGTTCCCAGAGAGGAAGAAGTGAAATAAAGTCTATATACAAACAAACAAACAAACAAACAAACGCCATAGGCTGCCTTCTACCTTCCAGAGTCTGGTGGCTCTAGTGGCGATGATGAGCAGGATCTGATGCCATTGAAGCATACTTTCCAGCTTATGAGCACAGAGTCCAGTCAAAATACTACCACTTAAACCCTGATTCTGCCCCTTGTGATGGCATGACTGTGGACAGTTTGCTTCAACTGTCTTTACATCCATTTCCTGATCTGAAAATTGCGGGGGATTACAGTGTCTTCTCTCATGAGGTTGTTTTAAGGATTAAAGAATTTAATATGCATAAAGTGCTTGGAAAGGACCTGCCACATAGTAAGCACTCGCTGTTTTAACCTTTGAGAAGCTCTTTATGAAAAGAGTTAAACACAGAAAGAACATATGCTGAGAATAACTGTGAAAGCAGCAGCTTGATGTCCCTGATGTAATGGTCAGACGTGTCTTTCAGGACATTTATGTGTTCGCATGCAGCAGCCACAGTCCCGATATATTCCCTTTGTCGCCATCCTCACAACACCCTTTGTGAGTTCCCAGGTCTGGTTTTCGCCTTGTGCCATTGCGGGTCCCAGCATCGCCAGGGTGGCGGTGCGTTTCAGCTGCCCACTAACTAGGCCAGCGTTAGCTTCTGGTCTCACTCTTGTCTCCAAGAACAAGTCAGTTCGTTTTGCTAAAGTAACTAGACCAGAAGCTATGAACTGGAGTTTTACCACAGGATACCCTCTTCCACTCAGGAAGGGTACTTAGAAGCCAGAGAACAGAAATCTCATTGATATTTATGATGAGCTCCATCTCTGGACTCATGTGCATCTAACAATCTTACAATCACTGTAGGTGGCAGTTGTCACCTCACTTGTCATTTCCTGTGCCTGCTCAAACTCGATCAGTGCCGTTCACACTCTCGTCTCTTCAGCTGAGTTGTGTGTGCTGTTGGTAGTACACACGTTGAGTTTAATTGCCACTTAAAATGTCTTCACAAAGTTTACACAATGATTTGGCATTAAAATGAAAAATTATCAAATTTGCAGAAAGACATAGAAACAGAGCTTAATATACAATTAAAAAAAAAAACTATCCCATCCAATTCTAAAGTTGTTTTTCTACAAATATAATTCTAAGGGATGAAAAAGCATCGTGACTTCATTCAATTGGAAACCCTTTTTTCTTTCTTTCTTCGGGATGCGTGAAATAACCATGTGTCCTGAAGTAAATGGAATCCTGGATTCAAAGAGATAAGGTTTATTCCATGACAAATATATTTTTTAATAGCTAACATATTGCCAATAAAATCATGAATTTATTAAAAACAAAATAAATTTTAATAAAAGGTAATTTACGCATTTGGCAGACCTCCATCGAACACCCACATGGTGCCAAACACGTTTGGTGTCTTCAGTCCCTGTCCTCTAAGAGTTCAAGGCCAAGAGG
The DNA here is from genome assembly GCF_000325575.1 of Pteropus alecto. Taxonomy (NCBI): domain Eukaryota; kingdom Metazoa; phylum Chordata; class Mammalia; order Chiroptera; family Pteropodidae; genus Pteropus; species Pteropus alecto. Next base: position 5,015,536 of record NW_006439191.1, on the reverse strand, counting down.
TGAGAAAAGGCAGAAGGATAGGTCACCATAGTGCCCTGTAAAAATGCCATGAGCAGTATAAAGAGCAGAGAGGGGGCCAGTAACTGCCTGAGGAGTCAATAAACTCTTCCCAATGCAGATGACATTCATTTTGTGTCTTAAAGGGTGGACAGTAATTGCCATTCACGGAAGGGCATTCTGAGCAGAGGGGAATGTGAGCAAAAGCAAGGCCTCCTGAAGAGCGCCATATCCACCCCGAGCTGCGGGGCTGGAGCACAAAATGTAAAGGGACAGGGTGGAGCTTGGCATGGCAGAGGACATCCCGGCGAGGCTCAGGAACTCTTGCTGACAAGGACCGGCAGCCCCAAGCACAAGCGCTTCCTGACCAGACCCCAGCTACGCGTCCTCTGACTCGCAGGCTCGGCAAATTGGGGCTGGAGTCTTTCCCTTGACCATGGCAATGAAGCAGGATCTAGGGGAATAGGTACGCGATGCTGGAACACATTCACGACTTCGGAGGCTGGAAATTAACCTTTTCTAAGTGAAAGCACCATGATTACCTCTCCTTGAAGCTGTGTGAACAGGAACGGGGAAAAACCAACTGAACTCAGGACACGGGACCTTCCTGTGAAAGCAGAAGCAAGGTTACAGAAAATAGAAGCAGCTCGAAGGATTGTGACGGGCCTGACCCTCAGATTTTATCCATAAATCACGTGATTCTGCAACATTGATTGGAAGTATAGGCCTCCTGACTACTTCCGATCCAAGAGACAGGGGTGAATCCGATCTGTGCCCAGCCTGGCCCAGAGGAGAGGTCCTCCCGGACGGTCAGAGGTGATCCTCAGCCACGCTGGCATCTGTCATCAGAAACATGGCCTTCACCGGGAGTGCTCACTCAGGACGACCGCGCGTCCTCTCCCCGAGGTCGATGCCGAGAGAGGAAACCTGGGGGCACAGGTCTCTACTGTTGGACCCCTCCTCAGCAACGGCCGCCCCAAGGCCAGTGAAGCCACCGCCAGCTAAAGGCCACTCAGGTCGTCGCTTTGTGAAGACGCACAGAGACGGTGCTCAGGTGGTGCTCGTGCTGTCAGGTTATTTCGACTGGGAACTGGCAGCCACGCCGAGCCGTAAGGAAGTAAAGCAAGTTAAGAGGAAGAGAAGACAGAAATAGCGTGCGGGCCCCAGAGAGGGAAGAGGATCTCTGAGTTCTGACAGTTTTCCCACTTCTAAGAGCCAAAGTCGTATTTCAGATGCTTGGATTCTGCCCTTTTGCTTTCTCTTTCTCCTTAAACCAGTCGAACTGAGTTTCTGTTCCCTGTGTGTAAACTTTCTTGACTAGACTATAGGCTGCTCCATTTCCGACCTTCCCCGTGACTATAGATCATAAGTTTCAGAATCTGGATGTCCTATGTCTTATTGAAAAATCTGATTAGTTTCTAGGTCCGATCCTAACTCTATGATAATTTAGTTTGAGATGCTTCAGACTTTTCAAGTAGTCAGAAATCGTATTTCTAATTCTTCCAAATACATATACCTTGTATTAGTCAGGCTAGGCCATGATATGTGGTGGTAACAAATAGAACTCCAAGTATTAGTGCTTTACACAGTAAAGGTAGGGAAAACACTAGGGGGTTTGGCTGGTCTTCTGCACCTTATGTGAATGCCAGACCATGATGGGGAAGAGCATCTGTAAGATGTTTATAAGATCCAGGGATGAAGGGGATGAAAAAGGCTAACGTCACTTCTCTCTGCGTCCCACTGACAAGGATTAGTCATTGACAAGGATTAGTCATGTAACCCCGGTAAGGGGCAGGGAAGCCGGTAAATGTGGAAAAGAAATATTTGATGAGCACTAATAATCCCGATTAGGATCATTTTACCTCTTTTTTTTTTTTTTTTTTTGGAGGGGGGTAAATTGCTGAGGATTACCAGTACAGTGATGAATAGAAGACATTGTGTCTTACTTGATTATTATATTAATGGGAATATTTCTAAGGCTTTATCATTAAATACAGTTTACTGTATGATTTTAGTAAATGCTGTCTGTCAAATTAAGGATAACTCTAGTTTCACTTGGCTAAGAGACTTTATCATGATTGAGTGTTGGATTTTATTAATTCTATTAAGATGGTCATATGTAAATCAACTTTTCTAAGGGCTCAATCCTTCCTACTCGTGACATCTCTTAAATATACTGTCACTACTATTTGCTTATTTCATGACTTTTTCACCTAATCTTAAGTGATTTTGGTAAATAACATACTTTTCTTCTGTTCTTATCCAATTTTGATATTATCCTAACATCATACATAGAGTTTGGTATCTGGCCCATTTTACCTATTTTCTAGAATAGTTTGTACATAATCTTAATTATTTGTCATTCACAGATTTATTAAAAACAATAGCAAAAATCTTCACTGGTAAAACTCTCTGGTCCTGGGCCTTTTTGGAGCAGGGACTGATTCTGGGTTCTGCATTATTTATTTCATTTTAAAGCTGTCGATCTGTCATCGAGTGCATTTGTTAATTTTTTTCTATTTTTATAGAATCACCATTTTACGCACATTTTGACATTTATTATCAGAAAAGTCTTCATGTTTTCCTGCTGCTCAGTATAACCTGAGTCCTGGACCTTCTCTCCTCACTCCCTTCCTAGACACACACCCCCCCCCCACACACACACACAGCACCCTTCTCATTTTAAATTCTGTCCATACGCATTGGCCACATGAATCTTTTTTGAGCCCTTACTCTATACTGGGCACAATTAAAAACACTTGGGATGGAGCCCCTGCCCCAGTGAAGCTGGCATTCTAGTAAAGAGATACAGACAATAAATAATCATCTTAATATCAAATACATTATATGCTGTATCGGAAATGAGTGATGAGTGCTTTGGAAAAGACACAAGAGAGAGCAAGGTATCAACATGGGAGGAGGAAGAGGGAGGTGGGCAGGTCGCAGTGGGAAGATGAGCCGAGCTCACCACTTGTGGGTTAAGTGAGCTGCAGGAGGAGGAAACAGAAGTACGAGTCCCTCAATAAATGTGTTCAACCAAGGATCGAAAAAATACAAGACTATGGCTGGAATGAGATTCTGCTCAATGTAGTTTAGGATGGTTTTACTGGTATCACCAGAAAATAAATTGCCGGAGTGAAACTGCTGGGTCACAGAGAATGCACATTCTTAATTTTGATAGATCAGAAGTACTGCTTTTTAATATTTAGTGTGACTGATCTGCCACCTTAAAATTTAATTATCACAAATTTAATTTTTTCCCTCTTCTCCTTTGAAAAATGAGTCATTTCGAAACCATTCTTTCATTCCGCAGTGTTTTTATGGTAACTGAGTCATCATCGTTCATTTTGCAAGGATTCTAGCTTTTGCTTTATAGATTAAATTGATAGAGACCATTTTTCTATAAAGAAAATGTCTGTGACTTGAACCTTCTTTTCCCATTGACCCCCTCCCCATGACAAAGTGAATGACGTACTCCAGTGAAAGAAAAAAATAACCCCCCTTTTCACATGTCATTCTTCTTTTCTGAATGGAGATATTCGTGAGAGTAAAGACACAAAAGTACGCACAGTAGTAACACGCGAATGCTCCAAAGTGAACATTTTATGCTTGAAATTTACAACTGTTAGAACACATGGCCTCTGACTAGTCAGTTGTAATTATGCGTATCATAATTACTTGAAGTGAGGATATGCATTTATACTTTGCGGAAATCTTCTAAATCAAGTCTTCTAACATCGGGTGGAGCCCAGCGCTGGGAAGGCTTTATCCCTTGTGTGTACCTTTGAATTATCTTCATTCTATTTCGCAGTCACGAATAGCATCCCTAACCTTTTCCCACTGCCCTCCAGCTGTCGGATAGGTATAAGGAACGGGGACAAGGCTCCACACAGACATGGCCGCACTACCAGGAGAACACACAGTCCAAGTAGTGTGATTCCGATAGTGGATGGGGACAGAGGACAGTATAATTGACTTTAATTCAGTTTAGCGGTATCCCCACCTTGACGGTGATGAAAAAGCAAATACTTGTAATTACCTAAAGGATAATTACAGATTTTGAAATTGAGCAAACATTCAATGAAGATACTTTAAATCTAAGAAAACTCTATTACCCTCTCTATATGGGAATCTATACTCGTTGGCTGAAAAATAATCGAATTAATTCTTTGCAGATTTTTGTTTGTTTGTTTCATCAGTCTCTGACCTTGACCTACACTGCAATAGGGTAAAACATTGAAGTTCTTCCATTATTCCTTCAACTTGCATTGTAAAGCCCTTTACACATAATAGATTCTTAAAATCTTTGCCTAATTTTTGTTCATTGTTTTTTAACAAATGTAGTGTAAAAACTTTAGGGTAAAATTCACAGTCCTGTCCAGTCTCACCACTGATCTCTTTCTAGCCTTAATTCATGTAACTTCAGCTACATTCACTTCTAAGCTCTTTCCCAAATAGATCCTGCACTCTCTTCTGGTCTTTCTTCCAAGCCCTCACCGATGTCCATCTACTCAAACTCTGCCCCTTCCCGACCTCTGTCAGAGGCCACTTCCCAATCAAGCCTTCCCCAGCATCTCGCCTCCCCGCTTCCCAGTCAGCAGTACCCGCTCCGCATTTCCTGGGTGCTCAGTTATCGCGCTCATCACACTCCAAACTGGCCACATCCATACTCTCTGGACCTGCCCTGTTAGATCGTAAACTCCTAAAAGTCAGGAGCATGTTATCCATCTGGTATGTCCCGCAGGAACATCACAGAATCTTGTACATACCACAGGCTCAAAAGTGTAAGTAAAAAAAAAAAAAAAAATTCATGGAGCTGCTGACCAACAATACGGCCTATTCGCACCGACCGTTTTGGCAGCTCTGTCGCTTGGCAATGCCAAGCAGCCTGCACACAGTTTTCACGGACATAAAATGATAGGCCATGATTCTAAAGGGCATCTTCTTCTACCTTTCTTGTGTCGTGAGCCAATCTTTGATTCTGGAGCAACTTTGTATGTATTCGTGTGCCATCAAAAATGTCGTCTTTGTCCCCTAGCCGGGGCACAGATGGCCCTGGAAAAGTCAGTGTGCATGCGGAATCCGTGGAAATTTTCTCTGTTGACGCGTTGGAAGTCTCATATTAAGTAACCGTGGATAAGTGTTCAACGTTGATATTTGGCTCTGGGTAATAAAGAGATCATTTCAGTGTCAAGACTGATTTGATTTTTTACAAAATCAGTACTAGATATAAATATATTGACCAAACTTCGGAGAACTCAAAAATCAGCTGTATAAAGGAAAAGGAAAACAGCCCGACAAAACCTGTGCCTCACCTCATCAGACTTTCAGGAATCTCGAGAAAGATTTTGTGTTGATTTGTCAACATTAAAATGTATAAAAGCCATCCGATCGGCTGGATGCACACTGGCCAAAGCCATAACTTTTCGGTAATGCTAAATGAGGTCTTTTCCTACTTCTCACGTTTTATTTGTAATCTAAACCAGAAACCTGCCTATAGTCATTCTTTAATTTTATCATAATGACAAGGCGAACTATAACTTACGATAAAGCAAGCAGCAGCATCTCAATGGTTCCACTAAAGAAGACAAAAGTTGATATATTTAAACATAGATTCCTCTGAAGTTCTCTCTGTGTAAAACAGCAAACTTTCGACGTGACGTACTCTCTAGGTCTCGGCACTCATGGGCACTCAGGAGGGAAAGAAACCCTGCTATCAGGTCAGGATTTATAAGTCAAAAGTCAACCATTTTAAAATGACGGAAGAAACCGCATCATCTGGGAATGAAGTCAGTGGTGGCCAGGAAGACGAGCCCTTTCTACGACGTAGTGAACGCAGGAAACACGCTGCTGATGAGTGCAGCCAAGCCTGCGCATCGCTGCTGGCGTCCGCCCGCGGGAGCGAGGGAGGAAGATTCTGAAGGGCCGAGGTGAAGTGGGTCCGGTGGAGACGCATCGCAAAGACCAGAGAGAGAGTTCTGGAAACGGCTGGATCATCAGATCGATAGACGCAAAGATGACGAAGTTAGGTTGCTTCGTGCAGTTTAAACATTTGTGCGGGGAGTCTTCCCATGTTGCCTTTTTTTGACAGCTACAGATCAATGGTAATTTTTGATCATTTTCAGCCTACATAAACCTATTGACCCCATGGCCACCTTTGGAGCACTTCAAGTCGTCAAAAACGATCAGAGGAGCTGGTGTAAAATTGTGATACGGCTAAAGACTCCAGGTAGTTTCACAGGCCGCCAGGAGCAGAGTCGAGAGGTAACAATGTAGTTCAAATTGCCAGCGGAACCTCAACTGGCAGAGTGTTCCAGAGAGTCTCGTCTTTATGTCTCATAAAAGGATGTGCCGATTTGTATCCAGACTCTGACCCTTATGCACATAAGTTAAAAAGGAAAGAGAAAGGCTAAGTCTCATTGGAAAGGTTAGACTGAGGGGAATAGATTATTCGCATTTTTTTTTTGTTGAGTCATTCTTTTCATTTGCTACCTGACAAAAGTAATTAGTATACTTCTAGAATTATATAGATAGATAGATAGAGAGAGAGATAGAATTATAGACCTTATCTGAATGTGGACATGCAAAGAAAAAAAGACCAAAGGGAAGCTCAGAGGTCAGGACGGAAGAGTGAAGGGA
>NW_006439191.1:5001526-5008757 GCF_000325575.1 Pteropus alecto | reverse complement strand
AAAAAAGAAATTGAATCCAAAACATTTAAGATCCATGGTGCTCTAGCAAATATTCTGCATTTAAGGAAAATAACAAGTAACTAAATAAACCAGACACACCCAATCCACAGAGTGGACTATGCCCAGATTTTACAGCGGGATTCTAAAAGGGTGTACTTTGATATTGGAAATTCATTCTAGAGAGAATGATATACATTATTTCTTAAAATGCTGAAGAATAAACTGCTAATGGTTGTTTTGTCATTTTAAAATTTTCTTTTCTTTTTTTTTTTTAACGTGGACTTTACTAAACATTGACAAAAAGCAAGGCTTTTAATCAGGTTTATTTAAGGGGTGTGTGTGTGTATGTGTGTGTGCGTGCGCGTGCGTAGCTCTTCATAAATAAAAAAATAATAGGGAAACTTGTCTTCAGTATAAATTTATGATATAAAAATTCTCCTTTACATTTCCTTTACATTTACAATATGTGATCATTCCTAGTTTTTTTTTGAGAAGTAGACAAAATTAGGCAAAACAACTACCGTGACCTCCTTTCATAGGAGCAGACCTCCAAACATTTCTGTGCCAGGCAGGCGTGAACTTCAACTTGAGATCTATTCTGCAGGTCTTATTTCTATATTAGATGATGAAGATTTCCAGGCCAGGGCATTTCGAATACTTCTGCTTTGAAGGATCTGCGCTATAAATGTGTATTAAAAGAATCTATAATGAAATCAGTTTTGTTAGTTTTCTAATGGTTGCCGGGAGTGTGCTCCATGACTGAGTGCTGCCCGTTAATCATTAAGCACTCATGTTATCAAAAGTGTTTGATCGTATTGCCATCTAGGGGCTGAATGGAATTCTCAGCTCTGAAATAAACCGTAATTGAGCAGGTGCTGCTATTGACAACATACATATGTTTTTGCTTTATAGTCCACATGCTTTTCATGTTTCTTATGACAAAAAGCTATCTCTAAATGTCCCCCAATAGCCTACCTGTTTTATATATAATCCGTTTGAGATGATTGCTATTTGCTTTGGAGCTTGTGCTTTTTTGGCATCTATTACTGAATATTCTGAACAAAGAATTTTCCTTTTTTGCATTATTAATCTTGCTGACGTTTGCCCTATTTCCACAGAAAAGGAATCATTTATCAGAAAAGAGTGTTTGTACTCGGGACTTGTAACATCCTCAGATTTAATATTCATTATGGCCATTCTAGTTTTGCGCCATATTTATCTAAACGACCAATCCAATGTTGTAGAGAAATAAGTTTTAAATATTTATGACTTAACTTTTAATATTTTAAAAAATAGAAATTAACAAAATTTGTTTCAGAGTCTGGTTGCTTAGCAAATGTTTAAATATTAAAAGATTTCAGGAGGTTAGCATGTAATATCATAATGGCATTTATTGAAACAGGAAAATTGACTTTACAAGTTTGTGATTGATAAGTAAAGGAAATTATATTTCTCTGCTTGTGTTTAACACATAATAAGAAACATTAGCACAGTCGAAACTTATAACCAAAAATGTGAGGAAACTGTCTAAAATTATGTCTGTGTATGTTTTGGTTTTATCTAACCCATTTTTTTAGAAAATGGTTCAGTTTGATTTTGCCACCTCGCTTTAGATTTTATTCAAAATGATTGAGATGCCCCCACATTAAGGAGAATTTTCATCCACATAACTTTGTCTGATGCTTTCGAGTGCCCCCTCTCAGACACCCCTTCCTCTTTTCCACCTCACATCCCTCCTTCCATGCCCACCGAGAAGAGAAGACGATCGCCATATTTCAACATTTAATAAACCCAAGTTGACCCCACACACCATTAAGCATAAATATCATATTAAACCAGTCAAAACTTCCTCATGATCATTCCCATCCACAGGGTATTGTACACAACAGAATGTATCGTGTGTGTGTGTGTACGTACGTACCTGTACACACATTACAGGTTCACCTGCAGACATAATTCCTATCTGTAAATAGACGTATCCATCCAGCCCAGATGAGGAAAGAGCACCGTGGGCTCATTCAGAACATTAGGATTCTTAGTTCCCGTTAAGTTCTACAAAATATATTACATGATGCTCTCCAAGCAGAAAAAAAAAAAAAAACTAATTCTGTTACTCTTTTCTTTCAAATCAAGAAAGGCCAAATTCTAGAAGCCTAGCTAACAATTACTTTTGGTAAATTTCATAGTTTTAGTTATGGTATTTTTAACAATGACGATATTTTCACATTTGTATCAATACTAGACTTCTCTAAGGATATTTGTGCCTTCATAGTCCAGTTGGCATGTTGCTATTGTTGTCTTGTGTTTGTTTTATTGCATTTGTAAGACATAAATACACACCAGGAGAATGAGAGGGAGATGAGGGAGATGGGGAGCCTTATGTATAACCAAAGAGCATGGGAATTCACGAAAGAATTAAGGTCATTCAGGTTAAATCTCCACTGATGTGCATTGTGAGCCGGCTGCAGCACTGACCTCTGAGGCATCATAGATTTTTTTATGTGATACGTCACATCCTTCGGGTTGCGAGGTCTGAAAAGGCAAGGACCCTATCTGATCCACACTTTGTGTGTATGTCTGAAATTATACAACACTAGGTAACATATCCAGGTACCAAGAATAAGAAAAAGCCATGATGTTTTCTTAATCATTAAAAACCGCAGTGACATCGGTGCTGCCATTTCTGATGTGTCTTGGAGAATGACTTTCCAGCAGGTTTCTAGAAGAAAACTAACCTGTTAATTTTCTCACAGGGCACAAGCCACGAAGCCCACCTGTTCGGGTTAGAACCGTTCACGACGTATCGCATCGGCGTTGTGGCCGCAAACCAGGCAGGAGAAGTTTCGAGCCCCTGGACTCTAGTTCAGACCCCAGAATCTTCCCCGAGTGGCCTGAGCAACTTTACGGTGGAACAGAAAGAGACCGGCCGGGCCTTGTTTCTGCAGTGGTCAGAGCCTCGGAGGACCAACGGTGTGATTAAGGTAAGGCCTGCGCTGGACATGAAACCGTGTCTGGTGCCCTCCAGGTAAACAGATGAGCCCTGGCATGCCAACAGGTCACCGTAGCAAAGCTCCCTTCACAGCCTGTCTAATTCCCCTTGATAGCTCCTCTAGGCGCTCAGAGATCAGAGAAAAGTAGCTCACCCGCATTGTGCTCCCTGTGAACGCAGCGCCCAGCTAAGTGCTGTCCCCGGATCACCTCATTTAACGCTCACACCGACCATGCGAGGTGGGCACACCATACACCTCATGAGCCCTGTGAAGGTTAAGTGACTGCCCGGGCCCACACTCCGAATGACCGAACTGGGATGCGAAGCCAGGAAATCGCACCAGAGCTGAACTCGCAATGACCGTGTTCTCATGGACCCCGGCATTATCCTGCCTCAGTTGCTTGCTGAAGCCTTGCCGAATCTGCACGTTAAACAGCGTTCCCTAAGCAGAAGCCAGGAAGACCCAGGTGTCTGCCACCTCCCGACCTCCACATGTGGCCGTGAGAAGCAGTCTTGTCAAGGTCACGCAGGGATCCCAGGGTTCACCAGCCTGTGAGCACAGACGAGGCTGCCTTTCCGTCACAAGCCTACGTCATGATACTGTGGACCACCACCCCCATGAAAGGCGGCCCTCGTCTCCCTTTCTGCTGTGCCTCCTCCCCAAGAGTGATGGCGACTCAGCAGTCTGCTACTGCCTCTGCCTCTCAGATCCTGGACCAACCCTCAGACCCTCATCAGCTGCCTTCTAGAGGTCAGGGCTGCAGATTCCTCAGCCCGCACCTTCTGTAGACACTCTGCCTCTCCTTTACTGCTGCCCTCAAAGTGTCAAAGACACCCTCATTAGTTCACAGAAGACTAAGCTGCGACTTTGGGTGAAGCTTTTCTGAAAACCCATGAGGGGGATGGCAGCAGGAGATCACCCACAGCAGGGCGTTAGGCCGTCACTGGAGCGCATAGGCCCAGGCCCGTCCACGTGGCCCCCGCAGAGACCTCACACTGCTCGGTACAGTGGCCGCCTCTCTGTGGAAGTCCAGGCCTGGACAAGGAGCAGAAGCAGGCTGCTTTCTACCAGCCTGCCTGTCTGCGACGGAGCCAGACTTGCCCTGCTCTGGGACAGGAGGCTTGAGCCTTAGGGTCCATGGGCTTAAAATCCCAGCCACAGCTCTCAAGTCTCTGTCACAGGACAGTTTCCTCCCTCACACCCACCATCACAGCATCCATCTTTGGGAGCGAGTGTTTTCTGCCCCAGTGTCTGCCTCCTCCTGGTATGGTGGACAATAGGGGCCTCCTTTTACCTCCATTCACATTTCACCACGTATTTATTGAGCTTCTACTAAGTGTCAGGCATTGATTCAGCAGTGAAGCAGACAGACAAGGTCTCTGCTGTCACAGTCCTTAATTGTGTGTGTGTGTGTATGCGTACACACATGTGGGAGTACAGAGAAACGAAAAGTCCACAAACAAGAGAATTTCAGAGTGATGAATGCCATAAATAAAGTTAAACGGAATAATGTAATTATGCCCGCTCAGGCTATTTCAGAATGGATGATCATTTGAATTGAGTTGACATTTGAGCTGAGCCCTGAATGACAAGACAGAGTCAGTCATGTGAAGCTATGAGAGCAAAATGTTCCAGACAAAGTGAACAGCAAATGCAGGGCCTGAAGCCAGGAATGAACTTGGTGTCTCCACATGAAGGGAGGAAAGCCGGTGTGGGGGATGCTGGGAGGGGGCGTGACAGCACGGAAGAGCTTGGAGGGGGGCGGGGGGCAGACTGTGGGCTGTGGTGAGGGATTTGGAATCGATTCTAAGTGCAGCGAAAAATTACCGAAAGATTTAGGCAAAGGAATAGCATGATCAAATTGATGCTCTTTCAAAATCACTCTGGCTGCTCTGTAGAAAATGAACTATAAGGAATCCATTAGAGTTTGGAAGCTATTAAAGAATTCAGGATAGAATTGCTGGCGGCCTGAATTAGAGTGGGAGTCGTGAATGGGTTGGAGATCCATTCAGAAGGTGGAGATGACAAGATTTGTTAATGGATTGGATGTGAAACGTGAATGACTTCTGGGTTTTGGCCTTGAGTCATTGACTCAAGTTTCAGGTTTCAGGGGGCAAGCTGGCAGTTGGAGATTCAAGTCTAGCACCCCCTTGAGAGTTCTTCACTAAGATAACATATCTGGAATTGATTAGCAGTCGGGTGGGATTTAAACCCACAAGCCTGGAGGAGATGAGCTGTGGAGAGAATATAATGAGAGAGGATGAGAGATGACCCAGCATGGTGGCCCAAGCCCTGGGAATACAAACATCTGGAGGTCAAGAAGAGAGGAGGAACCGTCATAGGAGACCGAGAAGGGGCAAGTGAGGTAGAAGGAAAAGGAGCCGAGTGGGGTGTCTCAAAAGTGAGTCGACAATACGCCAAAGGCTGCTGAGAAATCAGGTACAGTCAGGGCAGAGACGTGACCTTGGATTGGGAAACGAGGTCATCGTGACCTGACAAGAAGATCAGGTGGCAAAATGGGACACGTGGTTGGGACGGTTGAGGACAGAATGGCAAGTGAGGGAGCGTGGACAGCAACGCTGTGAAGACGTATAAACAAGAAAGCAGAGAAGCGGGCAGCAGTCGGGAGCTGTGGTGTCAGGAGGTCTTACTGAGAATCGTTGATGGCTGAGTGCGTTTCAACACCAATGGAAATGACCCAGGAGAGGGAGACAAATTGGTGATGCGGGAGATTTCAACACCAATGGAAATGACCCAGGAGAGGGAGACGACAAATCGGTGATGCGGGAGACGATGAGAAGAATTGCAGGAGTAAAGTCTGTAGGAAGGAGGAGAGGGGCTCCAGCTGGGGCAGAGGTACTTCATCCATAGCCAGAGGAAGGCAGGCAAATCGTGCAAGTTTAGAGTCACGTGGAGGTGATGATGACACACGAACATTCCTTCCCAGCAGCTTCTGTTTTCTCAGTCCGGCGTGTTACGTCAACACTACTTGTGAGGGAGGGAGGAGCGTGGTTTTGCTTAGTGGAGAAAGGAGAAGATATGAAATAATCACTTTGGGAGATGAGCGAGCAGACATGGTGGGTGGATAGAGTAGGAATGACAAATTGGTAATCGCTTACTAAACATTTATGGTAAGAAAATCACACCAAAATACAATAGTCCGACGTAAATAGATTTCCAGAACTCTAAGCTATGCAATCTTAGCTATGTAACTCTATGTAACTCTAAGCTATGTAAGTAACCTTAAAGTATACTGACGTTCCAGTCTGAGGTCAGCTTCCCCAGGAACCAGCTGCGGGAATGTTTCTAACTGGATCTCCATCCCAGAGGGTCCTGATATGTGGCCTGTCCCCTCGTGAGAGACACTGTCATAGAGAGTCACTGCACCTGCAGGAATGTCTCATCTCGGGTGCCCTGAAGCAGGAAAAGAGCAGGAAACCGCTGTTCAGAACCATCAACGTTCAAGTTAAGCTCCATCACATTTTCCCCAAACAACAAAAGCTCTACACTTGTACGATGAACGTTCGAATGGTTTTCCCCAGAACGAAGAATACCTTGTTCCAGTGGAGTAAGCATTTCTTCCACGGCCTGCGCGGGAAAACAGGGTGGTTCTCCCCATTTTCTAGTCAGCACAGTCTGTGCCTGTATTTTGCGCATCTGCACTTGTGCCCGCACACAGACACCGTGGCAGCCCTGGCGCCTGGCACAAATGATGAAGCACTGCGATTCCGTCTCCCGGGAAATGCCGTGGGAGGTAGACGATGCAGTCAGGCCCCAGTTACCCTACTCAGCGTGAGATCGGAAGCGCTTAGCATCTATAAAACGGGATTTGAATGCTGTTCCCTACGTTTAAAAACATAAAAGTAGGAAGAAACTGCATGAGCACTCCTTAAGTCAAAGAATCACGTTCGACAGCCTTAGCTTTTAGATAGATGCCAACATGATATCCACCCTTAAAAAAAAAAAAAACAAAAGCGTGGTTCCTCTTCCTCTGGGCTTCCCATTAACTGGAAAAGATCACATTCCCCGAGTTAATGTCAGATGCTTTTTCTGGGCTGGGGTTATGGAGATGACGGGCAGGAGCGACGTGCCCGGAATCAGGGGCCGCGCGTGACCATCCTTTGCTCCTCTTCCTGCAGACCTACAGCGTCTTCAGCGACGGGGTGCTGGAGTACGCCGGCCCGGCCCGCCGCTGCCTCCTGCGACGCCTGGAGCCCGCCACGCGGTACACGCTGAGCCTG
>NW_006439191.1:5001122-5001371 GCF_000325575.1 Pteropus alecto | reverse complement strand
CGGCCCACCAGCGTCCAGCTGAGCTGGGCCGCGCCCGTCCACCCGAACGGCAGGATAACCCGCTACGAGGTGCTTCGCAGGTGCTTCGAGGGGGAAGCCCGCGGCAGTCCGACCAGCCCGGCCGGCGAGAAGGTCGTTTGCACGGAGTACGAGGCGGAGCGGGATGCGTTCGCGTGTAATGACACCGGGTTGCGGCCCTGGACGCTGTGTCGCTACAGAATCCGCACGTGGAACTCGGCCGGCCACACC
>NW_006439191.1:4979379-5001077 GCF_000325575.1 Pteropus alecto | reverse complement strand
GTCACCTGCGTGCGTGCGAACCCCCCGGCGCTGCTGATCTCCTGGACCCCGCCGGCGCAGCCCAACGGGCTCGTCCAGGCCTACAGGCTTCACCGGGACGGGGCGCCCTCGCCTCTCAGCTTCGATGCTGCGGCTCGGAACTACACGGACGAGGAGCTCCTTCCGTTCTGCACCTACAGCTACGCGGTCACGGCCTGCACGGCCGGGGGCTGCTCCACCAGCCGACCCGCCAGCGTCACCACTCCCGAGGCCGCCCCCGCGGGGGTCGGCCCTCCGGACCTTCGGGCCGTCAGTGCCACTCAGATCAACGTATCTTGGGCACCACCGTCGACTCGGAATGGGAGGATCACTAAGTATTCACTCAGGTGTGACCGTCAGGAGTACCTCGCTGGGCAGAGCCTGTCCCTGTTGGTTCCTGGCCTGCGGCCCTACACCCAGTATAATTTCTCGTTAGTCGCCTGCACAAAGGCAGGTTGCACGACTAGTGTGTCAAGGTCTGCCTGGACGATGGAAGCCCCACCGCAGGACATGGACCCCCCAAAACTGCAAGTCACAGGCTCGGCATCGATAGAAATCACCTGGAAACCTCCGAGACACCCAAACGGCCAGATCAGAAGTTACGAACTCAGGCGGAACGGGAGCCTCGTGTATACTGGCCTGGAAACCCACTATCATGATTTTATGCTCGCCCCGGGTGTGGAGTATGGCTATGCAGTGACCGCCAACAACAGCCAGGGCGGGATTTTGAGTCCACTCGTCACAGATCGAACCAGCCCTTCGGCACCTTCAGGGATGAAGCCCCCGAAATTGCAGCCCAAGGGCCCCGAAGCGATATCAGTGAGCTGGGACTCTCCTGTGAGGGCAAATGGTCGCATCGTCAACTACACCCTCTTCATCCGCGAGCTGTTTGAAAGAGAAACAAAAACTGTGTGCATAAATGCAACTCATGATTCCTTTGGTACACGGGCCATCATAGTAAAGCAGCTGCAGCCGTTTCACAGGTAGGTCCCCGACTCTGGGTGGGTCAAGAGCGAGCGACTGTCCTTTCTATGATGTGAGTCCGTAGTTGAGATGAAGACTCTAAAAGCAACACATGTAATGTCCCCTGCCCGAATCCACAGTGTGTGAACCACATCCTCGTCTGGCCAAAACCTGCTTGCATAACTTACAGGGAACAAAATTTGTGCAGCTGACATTTTGGGCATCAGTTTTTCAGACCCATTTGCAGTTCACAGTGTCTGGAACAAGTTGCGCAGAGATGGGTCAGTTCCTAAGTCTAGTCCCTCCTGAAGACTAGACCGAGACAGTCTAGAGAGTCCCAGTAGAGTCAGTCATCTGATGCAGGCTGTGAAAAAAAAAGTGTTATTTTTCAGTATGAAAATGGTGGCAGCCAAGTGAGCGTTCTTATGGGCCTGAGTTGGACTGACCAGCATTTAGTTCTGGGAAAGTCCTTCTTACTGAATCTGGTGCTTCTTCCAGAGATAAGAAGGTTCCTCTGACTATTTCCTCACCCCCTTAGGGCTGGGAAGGGGCACCTTGCTGGGCAGGACCTGTCCCTGCCGGTTCCTTCATGACATCGCAGTTGCGTGGGACAGCGCCGCCTTGCCCACCGGCAGACCCGCCAGCGCGTTCCCAGCGGCCCCCTCTGGGCTCTGGGATGTGCCCAGGTGTGCGCTCCTCCCACAGCTTCACGAATTGCTGGGCATTTTGCCCCACCGCATGTTAAGTAACTTCCATCCCCAGAGAGAATAATAATAAAAGATCTTTTCTGCTTAAAATTTAGCAAAATGAGCAGAACCATTTTAAAAATTTAAAGGCCGGAAGGGTTGATTTCCAACCACCACGGGCAGAACTCAGCTCTTACTGCCATGATGGGTGGATTAGGTCCGTTCTCTAATTACCTCTGTCACACGGTGCTGTTTAAAGGAAGCATTCATGGTCTTGTGCATCCACTTGTGACAGTTATTTAGGGTCGCATTAAGTATTAATCAGTAATTAAAGCTTCTGCAGGCATGTTCCATAGCTACCCACATGCCGTGTTAGCTGGTTTTCAACCTAGTCTGAAAAGGCCCACGTTATCTGCAGATTTACATTGCACACCGGCTTCCTCTTTACGTGATTGGTAGCTGCAAGTTTCAAAAATCATATCAACTTGCTCCTCTTTGAAACTCTCATTCATAAAGATTTCTAGAGAAGAAAAAGGTTTCCAGATGTGAGAGGGGCCATACTTCCCAAAGTTAAAAGAAAAGTTTGATTTATCTAGTAACCTAGCGATGGTATTCAAGATCATGAGGGATCTCTCTGTCGTCCATAGTAATCGAAGATATAAATTATATTAATGACTTAAATCAGAATATCGCTTCTTTGTGAAGCTGGGGTTCATGTAGTTTGGGATTTTTCCAGCAGATTAATGTTTACTGAATACTTGCATATTAGTGTGTCCTCTTGGGGGCACCCCCACCCTGCACTGGTCAGTGGAAAGGAGCCGGGGGATCCCTTAAGTGGCAGAAATGATCTGACTCAGAATTTTAAAGCTACTGTAGGTAACTCAGAAAACCAATAATCCATTCATGGGAAATTGAAACCGACTTCACAGAATTGACTAGAAGTCAGATCCGCTGTCCACAGTGGTGGATTTGGTCCCCACTGAACTGCTGTCTCCAGCACGGTGGGGAAGGGCACGAGCGCGGAGGGGGTGAAGGAGGAATGGAACATGACACGGAGGGAGGGCAGAGAGTGACTGAGGAGGCAGGGAAACAGAGCAAGGACGAGAACAGGAAGCAGTGATTGTGCGATTGTAGGAGCAAAGAGAGAGGGCAGAAAACAGGAGAGGAAAAGGCCGGACCCCCCAAAATAAAGGGAGAACGAAAGATGGCTGATGCTTGAGGGAAAACTAGGGGTGCCATAATATCACTGAAGGGTGGAAACAGGCAAAAGGCCATGGGCACTTCATACTGACGGAAGCCCCTTTGGTTGAAAGGGAAAAGTCCCTGCTGTGGAAACAGAACTTTCCAAGCGGCAAGGGACCAGCCACGAGGCAAAACGTAATTGATTGGCTGAGTTTAACTGGGTGGTGATAAGGTGCCACCGTGATTGATAATCTAGTGTGTGGCTGGGTCACTTTGGCCCCAAAAGGTCTTGGCGTGGTGTGAGAGAGCCCGTCTCAGGATGGCAGGTATCAGGTGAGGGGATTTATTACCGCGGAGACCTTCCCTCCAGCACGTTCCTTCGTGACCAGATGTGAGGGGGGCATCGTCAGTCCAGCGCCCGAGGCAGGAGGAGCCCAGGCCTGGAAACTGGCTCACATGCCAGGATCCGCCTTCTGCGTCGCCGTGTTAAGTAATTCTGCAGCGTCCCCGCCTTTGCGAGCCGGGGGAGGATCTTGAAAGTCTGTTTGTTCCTTACGCTCCTGGTTAGGGAAGCGCTGTGCCCGCCCTCTCCACGCAGATGAACACCTTTGCCTTACTTTGGAAAGCCAGGAGGGCTGAACGTGTTCTAAAGTTTCTGTGGAAACATGCCTTTGTCGTTCCTTAAGAGGGTTAGCGACAGATCGGAGTGAATGTCAATCTACTTGTCTTTTTTTTTTCCCCCCCCTAAAAATTGTTGGTCTTTGAAAGATTCTCGCAGTGAAATTCTGCGTTGCCAGTAACAGGCCATTTCTGCCTTGCGTCCCGAAGGTATGAGGTACGGATCGAGGCCTGCACGGAGCTGGGGTGTGCGTCGAGCGACTGGGCTGCAGCACACACCGCAGAGACGGCGCCTCTGATGCAGCCGCCCCCGCATCTGGAGGTTCGGTCGGCGCCGGGAGGGCTCCGGCCGGTGGTTTCGGTGCTGTGGACGGGCCCGCGTCAGCCCAACGGCAAAGTCTCACGCTACGAGTTGTACAGAAGACAGACAGCCGCGCAGCCGGGGACATCACGGCCAGTGCTGACCTACAACGGAAGCTCCAGCTCCTTTCTGGATTCTGAGCTCTCGCCTTTCACGGAGTACGAGTACCAGGTAGGAAGCGGGCACGGTCAGCCGCTTGCGCTCAGGTCGTTGGCGCAGCTCGGCGCCTGCCCGTGCGAATCGCTCGCAGTTTGAAAAGCCGCTTAAATGTGGGGCTCAAGCAAGTTAATGATATCCTGTAATAATTTTACGCAGTCAGCGGGGGAGGAGAGACCGTATTCCTTTGCCGTATTCATTTCCTCGGTCCTGGATCCATGTGTGATGTATGCTTGTTATTTCTGTGTAGATTTCGGGCGAAGTATCTGCATATCTTATGGATGGAGTGGTTTCTACGGCTAAGCTTACCTCTCTCAGTGTTACCTCGGTGGGAAATACTCCTTGTTAAAAGATCACGTTGACAGTAACTCAGTAATTGTACCGAGGTGAAATAAACGAATGGCCAGAATCTCTAGCCCCCGTGCTCAAGAAAGATGTGCGATGCTGAAAAGAGATGAGAGAAACAGCTAACCCGTGCACAGGGAGGAGGAGAGTTTAGAATAAGGATAAGGACAGCCTAAAAAAACAGAACTTTGCATATCCCTGAGAAGCCGAGAATCCGTGTGTATGTACGTATGTAGGAAGTGTGCCGAAATCTCTAGAAACCTGCGTCAGGTCTGTTTTGCTTTGCCCTCCGCGTGCACTTGGGGGATGGCCCTTGCTCAGGCTGGGTGGGGGTGCGGTCAGTGCATCAGACTGTCTCAGAGCCAAGTGGCGGGCACGTGGGCCCCCAGCCCCAGCCCCTCACGTTCGCCTGAGGCTTGCCATCCAGCAGAGTGACTCAGAATTTTAAAAGGCGGGAGCGAGAAGTCCGGATACAATGTTCCCAATCTCTGCCCGAAAGCTTTCCTTGTCCTGCTGTTTCCAAGTCCGGCTGT
The DNA here is from genome assembly GCF_000325575.1 of Pteropus alecto. NCBI lineage: Eukaryota > Metazoa > Chordata > Mammalia > Chiroptera > Pteropodidae > Pteropus > Pteropus alecto. Next base: position 4,996,215 of record NW_006439191.1, on the reverse strand, counting down.
GCACCTGGCTTTTTAATCCCGCATACTCCCGAGAAACTCCTCTCTGCTCACGTCAGAATCGGTTCCTCTTGCCTGCGGTCAGAGGAAGCTCGCTGACCGATGCAAGCACGAAGTGCCAGGCACGATGCCAAGTGCAATTTTCTAAAAGAGGAAACAACCTCGAAAAGCTGACCAAAACCAGAAATAGCAAAATCACTAAGTCACCAGGAATCCGGTGAGCACATCGATGAGGACAGTGATTAGAGGTAACATCTTAAGTATGAGAACAGTATATTTGGGACCATAATGAACGGGACAGACTACACAATGAAGTTAGAGTTGAAAATACAGATTCTTGAATGGTTTGGAGAAGTACACAGATAGAAATCCATAATCCCCTGTTTGCAATTCTAAATCTAAAAGTCTCTTAAAAACAAAAGTATTTTTCTAGGTTTGGCCAAACTTACGTGGCACCAAAACCCAATTTAGACAAACGTGAGACTATTTACAGCATTTGTTTATCCCATTTAATGTAAATGTTGATATGATTTGCTGCAGAAATACTGTGTCTTACTACAGGACAATTCTGGGGAAATAGTTGTATTTTATGACCTCTCCAAAACCTGGAAAAAGAAATTATTTATTTAAAAACACATCAGGTCTCAAGGGTTTAGGATCAGCGTTGTAGTTTATATCATGAAGAAACAAGACACTCATTGATGGCCGCAGTTGGAAACAGAATACTGTTAGGAACAGCCGGAACCTGTGTGGCCATCCTTCTGTTCTTTTCTCATTATCTTTACTGAAACATGTCAAGTCATCAAAGACCCCTCCTTTCTCAATTATCTATTCTCCCTTATGCATGAAAATGCACCTTCGTTAGAGTCAGCATGAAATCTTTGGCCTCCAATCAGAGGAAACTAAATGTCTCTTAGATACGCAAAGCAAGCTAGCGATGATTGCTTCTTCGGCATCCTGTTGTGTCATTGGGCTAAATAATTGGCCACGTGCTCTGTAGACATCTCAGTTTTCTAAGGAATGGAAAACTCTAAGGATGTGTCTTAGCTCTAGTCAGTTTTCACACCAGGAGGAGTTAAGAGCCACCAGGCACCAAGGGACCCAGGGCTCAGAGGGAAACAGAGTTAAGGACCTCAGGCTGTGCTGTCTCTTCTGCAACCTTACTCTGCCCTGCTGCTCCACACTCATTCCAACCAGCGAAAGTAGTTAATTTGGTTCGCATAACAAACTCTCTCAAATTTGCATTTACTAGCTAATCCCTGTTGCAACCAAAGAATGGTAGAGAACAGATAAAAAGAAAACCTAGGCTGTCGGCCCCCAAATCCAGTTCTTATAGAAAAATCATGAAAAATATAGATTAACGAACTGACGTAAACGAACTAAAATATCGGCTGTATTTAGCCTGTGTAAGTGCTGGGTCGGGATGGACCCTGAGTAATCGCACAGAAGTCATTCAGGAAGCGATGCACTAAACCAATTGATTTTCCTTTACCACAAGGCCGTTTTGTTTTTGAGATGAACTTGCATCGCTCACAAACCCGTCTGCACATTGCCTTTCAGAAAACACCGACGTCTGGCCACGATTTGACCCTTTTGCAAATGGTTGTGTCTTTGAGGAATCCATACCTTTGTAAGAATAAAAACAAAGACCTTGCATCTGTCCAGAGGTGTGGCCCCGTCAGTCAGCTGGGTGAGATGCCAGCCCTTGCTCCCCACCACCCTGCCACGTGGCCGTATTACAGAATAGTCGCCAATCCAGTATGGTTTTTTTTCACAGACGACACCCATTTCTATCTTCACCCCTTTCCAAATTCAGCTGTGCTAGTACACAAAACCGCCAAACTCTGTGCGGGGAGATTTTTAACTGTTCAGCAAGCAGGTGAAGACGAGAGTCTGCCCACCGGCTTCAGAGCGGGGCCTGGTGAGAGACCCTCTCGCTAAGAAGCTGCAGGGTTTGCCATCGGGGAGTGAGCCGAGGCTGATGAGCTGCTCGGCAATTGTGTGTTCACACGCACACTCTCCGCAAGGCAGTGACTCACCGCGGATTTGCAGGGGACCCACCACGATTCCCCTTTCACTGAATCATGCTGTCGGTGACTTAATTAGTTTGTCTGAAACTTCCCTACTCAGATTCTTTTCGATAAGCACGCGCGCGCACTCAGGGTCCCAAGGCTTCCGGTGCCTCGTGACTGGGGGACTGGGAAGGGGCAGGTCCGCCTCGGAGGAAACCCCGTGACCTGCTGGACGGGGGCTCTCAACTGACGTCCTGTGGAAGCCCACTGAGGGTGCGGCAGCTGCTTTCCAGCAGCCCAGCACCGCCCCCAACAGTTCTGTCCGAAAACGTTTGCAGGACATGGAAGACGGGTCGTGAGGGGGACAAGGGCATTCTCACTGTTCCCGCCAAAAGCAGCTCTCTGGAGACTGCAGGGGCCTCTGCACCAACCCCCCCAAAAGGCTACCAAAGTGGGGGTGCCGTGCTACAAGAGAGGAGGAAGGACAGCAGCCTTTAGTCCCTCTGTCACTCTTTCTGGATCCTTGGGCAAACGAACCCTTTTCAGCCTTTCCTCATCTGTAAATAGAAGCTCCTTCCAATTCTAAACCCCACGGTCCAGAGTAGGGGTAAACTACAACCGTACACTTTTAAAATGCTGACCAAACTTCAGCTTCTCTTGCTTGGCCCTTACAATCTATACTTTGTAAAACCGGACATAAAAAATTCTGACCCTCTGCCACTCGATCTTCCAATAGTGTAGCTTTAAGTTGTATCAAGGCAAGTGAGTGTGTGAGACCAGCTTCAGGCCATAAGTAGCTACGTGGTTGTCCAGCATCAAAATAGACACGTGGACATATCAGGAATGGTGTTTCTAATCGACACCCGATGGGTTGATTTATTCACTAATACATTGGGTTTAACAAATTATAAATATAAAATAGAAATGCAGATCAATCATAAACCTAATTTGATGTGTTTAGTACATACAGGAGTCCCATTTAGGTCCTCAAGAAAACCCACACTGCGAATCTGTGAATAAGGTGTCCCGTCTGTGTCACTGCCAGGGATAGAAAGCCAGCTTTAACTGAAATGCGAGAGAACTGTTTCTGCTCACCCAGCCGGGAAAGGGACTGAGGAAATCCCTTGGAACCAAGGACTCGGTGCACATGCCAGGCCCGCGGAGGCGCCGGGGCCGCAGGCCTTGATGCTGTCGGACTCACTCTTTCTCTGCTCAGGGCATCTCTGTCTGGCTTCATTCGACACCAGACTCTCTCTGGACATCGGAGAAAATCACTCACTGGCACTGCCTGGTTCAACCCCTCTCCGTGCCTCAGTTTCCTTGTTTTTAAAATGTGCGTAGGAGCAGCACCCGAACTCACGGGCTTGTTTGGGGTTACATGAGTTGACATGCCAGCGTGCTTAGGACAGCACCTCAGGTAGAAACTCCTCAATATATTGATAGCTACTATTATTATTATTATCGTTGTTCATTATTATTATTACCCTCCCACCTCAGCGTGGGAAGAGGACTCTCTCTCCTAATATTTGTTCGCCACCCACGAGCCGGACTCTCACTGACGCCCCTGTGGCACCCTCCGGCCCAGGGCGTGGAGCGCTGTGATGGAACAGGCCTGGTCCAGGCCCCCTCCTACCGTCGGGCCTGCGGGTTCGTGGGGAACATGTTGGCCGGGACCCACCGCTCCCCCAGCACACTGCACACGCCAACCCCAGTGCTTCAAAATGCTTGCGGTCCCAGTGCTTTTTCTGATGCTCACAGCCATCCTGTTTTCTGGATGAAGAAACAGAGAAAATCACCCAGCTCGGGCAAGATACTTAATTTCTCAGAGCCTGGCTTTTCCCATTTACAAGTGGATATTATGAGAACAGAAATCTTGTGCGTCCAGCAGGATGCCTGCTACTCATAATGGGTCCACCTCCCCGCTCTGCCCTCCGCCCCCGACTCAGTGAGAGAAGGAAGTGCTCCCTTCCAAGAGAGAGGACTCAGATCGAGAGGATTCTCATGTCTCCATCTGCGCGTCGTCCATAAGACGTTAGAATGTAAACATCTCTGACCAGGAGCATGGTTGGCTCCGCAGGTGTGTCGTCCCCTCAGCGAGGCAGTTTGGCCTCCCTTGTCCTTGCCGTGTCTCTTCCCAGGACAAGAATAACAGGCTCACGTGCCCGTGACTAAGATTCCAACAATGATAGTTTGATTCTCCATTTCCGTGGTCAGGCACTTGCTTCACATTGCTTTTCTGTGGCCGTGCCCTTCCCCCATCGCTGTCTTAAGCATTTTCCGTATCCCATTTAGAGGAAACTTACTGAGCATGTTTTCTCTTTGGCTTTGGACTTGCATTTAATTAGGGGTTACTCTCACCAACATATTTCTGACCAGCGTGGGGGCTCGCATTTGCTTAGTTCCCCCATGAGAACTAAGCTGCACCCACTCCCAGCTCCCACGGCTCAGGGTGTTAAATGACGGATCGATATGGTCGGACCAAGCAGTGCGTTTGTTCTAAAACTTGAAGGCCCAGGCGCTACAGCTTAGACTGAGGGCCGTCAGGACCCTCCCGCGAATAGAAACCCAAATTCTGCCCAGGCCAGGGACCGCGTCATTATGTCACCGTCACGCCCTCTTTCCACCTGGAGATCCTTTTTCCCACGTGAGTGTGAGCTCGCTCTAGTGCACACGTGTGCACGCCTCTTCTGTTTCTGTCTCACGGTGTCCCTTAGGACTCCATTCGTAAGCTCCTGCTGTGGGCAGGTTTTATGTTGCCTTTGAGACAAGTTACCCAGCTAAAGATGGGTCGTTTCTCACCCTCATGCTGATGAAACTCAGGCTTGTGTTTGACTTACGGCGATATCGATCCTCCTGGCTCCGGTAGAAGCTGGTTTGCTGGACCTGCGATGTTAAATGCAGCCAGATTGTCCCTGACTAAGTGAAGGTGTGTATAGTTCCAACCTGCCCTCACGAGCACTCTTGTTCATAAGGTGACCAGAAAAAGAAAGGCTCCCCCGTCGCCCGAAACTTAGGTCCTGTAAAGATGTCCCAGCAAGGGTGAGGCATGTTTTACTTATTTCCTTTTATCCTGTAAATTGAATATTTAATAACCCATCAAGTTCAAAGCATGTGCCCAGTTACAAGGATGGGGGCTGGAGGTTGAAAAAATCATGGACTCGACTTCTTAGGGAGCTAAGGCTTAGCTGAGACACACAGAGACACACACCTGTGAACGAAGTATCCCCGAAGGTATGCGGATGGCAGTGCGAGCTGTGAGGAGAGCTTTGGGAGACCTCAGCGGTGATGTGGCAGACCTGGGGGGAAGCAGAGGCCTCCTCACCTTCAGGGGCAGCAGCTTCCACACCGAGCTCCTGGCCGCTCTCATTCCTCAGAAGCCTGAGGAGCAAGGTGGTTGGTTCCTTGACACTGAAGGCTAAAATCATTCCATCGAGACACGCGGAGGCATCTCTCATTCCTCAGAAGCCTGAGGAGCAAGGTGGTTCCTTGACGCTGAAGGCTAAGATCATTCCATCGAGACACGCAGAGGCACGGTTTCTCTATGTCTTCACAAAAATGTTCTCTCGAGTCTCTCCACTTTCGAGATCAAATGCCTCTCGCCTACCCACTGTTATTGGTACCTGCGTAAGAATTGGAAATATTCCCTCCTGTATCAACCAGGATCTCAGCAGGGAAGAAGGCTTACCCCAAGGGGCATTAGAAGAGAATTTAATGTAAAGACCATCTCGGGGGTGTGGGCAGGACTAAGAATATCACGAGGCAAATTTAAATACCCAGAGACTAACTAGAGCCAGAATCTGTTACCCCCTCGTCCCAAAGAAGCTGACCCTGGAACCCAGCAGCCGCTGTAGCCAGTGGAGGGGGCCGCAGAGAAGGAACGCAGCCTCGTCAAACGGGAGTCCCAGAGAAGTCAGAACAACGAACTGTCTCCTTCCTTCGTGAGGTGGTCTGCAGAGTCAGCCTCGTGGGGTACAGGGCAGGGAAGGCCAGAGAACAGATCCAGAGGCAAGAGGAGAATTCGCAGCACATCCTGCTGCAGACTGATGCTGCTCCTCACCTGCTTTGTGACAGTGCCTTCCCCGCCTCAACCCTTCTTGGGCCAGAGGATCGCCTGGCAGGCGGTGGCTTGCCACTCTGTGATGATTGATAAAAACGCTAAGCAAATCTGAAGGCTTAAGGAGGATTGCACTTAGGTACTTGGACTAATGGTACATTTCCATTACATTCTGAATAAATGTCTTAGTCTGTATGAAGCGATCATACCTACAGGTGGAAATAAATTTGTTAACATATTTAAGTAAATCGGATGCCTTCAATTGGAATCTTTAAGAAAACGGTTGTGGCTTTCTCTTGTAAATTGGTTTATTTATCTATTGATGGATCTGATCATTACTAAGATGCCTGTAAGTATCTAGGAAACTACAGTTCTCTCTTTGATGCCTATAGGCATATTTGAAATGGAAGGAAAATTTTCTTTGAAGAATCTGTTGAATTGCTCCTTTGCATATACTTTGAAATGCTTTTGAAAGTTTTTAATTGACAACAAGGCAAAGAAGAGAATGTCATCCAGTCGACAAATTTTGATGTAGAAACAATATATCTGGAAAGCCAGGCTTTCATTTCTTCTAACCCTAAGTTCTAGAGTTGGGGCGTACCTGGAGGAAGGTACACAGAGAGATGTGGGCTGAACTCAGGATGCTGGAAAGAGTTTTTTATTGTTGAACCAGAATAGCTAAATGGAACCTAGAATCGTGTGACAGAATTGCTGTTTAGTCCCACTTTCTCTTCCAAACTTTTCACACAAATGACTTAATAGTAACCATTATTATTTATTTAGTGCTTGGTATGGGCTAAGCTTTATATGCATTAACTCATAACAACCATTTGAGATAAGGGTTATTACTAATAATAACACTTAGAGATCCAAGGGATTGAGAGATTAGTTAACATGCCCAAGGACACAGTTGGTGAGTGGGAGAAATTGAATCTGAACCTTGAGATTCAGGTTCCAAAGACTGTATTATATTCTTAAATTCAACCCACGACTGCTCTAAATTGCATTTGTATACAGCTCTGGGGCTTTCAAAAATCTTAATAAGATATTTCTAAATGTATTTATTCACCACCCCATTCCTCAGAAATTTATAGAAACTTTATTGCATGCAAATTTCAGAGTAGTCCTGTGAGAGTAGGTGGTGTTATTCCTTCTGCATAATTGGGAGGCTGGGTGACCGAGCAAGATACTCAAAAAAAGGCAGATTCAGGTCCAGATTTTCTGACCCCAAGTCCAGTCATCGTTCCCAGATCTGGATCGTAGTCTGGGCTGCACGCCTTACTGGCCCTGTATCCTCAGCCAGTAACTTAAACGCTGTAAGCCTCAGTTTCCTGACCTGTAGAAATGGGATGAAAAGACCTACCTTAGTAGGGTTGCTGTGAACTTTAAATGAGTTAATTTAAAAGTGTAAAATTAAATTTTAAGATAAAATACATAGAAATTATTTAATATCCAGCTAACTCTGTAAACTGTAAATCAGATAAAGTCACTCCCTTACTGGGACCCTTCCCTTGGTCTCCCGTGAAAGGCAAACTCCTCTCTGGTTCACGGTCTGACTTTTGTCCACCTCTGCCTCATTCTCTTCACTTCTTGAGAATCCAAACCCAGCACCTCGTACTCGCTTTCCTTTGTCCAAGACACATCCGTACTCCAGATCTTCACGCGGTGATTTCCTTCCTGCCATTGGCATCGCAGCTGAATCGTCACCTCCTGAGAGCACCTCCTGGACAACTTAACCATTCTCTTCTGTAGCGCTACATCCTGTAGAGTTGGTATCCTACGAGTTCTTTCCTTTCTAGCACATTCAATAAACAAACACAAAGCAAATAAATAGGTAATGATATGGGTTATGTTTATTTACTGACTGCCTCTCCCCACCAGGGTGTTAACCCCAGCCTTGTTCACCGTTGTGTTCCCAGCTCATAGGACAGTGGCCCAGAGAAATGGCTCAGTCAGTATCTGTTGAATTAATGGATGATAAATAATCTTACCTAGTTAACTGTACTGTCATTCCTGGGGTCGGTAATCTTAATTGGTGATTGCAAGCTTAGCTTACTCTAGCAACGTATTGTACATAAAGTGTCTGCTTCCCCGTTATATCAGTTAAGGCAGAGCTATTAATTTAGCTCACATAATAGAATTTCAGGATACTTCCACATGTTCGGAGTGGTATGGGAAGTTTGTGAGTACTATCAGCTTCGGTGCAACATGTAATATTGTCGAAAGCGTGATGATTGGTGGCAGGATTGGATGCCATACGTTTGTGGTAATTCCCACTATTTTACTATGAGGCTGCTGTCTGCAGAAACTGCCAGTTTGTGCAGAGCTCTGCCACAGTCCCAGGGAAGGGCCTCAAACACTTAGGTTATGTGCCCAGGTCCTCCTTCAGTGGCTTTATATGGAAAAAGAAAGAGGTTGGGTTTTTACGTCACATACCTGCACTGGATGGCCCGCCTCTACCACTAACCAAGTGGCAGCAACTTTCTGCGCCCCTGTTTCCAAAACCAAGCTCACAGGATTGTCGCGAAAATGAAACGAATTAGCACCTATAATACGCTTATAGACGCATAAGCGCCCAGCGAACCCATTAACTACTTCTGCGGATCCTCCAGCAGAGCCGGACGGGACTGGGTTCCTGTTTTTCTCTCCAGGAGAACAGATAGAAGCAATAAAAAGCAGTGTGTGAAAAATTCCAAGTTTTCAGTATTATTACCAAAGTCACATTGAGGCTAATTTCAGTATGTCCCACTAACATGGAAGCCAGTGTCCCCCGACCTTGTATTTCGAAGAGAGCCACATTCATATTTACTGAGCGACACCCAAGAGCGATGGATGTCTTCTGTCACGAAGCACTAGTGCTTTTCAGCAAGTCATCCCTTTATGACGACAGCTTGCAGGGCAGCTCATGAAATGAAATAATCTGGAAGTCACGTGATTTCAGATTTATTGTCTTCTCTTTTTTAGCCATGAGTCTCTCTAACTACAATTCTGGCGAAGCCCATTTTGGCATAGTGTTCTTCGAACATATCCAAAACCCACAACAAGCTACCCTTTAAAAAGGAATTAGCATGAACGCCATGGGAAAATATACTCCAAGGTTGCAGATGACTTGATATGATTCCGTTGATTGTATCTTTTTATTTATGAGGCATAATTTATGAGCGCTGAGGAGCAAACTGCAGTGAGTGATGACTAACCACAGCCGAAGTCATAAATCAGGAGCAGTGAAAGAAGGGGCGATTTCGATCGAATCTATTGAATTAGCTGTTGGCCTTAGCCAACGCAGGTATTGGAAAGACCTTTTTAATATCTATTTGTCTCCCTCATGGGACTGTGATAACAATCTCATTACATGCCCCTAGGAAACAAATAATTTAATTGTTTGCCTGTTAACATACAACCTATTTACTCTACTTATTAATTATGGGTATGGCTGTTCATGCTGGATTTTTATTTATTTTGGATGCAAATTGTCATGCTCCAGTTTTTATAAACAGTGGTGTCGCTTACTAGTGCTGTCTGATATGACTATGTCCTCAGTATTGTTGAAAGGCTTTTTTTTTTTTTTTTTAAATCAAAAATTGTCATTATTCTACAAGGAACCATGTTATAGACTATCCGAGAAGTTGCAGAGACCTCAGAAATTCCTCCATATCTTAATCTTCTGAATGTAACAGTTACAATACAACTCATAATAAGCAGCCGGGGGAAAGAGCAAAATCTCCAGTTGCCCCAAGGACAAGGACAGTCATTGTCACTTACATTAGGAGTCGACAGATTAGAGAGCGGTTTTTTTTTGCATGTGAAAGATCGCTGGTTGAATTTGGTTATTCCTATATTCTGTTTCTGCATGGAAAATGATAGCAAATATGAGACCAAAGAGGCATCAGCTGGATGCTGACAATGTAGAAAGCACCTCTGAGTCTTCTCTTTTGGCCTTCACAAGACTTGTAGCCTTTCTTCATCCAAAAGAATCATAACATATTTTTTACAATTAGGGAGATTTTTTTTTTTTTATGATACGATAAAGGAAAAACACACCAGGAACCCGCTAGACATTCACACTGAGGGTTTCTCTTTCTACTAAGACTACACTCGGAAAACATCAGTCCCAAAGAATGTTGGTTCAGAAAGCTGTGTGTCAGTAAGAGAGACACAGCATCGAAATGGAAACTACAGTTTAAGCGTGGAATGTGTGCTGAAGAACAAGCCACGGGGGAGGATTTCTGACGCGGCTCCCCTTCCCCCATCCTCGGGAGTTGTGGCTCCTCCTTCCTCTTCTACAAAAAGTATCACAAAGGCTTCTGTTCACAAATGCTTGCTTTCCTTCTGGAATACAATTAGAAGGAGAAATGCTGGGTCGAAATGAATTGGGAAGATTTAGACAAATATTCATCTGGGCTACAAGGGGGAAATAGAGCCAGCACGTCCCAGAAATATCAGTGTTTCAAGAAATTTGCACCTTGAGTGAAAACCGAATGGCACGTGTTTGTGCTACAAAGCTCGTGGCCCCCACAATCAGCTTTGTGATGCTCACTGCGAATGCAGCATATCCAAACAGATATGGGCTTTGTGCTTATTTGAATGGCCGAAGGTCTAATGACAAAGGCAATGCAAAGTACAACTCTTAATAGTCATCGCAGACATAGAAGTTGAAAAATGTATAGTGCCAAGATCTGTGTGTCTAGTTCTATAGAAAATAGCCCTCTGTGTTTCTCAAACAGTATTGGGCAAGAGAAGCACTCGGGAATGTGTTAGAAAGGCAGGTCCCAAGGTCATTCACCATAAATTCCAATACGGGTACCCAGAATGATTTTGATGGCTGTAGCCAGGAAACACGTTGGCTGACTTCTCTAAAAGTAGGTTTTCAGAGCCCATTGACGACAGAGAACAAACCATCAGACCCACTGTGTGCACAGCGATGGGATTTTGCAACTTGGTGGCAGATGTTGACACTTTATGCAATTAAAAATATTTAAAGCAAAATACAGTAATTCGTTTTTGGGAGAGGGAGGAATAAGTAAAAAAAAAAAAAAAAAAACAATGTATTTTTTAATGAACAATAACATAAAGGTGGTAATAGTCACTAGGTTTTTCAATTATTTTAGATTGAAAACATAAACAAATTTACTATTTTGCTAGTTTAGATTGAAAACATAAACAAATTTACTATTTTGCTAGTCAATTATAGAATTTGTGGTTAATGATTTTAGTTCTTTTACATTTTATTCAAGTAATTAATCTATGTTTTCTGTGACATCTTACATTGTAACTCTTTTCATGTTGACAGCTAAAATCTTAGAGAAGATGCCACCTCAGTTTGGCCAGTTCTAACTTGTTCTCCTTTTAACAGTTCTTTGGCAAGTTCCTAACTCTTAGTTATAACTGTGTGTCTGTGTGTGGGTGAGTGGGGAGGGGGATGTATGCACACAAGCACAAGTGCAATTATTTGCTAAACCCAAATAAGTTGTTTTAGTGGAAACTTTAATCATCTTTATTATTTTATTATGAAAGAATACGTGGGTTTAGGTGCCGTAGGTATAAGGATATTCTGAATAAATCAAAGACGCATAATATCCTTTCTTCCTCTTGGCCATGGCATTTGTAGGCCTCACTTCGTTTACCCTCCACCCCCAAATAATGTCTCTTTCTTTCTGCAAGCAGCCCACATAGTCCGTTTATGTACCTAGCGATCACGTGAGGGAATCCTGGGATAGAAACCAAACGGGTTGACTCGTCATTTGGATAAAAGAGAAGTAGATACATGATAGACTGATAAATGATAGGTAGATAGATGCATAGATACATAGATACATAGATATATAGAATAGAGGTAAAGTAGGCAACTGTGTTCACAAGATATTTCATCTCTTGCTTTTTATAATGGTTTGTTAAAATTAAAAGATCAGGGCTCAGAATTCCCCATGTAAGATCTCTGCTGCTTTTTTCTTAACCCTATAAAGATGGACCCAGATCTTGAGTTTCATGTTTCTTGGTGGAAAGCATAATCTGTTAGTATCCTTATTCCAAACCCGAAACGTCATTTCCTCTATCTCTTGTTTAGCTAGGCATAGACAGAAATCCACAGCAACTTTGAGGTAATGGACCTCAGCAGAGAGAGACAGAGAGGACAGCTCTGAGAATCCCTTGTCTACTTTTCTTCCAGTGGTTTGGTGTAACAGAACACTGCCTTGTGGTGCAAGCTTTGTGAAATCCATAATGCTTTATTATCGCAGTAAGCTTTCTCTTCCTTGAAGCCACTTTCATTTTCAGAGTAGCTCATGTAAATAGGCTGATGCTGCTTTGCATAAGCATGTTGATTTATATGAATGCTATTTTGATCTCAAATTGATTGAATACTAAAAAGAAAGATTGGAGGCAAAAAAAACCACTGTATTATGAAGGTCTCCTGACAAAGACAAAAGACACTATCCTCAGTACATTCCCAGTTAGGGCTGGAGAATTGTCTATGACTAGTTTTTTAGAAGAGAGTATTTCCAAAGAAATACAGTAGAACATTACAATATTGAGATGTGAGTGTTTTAAAAATCCTGTGGATTAAATCACATTTTGGAACTAGGGCTCCACCCAGTAAAAAGTTCACGAAAGCGTGAGGTTTGGTCCTATCGTCCAACGCCAGTATTTACAGGCCTTAATGGTGTTTATGAATCTATATCAAAAACACACACAATGTTAATGTTTATAATTCTGGGCCAGAACTGTGCTAACACTTTCTAAGAACGATACTTATTTTAGTCATTTTCTTTCGACGACCCTGTACCTGCACGATTGCTCTATTGGTGCTCAGTCATTAATTGACAACTTACTGACTTTTTCTTTTATTATACTTAGTGTCACTTTCCTTCATATTCTACCCCCATCCATCGTGGTCCCCACTAAAATTCTATCTGCCCTTAAATCACCAACCAGCGCCCTACTCTTGGCAAGGAATTTGGTATCAATATACGCACCTTATTTTGCATCCAGTCTGCAAGAATATTTTCTTTTCAAACATTGTCACTCTTTGTATAATAAAAAATGCAGCCCCGACCCCCAGAAAGTAGTAAAAGAGGTTGGTCGGGAGCAGCCCGAGGAGCCAGGGACCTCTTGTCATCAGCCCTGATATCTGACCTCTGCAGTAACCTCCTGTTCCACCCCTCCCCACTTTAAGGCTGACATCCACCATTGCAGAAGGGCCCGTAAAAGCATCTGCACTGACCTGGACTCTGGTTTCCACGAAGCCCGCCCCTCCCATGGCTGAGTGTCCTGCTCCTTACCTTCCTGTGCCTCTCAGAATCAACCTCCATCACCTGATACAACCGGGTACATCCATCCATCCTCGCAAGTTGAGATTTTAATCCAGAATTGCAGATATGTGTCTAAGGACCAGTAAATTAATTTTCTTGATCTAACTCATTCGCGTGTGTGGATGACATATCAGATCAAACGCGCAAGTCACTGGACAGAGCCATAAAAGTGTTCGTTGGAGAGCAGAATCCTAGTTTGAGCTCTTGTAACTTCTGTCACCTTGAGTAAGAGAGTGGCATTTTCAGAGCCTCAATTTCCTCACCTGTAAAATGGGGCAAATAATATTTTCCAGCCACCCTTCAAGGTTGTGCTGGGGGGACTCGGTGGGCCAACATGTTAAAGCGCTTGGTAAAGTGTAGACTTTATGCAAATCCGAATGGTTGTTATGCAGATGGCGAAAAACTGTCTCAGAACATTCAGAAGAGCAGGCTCTGCATGGAATTCGGTCCGTCCTCTCTTTTTAAAATGGGGCTTCTGGCAGTCCTGTCAGCAAGGGGCTGGAGATTTGCATTTGACAGCGATCCTAGAGCAATTTATTAGAAGTTTTTACTTTTACAAACAAAATCTACCCCCCAAAAATGTATAGAAGCACTCATAGGAGCTGGCCTAACTACTAAAAAAAAAAAAATCTCTCTAATGTGTATTCTCCTGAATATATTATTAAGATGATAGATGACTGATGATTGATAGATAGATAGATGATTGATTGATTGATAGATAGATAGATAGATAGATAGATAGAAAGACACCAAATGAGAAAAAAGAAATCCTGAAGTTAGATTCGCACATGAAAGCTTAGTAAGGCACAGTCGTACTCCCAAACACACAGTCTTCTTGTATTGCCATTTAGATCTATCATTCTGATTGATCACTGTGTAGTTGGCTGTTATTGGGCCTAATTTAACCCTATACACTCACAGATCCATCTACTCTGTCTATTGCACCTGACATTCTACAAATTACTTACTCATGCAAATGTCGACCTAAGGTAACCTTTTAGGATATTCGTGTTTAATTATACAAATAGTTCTTGATAAATAAGATTATATATCCTTCCATATGTTTATTCCCTCCTTGATGAAAGGAAAATCTAATTTTCATGCAGATTTGGTGGGGACCATGTTTGAGAATTGCTGAGTTTTATATAGTCTGCAGATCCATCTAGTTTGCAGAAGTGGACAAAAATCATGCCACTTCCTGCCCAGAGACAGCAGCTTTTCATCGGGCTTAAATCCGCCAGCTGCGTTCCGACATCAGGGCTCCCAAATCCGCTCCCTCTGTGTTCCCATGGGCACAGGTGACAACGAGGAAGGACCCGTTCTCCTCACGTCACGAGGCCATGCCATCCAAGGGCATCTCGTTCTGCTGCGTGCAGCCGTCTGGGGATGCCCCCTTTTCCCCAGCTTGAGGTTTTCTTGCTTTTGACTGGTCTTAACTGGTTTCTCTTTGCAGGTCTGGGCGGTGAATTCAGTGGGCAAAGCCCCGAGTAGCTGGAGCAGGTGCAGGACGGGGCCCGCCCCGCCGGAAGGGCTCGGGGCCCCCAGGTTCCACGCGGTGTCCTCCAGACACGCCGTGGTCAACATCAGCGCCCCCGCGAAGCCCAACGGCATGGTCAGCGTGTACAGGCTGTTCTGCGAGACCGGCAGCGGGGCGCACACCGTGGTGAGTAGGGATCACAGTCCCGGCGAGCGTCAGGGAGTCACATCGCAGGAAGGAGAGTCCTCACGTCACGTGCTTCACGGTGGCTTACAGGAAGGGGACGGCAAACGGTCACTGGCGGCGGCGCGAATGTTAACACGAAAAGAAGAAAAAAAAAAACGCAGAGCAAAGGTTGTCCTCGGAATCTTCATTCTGGCTCGCACAGGCCTCCCGTTACCAGCTTAACACGCAGCCTGTCGTTTGGTGACAGTGAGGGAGTCCCAGTCCCGTGGAAGGGACAGCAGAGCACCTCGGCACAGCCCTGGTGCCGCCGTCTGTGTCTCAGCATGCCCGGGGCACGTCGGGGACACGGCGGCCGGGTCAGGGAACTCCTCCCTCACGCCGAGCCGTGGGCTGGGAGGACACTCGCCGTCTGCGACACCGGTCCCCACACTATCTCCGTGAGCAGACCGAGAGCCAGCGCGGTGAAGTCTCTCTTCCCTGTGGCTCAGCTGTGTCACCCTGACTCACATCCCTCACGGACACGCAGAGATGCTGAGAGATCGCACAGAGCCCAGTCTCGCAGCATAAATTTTTTAGACCGGTTTAGGGGACAATCTGGGCAAGTGTGGAGAAGCCATGGGAGGCCAGAGTGCCAGGTCCTGAAGCGCAGTTGCACGCGATAACTCGCCCGTGCGAGGGCGTCTCCTATTGCGTGTTAAAGGGAATATTAGCATATTTTCTTCAGGGCTTCGTATTCAATAAACATAGACGATGTAAATACAATCAATCCTTGATTATCTGTGCTTATATAGTGATAATAGTAAACTAAAGTAATTTATATTTGGAGTGCATTGTATGCATTTTTTAAATAACAGCGCTTCTTAATTATACGTAGCTTATATCAATGTGAAAATTAGTTTCCAGTTTCTAAACACTTCTGTTCCAAAGAATACTTAATAAAATCACAATGAGGTAAAAACTTTGCTACAAATAAACTGAAAAGTTTATAACATAACAAAGATGATTGGGAAAAAGACTATGATATTTTATATAAACCAATACCCTCAGAGAAAAAGATGGACTATCAAGCAAGCTCTTAAATAAACATAAATTATATAAAACATACAAATATATAAAGTACATATTTTTAGCTCTTAAATACCCAACTCTAACATGGAGGTGAGGGGATTTTCAACCCCAAATTTACATGCAAGTAACAATGGCAGAATATAGACCTCAGTGAGTGTCGACTAGGAATATAATTGAAGTACAGGTTTTATTTTTTATGAATGCATCATTCCGGGGGTCACAGAATTTGATCAATATTTTTTGTATTTCATCCCATTTTCTAATATCTTTCTATGGTAATAGACAATATTATGCCTTGTGATTTCTGTCCTGTTACCTCAAAGTTCTAGCTAACTTAAATCGGTACATTTTGGGCGTGTTTCAGTCGTGCCTCTCCGGTGGGCTGGTAATTCCTTGAGGGTAAATAGTAGACACATCCCACGGTGCATCTTCCAGACACTGCCTTGCGTGGCTCTCTATTCGTAGGAGGTAGGAAAGATGGTCACGTTTTCCTGTGGTCTGTGATCTGTGACACAGCCTCGTCTCGTCCTTTGTGTCCTGCAGCTGTCCGAAGGCATGGCCACCCAGCAGACCCTTCACGGCCTGAAGCCCTTCACCACTTACTCCATTGGGGTGGAGGCCTGCACATGCTTCAACTGCTGCAGCAAAGGGCCGACTGCGGAGCTGAGAACCCACCCGGCTCCCCCCTCAGGACTGTCGTCTCCCCAGATCCAGACGCTGGCCTCGAGGACGGCC
>NW_006439191.1:4950823-4979367 GCF_000325575.1 Pteropus alecto | reverse complement strand
CTCTTCCCCAATGGTGTCATCCAAAGGTAACTGGCCAGACAGAAGGACCAACAAACCCAAATGAGATGTGCATGCAGACGCAGAACTCCACCGCTCTCCCCTAGAAGCTTGCTTATTGGCCAGCTAGACTGAGAAACTGATTTGAGCGGTAATGTCCCCTGCAAAGTGTCTAAATCATAACTAATGGCAGAAAGGAAAACCGCAAACTTGTCTTTAAATAAGAAAGATGATGCAGTATGTTTGCATTCATTTAAAGAGTCTGCTTCTCCTCGTGGTTCTCTGGACTTATTCATTCTGTAGCCTCAGCTGGAACATAAGAAAGTTCTGTGGTTAAATCAGAATGTCCTTGAGCTAATTAAAAATGTCATGATGAACCACTGTTCAAAAAAATAAATAAATAAGGTATTGTACTTAAAGTCATCGGGAGAAAGCAAGGCCTGCTTTATCCTCAACAGAGGAGGATTAGTTCAGTCTCCTCTACACAGAAGCACCTTACCGCGGCAGACAGGGATGACTCGTCCCTGGGTGGACAGCACGTGCGTGCGTGGGACTTCTGTCCTCTCTCTGGTCGTACCTGCTGCTCATTTCAGTAGCATTCCACAACCCGGGAGTGGTTTCCCACGAACGGACATCTTCAAGACCTTGCAGTTGAATGAAAACGAAATGTCTCCTCACGAAGTATAACCATTTGTAAAAGAGTAAAACTAATCCCACTGCCCGTTTTCTCTCTGCCCGTTTTTCCCTCTCTCTGCCCGTCCTCCCTCTCTGCCCGTCCTCCCTCTCTGCCCGTCCTCCCTCTCTGCCCGTCCTCCCTGTAGCTACGAGCTCCAGCTTCACCGGGCTTGTGCTCCCAGCACAGCTGCGCCCTGTGCTCCTGGCCAGACCGAGACGAAGTACACTGGGCAGGGGCACAGAGCCAGCCTCGGGGGGCTCCAGCCGTACACCACCTACCGGCTACGGGTGCTGGCCCACAACGAGGTGGGCAGCGGTGCTTCCGAATGGATCAGCTTCACCACCCAGCGGGAACGTGAGTAGGAGCGGCCGCCACCACGAGCCGGAGGGCTTAGGAGGGGTGGCCGGGAGAGGCTTGTCATGGAAAGCAGGGAAAACCCGGTTTTTAAAAGGATTCTAGTGAATGTTCAATTTCATCGAATGCTACACAGATATCAATGAAAATGAGTATTGGGGGAAAAAATGCCTCTTGCAGTTGATAAAATACGGGGATCAAGAGTGAGTTTAGGAAGGTTTTTCATGTAGTAATGGGGTGAAACCCAATTTAGGGGAAGTTAATGATTCGGAATGAAGAAAACGAATAAACATTTGAGATGATATTTTTGTTTGTTTAAGAAGATTGTCACTCCCTTCCATTTTGAATTGCGCGGCATAATCTCTAGCTTTTCCAGAAACCACTGAGACAGGGCCCTATCAGGAAGAGCAGAAAGGCAGTCGATCCCAGAAGAGGGCAGCCAACTAATTAATCGAGGCCTCCTTACATTTCTTTTACATAATTTCAGATTTTATAAGGTATATAAGTCTATCGTTTAAAACTGGCAAAAACAAAACGTATTGAGAGTAAAATAAGTACTTATCATCAGAACTAGTGACATGTCGGGCCCAGTGGAAGATGAAAATATGGGGCCCCTTGTTCAAAAATTATGAAGAATTTCCAGAGAGAGACAGCAGAGCATCAGGCTAAGTCCAGGACCTTTCCATGTGTGGATACCTGTCCAGCCGCACAGGTCGCTCGCCTGCTAAGCCGGTCCTGTTTGTGACCCCCTCCCCCAGCGACGACTACAATGGGTATTCAGCATAAACCCTCCCGTTAAAACCATCCTTATCACATGGCTGAGATCGTACTGTAATTAAAATTTCATGGTCTGCTCTTCCTATTTGACGTTATTTTATTTGCATTTCCTGTGGCATTAAAAAATCTTTATCTGTCACGTTAAAAGACTATGATATTCCATCTGTGCATAGGTTGGGCATTTCAGTCGCTTCTCACCTTTTCCTTTTATAAAGGTGGTGAGAAATTTTTTTGAACCAATTTTTGGATGTCTGGCTTCTTAAATGGAATGTCGACATCTGGAATTCATTGCATCAACTATTTGAACATTTTAAAGCTTTGTATACTTATTACAGATGTGCTCTCCAGAAACATTTTATCAGATTATCTCATCTTCAGTATTTGGCACTGGCGTTTTTAAAAGCACGAGTTTGTGTGATCACATACACATTCGGAAAAGATTGTTTTGAAGATTAAGTGCAACAAAGTACATCAAATGCTAAGGGGATAGTGGCTGGACCATTTCCTGTCTCCAGATCCATTATTCCCAATTATTTCGATTGTCCGATCACTCATTTCTTCGGGAAGGTCTCCAAATCCTGCAAAGCAAATTAAGCTCCTATTTTCATATTATGTACAAGCTGCCTTTTATTTCTGCTGTTACAATGTAGAAAGAAATGGAAATCTCCTGAATTAAGTGACAGAGAGAAGTCACAACTACAACAAACAGTATGTTTCACTGTAATATTAGGCACAATTTGTGTTAGAAAAACAGATATTTAAATAGGCCTTATTTTAGTATTTGCAGGGAAAAAAATATGATTTAATGAAAATGTCTCATCTTGAAAGGTAAGAATCACATTGGTCTTCATGGTTGAATCTTATAATCACAAAACCATAATTATTTCTTATTATACTTCCTAACATCAGCAACAGCTACATTTAATTTTTAAAGAAAAAAAAGATCCAATTTATTTCTACCACTTTCTTTTCTTAAAAGCCAATTTAGTATATAGATGGATCTTAATGCTGTTGCCAATGTATTCTGGAGAAAAAGAGATTTCATGAAAGAAATCTTTTCTGACTTGATAACATGATATGGTGTTCCTTTATTTGTTTCTATAAAAATTATTTAAAAGATGAGCCTCAGTTAAGGATTTTTATTCCTTTGTTTTATAAGGAGCTGAAATATGACAAGAAAACATGCCTGTAAGATGCTAAAAACGTTGCTTCTATATCTAATATAATACTTAGAAGACCTGAGCTTGATTATATACTAAAGTACTATATTATTGATTGATTAGCCAAGGCAATGAATTATTATACTCGAATCAGTATTTGCAAGGCTTTTTAACTATCTTAGAAAACAAACTAACGGTTCAAGAAGAAGCTTTAAAAATAAATGGGTGCCAAAAAGACATAATTCACCATCTAAGCAGTTTAGTTTGGAGGAAAAAAAAAAATTTATTAACTGCATCTAGTCCTTGGGGTTTTGTAGCAATAAATATCGATTTGATATGAAAAATAGCTATCTACTGTAGTTAATAGTGTGAAGGATACTTTACCTGTTAAAAGAGAGAAAAAGCAACACGATATGAGCTCCAGGGTTATGTCGGTGAGCAGAACCATTGTATGTTAATAGTTTTATTTCATAAAACACCACTCTGCATTGATTTTGGCGGGGAGGAAAGCAGGTGCCATATTGCTGAGAAAGCATTCCACACACACTCCCCCTGCTTTTCTCTCTACCCCCAATGCCAGTTTTTTTTTTAAACACTGAGGAAAATGTAAAGGATTCCAGAAATGCCAACAACAAAAAAAAAAAGTCTTTTGTTTGCTTACCGTTTAAAGAAGGTGACTCACACGTGGAAGTAACCATGTTAATAGCGTGCAACTTGCTTCCGACAGCGCCTCAGTACCGAGCCCCTTTTCTAGTGGACGGCAATCTGTCCATGGTGTGTGTCAACTGGAGCGGCTCTTTCTTCCCGAACGGCCCGCTGAAGGAGTTCGTGCTCACGGACGGCGGCCAGCGTGTGTACAGTGGCTTGGACACCACCCTCTACATCCCAAGGACAGAGGACAAAAGTGAGTTTCTGACTCCCGTGCCTCAGCGTGGATGGCGCTCTGCTCCCCAGCTTTACGAGATGGGCGGTCCGAAAGGTGACCCTCAGCAGCGCGTCCTTAAAAACGTCTTAGTTTAAGTGGTCACTTCCGGCAGAAAAGTCACTGCTCAGAGTAAAGAAAGTTTTCTTTCCTATCTGCTGCTTGATGCAGTGATGTGATGATGCATTGAGTGCCGCCTCTGTGCGACCTTCGTGTCCCCAAGGAGGAAGACGACGGAAGGACAGGTTGTGTTCATAAGGGAAATAGCCCCACAGGTCGTCGCGAGTATCCTGAAGGAACACATTTTGGGGAGCTGAGAGATTATCTGGATGCATCCACAGCCTCCAAACAGAGCCCAGTCAGGCAGTGACCATCTGTAACTTCTAAGGCCCCTGCGTAGGGCATTCTTTAACGAACCTAGGTATCTGCACCTGCTAGAATAAACAACCTTTCGCCCTTGGACACCGAATTCTTTGTCCCTAAGTACGTGTTCTACTTTGGTTTTAAATTGAAATGAGCAAAAACATTACAAGGTATTAAGTATTTTCTCTGATGAACATGGCCATAGGACCAGTGAATGTGAAGCCATTTTCAGCAATGTGGATTTATATAGTGAATTAATTGGTGGTTTGTTGTTTTGTTGTTGTTGTTGTTGTTTTAATTTCCTTAAAAATACTACTTGCTGTGGCTCAAAGCTGCAGGTAAACAGTGAGCTCCAGCATTGCATTTATAGTCTTTGAAATTATCAATAACATTTGTACAGCAGTTCAGCTATACAGTTTCATATTCAGAGTTCTTGGTTACCTAGGAAGCTGGTGTGATGAGAAGGTGGCCTGACAGGTGACAGATGCGGGTTCTGCCCCCTGACCGGCCTCTAACCATCTGTGTGGACTTTCCTCGGTTTCCTGGCTGTTGAAAGAGGCATTTAGACCATTTGAATTCCAAGATCCCTTTTGATGTCTCCTGCTTAATGAGAAACTCTGAGTCACTTAGTGAAGGGTGCAGGTGTAAGTTTTAAAGGGACAGGTTTAGCCCCATGCAGAACAAGGCACACTGCATGTATTACTACCCTTTTCTCCACTGATAGTTCTTTTCCTTTGCTCCATAAGCTCCAAGCTTCTTTAGTTCTGTTATTTATATATAGGCTATTAGTACACTTATTTTCATAGCTATTTTTCTTGATAATTTCAAAATTAGACATAAGTTTGCATATTAGGCAAAACCTCACCATTAGCCCTAGAATTCTGTCTTCAGACTTTTTCATGCTGCGATACATCGCTCTTGTGAAAGTGTGCCTGCTGTCTGTAGGCGCCGGATGCCCAACTCACTGACCGTTTTTCTAGCCTTCTATTTCCAGGTCATCTGCACTACAGATGAAGGAAGCGCTAAGACACCTCTGATCCAGTATGACACATCTACTGGACTTGGTAAACATTTAACTCGTACTATATAAAGTGTAGCACTACTCATTTTGCTAAAGAAACATGCATACGTTTGTTTGTACGTACTTCTGCCAATAATATATTCGCATAGACTACATGGAAGGAATTGTGTTAAGTTTTGTAAGAAACTTTTAAAAGTCTTCAAGGGTCTACAGCAACAACACCCTGAACAAGCCCGATCCCGTCTGATCTCGGAAGCTAAGCAGGGTTGGGCCTGGTTAGTACTTGGATATGGGAGACCACCTAGGAAGACCAGGTGCTGTAGGTGTAAAAAATAAAACTTAGGGATTGTCAGCTGACAAAAATCCTTGCAATCTGCGAGGTCAAACAAGGGTCGCCTCGCCTAAAAAAAAAAAAAATATAGTAAAAGATTATTTTATCTTTCCAGACTTTTCATGTCTGAGCCAGGTAAAATTTCTTACAACACACGGCACAATTCCTCCCTCACAGTCTCCCTCATCTCATTCAGTAGCATCTGTGGAATAGAGCAGACCTCATCCGACGTTGTTTTAGTCACCCCGGTCTTCACAAGTGGACAAATGGAGACCCGGGGGAAACCGAACCATCCCCCAGCATGCGCCACAAGTTTGTCGCTAAGATGAGAGCCTGAGGTTCAGAATCGGGAGCATCTGGGAATCAGCTCTTGAAACGGGCACAGCCCAGTAACCCGAATGCATGGGGACCAGGGCCCCACGCTGAGCGAAGCCCACTGAGGGGCGGCATCCCCACGGGGAAAGAGCTGAAAAGAAAGGTTCCTCTTCTTGAGAGAGGACCCCCGAGGACCACACGGTGTCATGGGAGATCTCAAGGTGTATTGTCCAGCTAGTCGTAGTCGGTTTTAATTCTTATGATGTAACTTTTTAAGTGTTCCTGGTCCCTTGCCTCAGGCAGCCTTCAACAGGCAGTCATTTCTCTCCTCTTGCTCTGAGGGCTGTTTGCTTCTCGAGGCTCCCCCCAGGCAGGGCACCCTCCCTCCCCACGTCTTCCCAAGCAGGGGTCCCGGGCCCCCTGGATCTGTTCCCGGAGTGACAGCCCTGTGCCATGTGCACGGGACACAGCTCTTCTAGCGTGTAGCGAGGGTCACTGTTTCAGTCAACAACACGCATCGGTTCACAGCCGGGGGGATTCCGGCCTGCTGGAGCGTGGGCCCCGACTCTTCTCTTCGATTTAGAGATGGGGACGCGGAGGCCCCAAGGGGCAAAGTGACTGTTTAAGCATGGAGCTGTCAGAGGTAGAGCCACTTTCACAAAGGAGTGTCCTCCCTCCCATGGAGTTCAGGTTTTAGTTTCGGTCACCTTCCCTCCCTTCCCTCAAACATCCCCACCCCGATTTTGCATGCTGTCCCTTTCATCCTTCCCCTGGGAATGTGGGTGTGACTGCCAGGCAGCCCCCCGCCCCCTGCCCCCGTTCTCGAGGTGCTAAAATGGTGGGCGTTTGCCCAGCGAGTGAACAGGCGTCTGTAACTGTTCGTTCAACCTCTTGGCCATCAGCACGTGCTTTAGAAAAGCAGGTCTGAGGCTCCCACGGGCCTGCATGGCAGCCACGCGGACCAGGCTTCCGAGCTGCCCCTGTGGGCGTCTAGGCTGGAGGTGATGGCTGAGGCCCTCTCCCGCTCAGCTCGCGCGATGGCATTGCCTCGTCTGGTCCCGCAGTGGCCCCCGTCAGCCTTATTCCTGTCTGTCTGGCTCCCTCCGGCTTCCCCCACAGCCACAGCCCTGGCCATCTGCTGCTCCGCTCCCCTCGCCCCGTAAGCACAGAGCGGGCCACAGGGTACGTGCTCACTAAACCTGAGCTGCCGTTAGCGTCACAGACAGTGAATCATATCGGCAGAACTGCCAGCCCCTGGGCAGAAATCCAGGGTAAGTCCTGCTGCCGAAGGCGCCTCCTTCCATGGGAAGCTCTCCCCGGCCCTTGAGTGGTGACTTGTGGAACTTTCGCTATGTCACAGGAGGCCAGGGGACCTGAACTGTAAAGCCACCACGTTAGCAAGCCCAGGCTCTGCACGTCTCGGTGGAGAACGGGATCTGATGTCTCAAAACCCAGTTTGCACAGAACTTCTCAGGAACAGGGCTGGTACATGAAGAGGCGAGCCTGGTCTCCACGGAGCCAGCCAACTGCATACACGGCGGGGTGTCCGCAGCATCGGCAGTCAGGCTGGCCGTCACTAGGGCCCATGGCTCCAGAAAGGACTTTGCCCCTGGGACACACAGCAGTGAGGCAGGACTTCCTCAAGGTCACTTGGATGACCCCTTTCAGAGTCCCCTAGAGACCCCCTCCACCCCCCACTGTCTTCCCCAGAAGCGAGCCCAGGCAGTGGTGACGTTCAGCCTGAGTGTCACCGGGCCTCCCGAGGGCTGTGAGCCTCTGCTCACACCCCCCGACGCCACACCGCCTGTCCCCCGAGCCCGAGCGCAAGCACAGACACGCACCGCGACGCCAGCTGCTCGAAACTCATTCCCCATCGGCTGTCAGACAGCAGGGCCGAGGCCACAGGTTCCCTCCGAAGTCACCTTTCCCTCCTCCGTCCCCGGGTGTTGCAGGCCTGGTGCTGACAAGTCCCGGGGCGAAGACGGGCCGGGGGAGCCGAGGTGCGGCGTTCTCCAGCGAGCTGTGGTTCATCGTGTCGGTGGCGATCCTGGGCTTGGTCCTGTTGGCCATTTTCCTGTCTCTGATACTGCAAAGGAAGATCCAGAAGGAGCCGTACGTCAGGGAGAGACCACCCTTAGTGCCTGCTCAGAAGAGGATGTCGCCACTGAGTGTCCACCCCCCGGGGGAGCCCCACGTGGTACGTCCGCGTCCCTGGCCCGGGACACTGGCTGTCGTTGAGAGGGTAGTGCTCCAGACCACAGGGACACGAGCACTGCGTCTGACTAGGTGTGCGGGCCGAGGGAGGCTGACTAGAGCAGCTCTCATACGTGTGGCTGCACGTTAGCATCTCCTGGTGCCGTAGGCCGAATGCTTGTCCCCCCTCAACTCACACGTCACATCCCACCCAAGCTCAGGGTGCCGGGATCTGGAGGTGAGGCCTTTGGGAGGTGACTGGGTCATGAGGGTTCCACCATCATGGATGAGACTAGTGAGCTGATGGGAGGCCCCCAGAGAGCGCGGTGCCCCCCTTCTCCACGCCCCCCTCCCCCATGCGAGGGCACAGGGAGACGCCCCCGGCTGTGGGCCAGGAAGCGCCGTCCACTCCATCTGCCTGCACTTTCATCTTGGGATCCGACCTCCAGAACCTAATAAAATCCCACGGTTTACAAACCACAGTCCGCAGGATCCTGTTGCAGCATGCAAAAGACACCAGGGAAGCTTTTAAAAATACCTCGCCTGGGTCTTATCCGGGAAATTCTGATTTTGTTGGTCTTGGGGGGGCCCTGGGGATTCGCATTCTTTTCTTAAATTTAAACTGATTCCACCGTGTGGCGAGGCATAGATGTTTCTCCTCTGTGCTCGTAAGTCAGGGACACGGAGAAGAGTTCTGCGTTGAAATCACCTGGGGAACGTATAGGTTATACAGCTGCAACTTGGGGGGACTAGTAATAAAAATGGGGGCATAGGGAGGGGCTAACGTGCTAGCTCCGTGTGTCCCCCGGCCCTGACACCCGAGGACGGGTGGCTCCTCACAGCTGCAAAGCACCCACTCCCAGGATGAGCGGCCAGGCAAAGGTCTGGGGGGCCGGGTCACACGTGTGGTGATGCAGGGGTCACTGCATGGAGCACTCGTCGGAGGGGTGGAAGGTGACGGACATCGATGGTCACTGCTGTGGCCTGTGCCTGCCTGCACGCAGAAAGGCTGCGTCTGATTCGCACCAGACACCACTCTGCTCCCGAGGTGCGTGCCGAAGGGCTGCGTGTGCCTGAGGGGACACTTGGCACGCAGACCCTGTCTGAGCCCGTGGTGTCCTGTGCTGCCACCGTTCTGGTCACTGGTCCCAACTCGTGGGGAGTTTTTTCCCATGAGCAATTCTCTGACACCGACTGTGTATCCTACAGTTCAGCTCAGTTCTGACACTGCTTATCCCACGGGTCAAAGGCTCAGCCCCGTAAAACTGCCCTCCCGCCCCCGACTTCAGATGCCAAGTCCAAGTCCAAGTCGTCACCTGGGCTTCTGACCAACCAGTTACAGCTGGGAGTTCTAATGACCTTTTCCTTGGGTGTGATGAATTTGCTGAGTGGCTCATAGAACTCAAGCATCTTACTTACTGGATTCGTGGTTTATTATGAAAGGATGTAACTCTGGAACAGAGGGTTGGGAGAGCTGCACAGGGCGAGGCAGGGGCAAAGGGCAGGAAGCTTCCGTGCCTCAGGCCCCGCTCCTGAATCTTCTTGTGTTGAACCCAGCGCTCTGTGCTTTGAGGTTTTTGTGGAGGCTTCCTTAGGCAGGCAGGATTGTTTAAACCTTAGGCCACTGATTCAGCCTCCAGCCACAGCAGGGGCGTGGGACTAAAGGTTCCACAAGGTGGTTCCTCTCAGCAGCCAGCCAGCCCCACCCTTAGGTGCGGTCCCAAGATCACCTCATTAACATGACAAGACCCCTTTGCTGCTCTCTCCTTAGGAAATTCTGGGGGGTAGGAGCTCTGCACTAGAAACGAGACAAAGACCAAAGGTGTCTTAGCATAAGTCAGTTCCACAGCAGTCACACTGTTCCAGCAGTGACTGGACGGCAGCTTTGTCCACTTTCCAGATCTCTCCTCTTTCCCATGCCTACGTAGCAGTAGCAGAAGTTTGGGGGGCAGGGCAGCAGTCCCTTCGAGGCGTCTGGTTTGTAGTTTGTGGTGGGAAGCAGCCATGGAGCGGTGACTTGGTGGTGGTGATGTGTGTGTGCGTGTGTATACACACACATCTCAGGACAGAATTTAATGTACGAGTGTGCAATTATGCTCTGTCACTGGGCGAACACGAAGAATGTCTTTTAAAATGTTCCAGACACTGTCTGATGCCTTCCCATTTGTTTCCAGTTTGACTCTGTGGCTGATATATCTGATGTGTCAAGCAATGTGACCCTGAAAAGTTACACCATGCACTTTGAGGTAGCCCTGTGTGTTGCGCGAACGCATGATCTTTTGGCATGGTGTGTGGACTGCACAGTAGAAAGGCGTATTTCATTGATGGGACTAGCTAGATTTTCTTACAGCGCATGCTCAGTCCTAACCATACAGTGCATTTGTCTTTCTGATGTTAATATCGGACCTTATTTATTTTGGATGCTGGAATCCTATAACAAGGGGAATGACTAGGGATGAGTAAAGAGGGAGGAATCCATTCGCCTACACAAAGTCAGGGATTTTAAAGTGTAGCGGAAGGGAACTGTGTGAGCACACAGCTCACTTTGACTGCCCTGGCAAAGCGGTGTCTTCAGAAGGCTCTGCGGGGCGCTCATGAAGCGGTCACGTCGTTAATGCGCTCTGTAGCACCCTCACCCCGCCGGCCGGCGCTACAGCCAGCCCGTCTGCAGGGAAGGGCCTGAGCCCTGGTCCATGGCCCTCTCCGTGCAAAAAAGTGTCCGGCCACAGTGCTCCAGATCAGCCAAGTTGCGTAGGGGGCTGCGGAGCGGCGTTTCCTTCACTGACAGTGTGTGATGCGATTTTCCATTCTCTTTCACCATTGGTCCCCAGCAGTGCCTTGCTCGGCAGGGCTTAGCCGATGCCAAGCCCCGCCGGGCTGGGGCGCGCCTGAGCATCAGCGGCCGCAGCCTGTCCGCACTTCGCATTCCAAGGCAGAGCCAGACCAGCCAGACCTGCTCCCAAGGCCCCCTCCACCGCAGCGTCAGCCAGCTCATGGACCTTCAGGACAAGAAGGTCCTGATGGACAGCACGTTGTGGGAAACCATCATGGGCCACGACAACGGGTTGGTGAGTCGATTTCTTCACCCAGAGCCTTTGCTAAACATCCCAGGAATGGTGGCCAAGAGAGAGCGTGGTGCTGCGTCCCCCTGACCGTGTACCAAGCACGCTGTAGCCATCTGTACTGTTTTCAGTTTGTCGTCATTGTTTGAGGAGCAGGGAAGACACTTTGTCATTTTTTTTTTTTTTTAGTGCAGAACAAATAAGTAAGTAAAGAGACAAACAGGCTATATACTTCATTAACTTGGGCAGAGGGGACTGGGGACATTGAAACTAAAAGATGGCCTAGACTCCAGCACAAGTACAGGGACATGTTTTATTTAAAAAAAAAAAAAAAAAATCACCTTTTTCCTTCTGGTTTATACTTAGAGAAAAGCGGGGGAAGAGTCAACAGGCTCAATGGTTCCTTTCCAGGAAGCTCAGAAAATCGTGGTAGATGAGTTTGTTGCTGTTCGTGAACTTCATCGTTCATAATTTCACTTCAGTACAAATAATTCTGAGAGTTAACCTCATCATCTATTATTTGCTACGGGCCCCTAGTGGCTGAAATGAGTAAAATCCTAGCGTTTTTACAAAAGCATCAAACGTCTTCATTATGCCGCCTGCCTGATGTGCTGTTCCTTTGGGATAGGGAGATAATAAACGGAGCCAGCTAAAAACTTAGCTCCTCTGCTTATTCCTCAGAGGCAGAATTAGTCACCTCCATTTCTTTCAACCATCTGCCTCTGCGTTTGGACTTCCCTCATCTCTTTCCAAGTTCTCACTGTTCCTTCACTGAAGAAACGATGACTTTCAGGAAGGGAGAGTCTTGAGTTTCCTGGCTCCAGGTTCCAATAAGTAAAAAAATAAAATACAGTCCTTCCAGCTTGTTCAGAATGATGATGCATAATATCCATGTTTAGATCACAGGCCTCCTTGATGTTAATATGATTACCAAATTCCATGATTCTGATTCAAATTTAAAGTTTCCAAATAGCAGAATTATATTTGGTTGAAACAGAAGGAATTGTTAGCTGGTCATAATTGACATGCAAAATGGCAGCTTCATATGGTTCAACCTAACACACTGAAGACTTAAATGCATGTGTGTCCTTCCCCGAGGACACAGTATATTTTTTGGTGGAACTGGGATCTTAAAAACATTGTCTGATTGCGGAAACCCCATTCTCCACTATGCCAATATTGCCACTTTTGTTTGCTTTCGACACTACTAATAGGCAGTGTGCAAATCAATGCAGCGGATGCTTTTGAAGATGCCAAATTACCTGTTCACTACAACATTATAACCAATATTACCAACCCTATTCAATACGTACAAATACAGTAAGAGTGGGTAGCAATTTTGAACTGCATCTTGCATTGTCTTCCCACTTTCTAGATAAGAAAACCGAGGCTTAGAAAGATTAAGAAATAGCACAGTCACACTCAAATGACACATTCTGGGTCAGTCTGTAGTTCCATGGGACATGATCCTTTTGATAAGGTCAGTGGAAGGCAAGGAAGGACAGTCTCGAACCACACCTTAGAGTGCTGAGCGTATCTTAGCCTTTAACAACTCTTACGGAGTAGTTTTTACATTAAACTGATAAACTGTCAGTTGGCCAATACCCTAACCAGTGACGACTGGCTTAATTTTCAGTATGTGGATGAAGAGGACCTGATGAATGCCATCAAGGGTTTCAGCTCTGTGACGAAGGAACACACCACGTTCACCGACACCCACCTGTAACAGATGGAAGCCTGCAAAACGTGAGTAGGCCTGGAAGGGGGCCTGCACACCCCGGTCCCACTGGGTTATTACAGACGCGTCAGAGATGCTAAAGGCTGTTGCTCGTTACAGAGTAACCCTTTAACGAAATGAGGAGTTTGGGAAACTTTTCTTCCTGTTAGAGGTCTTAGAAATGTTATTTTTCTGGTTGTCTGAAATGAAGGTACCGACCTTATGAAAACACTTATTTTGCTGGCTGTTTGGCACTGAGGGGCCTGGCTAAAGGAATAATCAGTGGCAATTTCCAGTTGGCCACAGTTGTTCCTAGTTTAAAAACTAAGTCAGTCTTTGGATAATTGTAATCCTTAGCAATATAGAAATGATGCTTTGTCATCCAGTGTCCCTCACTGACAATGTAAGTTTTCGTACATATTAAAGTTTCCCTCTCCCCTCCCCATTATGGGAAGAAGCAAAGATGAACAAATGTAGATGCATTTTAAACAGCATACCTGTTCCTGAAATAACTGAAAGCACATAGTCTTAATCATTTTTATTTGACTTAATTGATAAATAAATACAACTGTTGTGAAACCACTGACAATATGGTAAACTTCAGAGAATTTATTTAAACTTCAGTCATATTTCTTGGAATGGAAATATACGCATTTTCACCAGCAAATGCTTAATGCTTTCAGTTTACAATTAATTATCATTTCTGCAGAAACTTGAAAATCATTAAAATTAAATGAAAAGTACAAAAAATTTTTATTCTTACAATTTAAAATATATTCAAAATAACCTTTTTACAGCAGCCAAAACCCAAAATTCAGAACTACAATCTCATAAGCTTAACGAAACGGCCACATTCTAATTATACTGATCATTAATACTGGAAAAAAAAATAGTGGCCCGTAAATCAAGGCAGACTAGCAGCTGCTGAAGTTTTTCCTTCTGGACACTCATGGCTTTGTCCTTGTCTAAAAAAAGAATTGCTCCACCTTTAATAGAAGTTTCAATGGACTTTAGGCATTTAATGTTGGTGACACTTGGTAAGACTTAAGAACGCCAACAATTAAAATTATCCTAAGGGACTTACTACTACACAGGATAATCTGGTATCCTACATTATTAGTGTTTTTGAATTACATATTTTTTCACAAACATAGCACCTCATTAAATATCTGGTAAACACTCTGTAATCACTACAAGGATTGAGAGACTAAGTTCCAAAGAAAATGATGTGATTCACTTAGGATATGCAAGGTGAGTCTCAGGCATCACGGGGCTGAGGACTGCAGTCCGTGGTCCCCACGCTGGGGGACGCGCATCTGGACGGGCACCACCTTAGTACAATGTGGGGCGCCAGGTCCAAAACCCACGGGGCATCTACAAATCGAAATGGACTCCTGCTTTACAAATCACCAGTTAAATGTACGTGTAAAACAAAATCTTTGAAAAGGTCAGAAGAGAGAGTTTATCTCCTGACTCCAGGTCATTCTCTTAAAAAGCTACTACTAGAAAAGTCCAATTTTAATTTGTGAAGTTTTGGTGTAAAAGCTAAATACACTGAAATCCAAGTTCAGCAAAGAACTTTCCTTTTGGTGAGTTTTCACAAGCTGTACTCTTGGCCTGAAGAATCACTCTTTTTATGCCGAGGGGACGGGGTGGTCTTCGTAGGGGAAGGGGACGCAGTACCGGGTGAGTCGGTCCCTCCGTCAGAGGTGCTCGGTGACGATGCCAGGTAGGGAACTTTCTTTCTTCCAAGGAATCCTCCTCCTTCGAATCCTTTCTTCTTTAACTCCACCTTATTTTCATTTTCATCTTCTGAAGACCTCTTCTTGGATTCTAGAAAAGCTTCAGCTATTTTATGTGCTTCCAGGCCACCCTCGGTCTCTCTCGCACCTTTCCCTTCCGCTCCAGGGGACTTTCTCTCAGACACGTCACGCCCCCCAGATGCCCAGGTCACTTCAGCGTGCATCGGACCCAAGTCTCCATTCTCAGGCACAGCTCTTTCTACGTTTCTGTTCAAACCGACCGTCTGGAAGTCCCTGTAACCGTGGAAACTCTCGGTCCTCCTCGCCCGTGCTAACAGAGGACTTTCTCTGTAAGGCCGCAGGGAGCCGTAAGTGGCTGCTTCATGGATGGTTTCATGGTGCTGGAGCTGAAGGCTGAAATAGTTTTTCAAAATTTTTCAGGGGAACATGTCATTAATTAAACTACTCATAAATATATAAAGAATACTATATCCTTATTTCTATGTATATACTTAAGTATTTATGATGTGTACATGTGTATAAAATTACCAATGCAAATAACAGTCACAATCAAACTGGGTTTTTAATTAGTTGACATACAATATGTTAGTTTCAGTTGTATAACAGTGATTAGCATTTTATATAACTTATAAAGTGATCGCCCCATCTATCTGCCACCATACATAGTATTTTATATCGCTGTGAACATTTTTATAACTCGGGGGTATGGTGGTTAAAACTGACATGAAACCAATATTCAGTACTTGCCTCTAAGTTCAGATTTTAGATTTTTAACAAATATGTTAACTAAAAAGAAATACTGTGGCATTGTATTAAAAGTGCATATATACAAATACTGAATCGTTACGTTATACATCAAAAACTAACATTGTATGTCAATTATAATACACCTTAATAAAATAATAGAATCCCTTCGATTATGCCCGAGGCAAGGAGAACAAAAGTGCCATATGCGATTCAAGGTGACACATGATTTTTCTAATTTCCTTTGAATTCCTGAACATAAAATAGGCATCCAAATTAGCAGGAATTCACAAAATTACCTAAAGAGTAAAAATTTTTTTCTATGAAAAAAATATGATGCATGTACAGGGGAAATTCAGTAAAATTTTCTAAACAATTATGTAGCTACGCAGTCTGAATTTAAAACGAATTTTGAAAAACAGAACTATGTGTTTTGGGGAAAACTGGTGGAGACACTGTAATCAATTCGACTCCTATGACTTCAGCTCCGCAGCCTACCTGGAGTTGGACTCGCGCAGCCGGCTGTGCTGGACCACGGACGTGGCCGGGCTGATGTTGGGGGTTGCGCAGCGGGACGTGCTCAGGTCACACTGGTCCAGGAGTTTCAGCAGCTCCTCTTCAGTCGGGCCACCTCCATCTTGGGGAACACACACTCGTATTAACGACTCGGCCATCGGCCGACCCCGCGACAGACGCCTGCCCACGCGAACCTACCCGCGCCTTCGCTTTTGCTGACCACGTCCATGGCGGTGGTCAGGTCCCACATCTGGATGCTGCCGTTGGTGTGGCCCGTGAACAAGTAGCGCCTCGGCCGCGAGCCCATCCTGCTGGAGCCCTCGCACTCTCGCACCGTGAACGAGGATATGGTGGCGCAGTCAACGGCCTGGATCTCGCAGATTCTGTCAGAGACGGCGTACAGTGTGAACCACAGGGACGAATGCCGTTTTTTATAATTCATATATCTGCAAAGTTATACTTGCATATTCCACACATGTAAAAGATCGAAAGAGGTCAAGCAAGGCAAACTGAAGCTTTGTTTCTTGGAGTCTAGAGCAAAAGCTCTTATAAAACAATGTCTTTAACTGAAATCAGGCAAATAATCTGTCAATCCTGAAAGAGCAATTCTTTCAAAGGAAATTATAAAAACAAAAGAAACAAAGCAAGTAGACATCACGCTAGAAAAGATCTTGAGAAATCATTTAAATGTAAATTTAAAAAATCTAAAACCAGAAAACGTGTAGCTCTATAGAGATACCCAAATAGTATCCTCCATTAGGATAATATTCAACTGTTTCAGAATCTGAGCTGTCTATAAACAAAAAGCTTCAAATAAGCTTCATAAGCTGATTTTCTGCAGAGTAGTTTCTGTTTATTTATAAACATAGCTTTTCCTCTGGAATCACTTAAAAATTATAAAATGTGTTTTTTCATGCAGAAATTATAGTTGATTACAACACAATGTTAACCATCTGAGCTAAGGGAAGAGGCAAGAGTTTGGAACTGAACAAGGCTGTGAACACGGCACTGTCAGGATGTCATGTTACGACAGCAGTTTTAATACATGTTTGGCAGCTCCTTCAGCAAGCATGTACAGAACACTAAGTCACAGTGCTTTATAACATTTCTCAAGACAATAATTTGGTCTCTAAGTGCATCACAGGCACCTAATACATTTTCTTTAAAAAAAAAAATGACACGAAGAGTTTAGTACATAAAATTTTCTGGAATCAATTCATTTAATAATTGCTAATGACTGTAAGCAATGAACTTTGATGAAAAAATTTATCAAATTAAAATGTCAATTAGAGACCACATGCTAAAGGGTAACTGAGAAATTACTAAAAATATCAGTAGCGTCAGTAACCGTAATATGAATGTCCATAACCTTAATAACTATGAATAGGCATTTTACTTTTTCCACTTCTTTGACATGCAAAAAATTGTGTTTTAAAAGAAGAGAAATGTTACAACTCCATGTGTTTGAGGCTACAAATAATTTTTTTAAAAGTAAAAACTCAGTCATCAAGTGGAAAAGGAAACGAACTTCTACTGAGCACCTATTGCAGTTGGGGACTATATCTCGGATATACGTCAAATGTTTTTAGCTCATTTTATCCTATGACATCCTACCCAGGTAGCTGAACCTCATTTTATAAAGCGACTGGGGCTCAGAGCAACAAAGTAACTTGAGTGGCATTTACATGGTAAGAGGAAGTGCCAGAATTAGAACCCAGTCCAGCTGCCTGCTGTCACGTTCACCGTGTTCTCGTTCTATCACTTCCTGTCTATGCATCACTGAGAATCTTAAATATATCTTGGAGAATAAGCACTAAGTATATTGTCTTAATTTTAAGTTATAACAATCACGTGGTAATGAATAGCCTTGTCTCTTATTGTTTCTGGTAGCACTTTTATCAGTAAGTTAAATTATTCAATACTGTATGTTTTGTAAGGAAAGAGCAACTTCTGAACATAAACGTTTACGGAGAAGTATTACCTTTTCCCAGTAGATGAGAGTCTTACAAACAGCTTGTTAGTGATGGGAACGACTTTCTGGATAAACACCTGCTGATCGTCTCGCTCTCCAAAAGGCCCTTGGTCACAAACAGAAAATGTCAAAAATTAAAATTTAAATGGTTTCATTTAACAAGAACAACATTAACACCAAGCCTATCACTATGGCATTATGTTCCAAGTCTAAATCAGACACAAATGCAGCGCCACAAGTACTTCAACTTGTATTAAAAAATTAAATACATACTTCAAAATTGTATTTTATGCACTAATGCTGTAAAACTTGATGGCAATAATTTGCTTAGAAAAAAATGTATTAAGCTATAAGCTTTATATTTACTATCTTTCAGAAGAATTTAATTAATGAGAAGCCTGCTGTACCCTGAAAAGTTTTCAATCTGAAAAGACAAGGCAGATAAACGGTTTATACATTTTAGAAAATTTCTGAACATAGTTTTCATGTAAAAGTTAGATAAAATTTTAATCTCTTTTCCCATTATACTCATTAGCCAAAAACAAATCAAATTATTCATAAAAGTACACGATATACAACACAATTTTTAAAGACAGTATATTCTCAACTATCTTATGCGAATCATACCTAATACATGGAACAACAGCATCTTTAGTAGCCAATACTTATGCTCACTGTGAAGCATAGTGCAGCCTTTACAAAGGACCATTTAATCATTATAACCTTACATGTAAGGGATTTACTAGTAATAGCTCCATTTTACAGAGAGGAAAACTAAGGCACCAAGAAATAAGCTAACCCACTTGAAGAAACTGGAAATGAACCCAGATAGTCTCATCCTCCACTAAGCATACAGCTGCTCAATTACTGGACAACTCTCTAAAGTCTAATTATGTTGAAATGAGAGTTCTCATTTGATAACCTGTAAACAAAGTCGAAGTAGCGGTGGTGAACAAAATAACCAAAACGAGGACGATGGGGCCACCACCTCCCCTCCCTTCAAACTCTGCACTGATGCGCGAGTGTCACGTAACCCGACTATTAATGATCTGCACCTTGCCCTTTACAGCTTCTCCAACTCCTCTCCCCAAATTGGCTCCTTACCTTCAGAACACAAAACATTCTCAGACCTGTCCGATCTTCAACGCGGGAGAGGGGACGAGGGATGGAAAGCAGGACCTTTGGGCTCCCTGCCCTCTAACGAGCTCCACTGCTTCCCTTTCCAGTCACCTCCGTATCTGTCGCTCCCCTGCTCACTGCAGTCTCGAGCCCACCCCACCCCCAACCGAAGCTGGGCTTTCTCTTCTGTTCCACTGGTCTGTATGTCTGTATCTTAGGGTACCTTTTTAAATAAAACTATGAAGAAAAAAAAATCTCTCTGTTCCACTTTAAATGTTTTACAGGGCTGTTTCTAAATATCTTTGTTTCCACATTACACAGGCCTTGCCCCAGTCTGACCCCATAACCACCCATCTCATGTCCTATGCTTCTCATCCACCTACCAGCAAGTAATGACCTTGACATTTTCCAAACCCGCCAGGTTCTCTGGGCCTCTACCCTTTTAACACGCTGCTCTCCTTGCCAGGAACGGCCCAGACCCACAACCTTCTGCACCTTCACGCCTCAAACCTGAAGCCTCTGTGAGGTGTCCTGTGTGAACACCAGTCTCCACCACTGTCGGGGGGTAGTATCTACCTCACGAAACCGCAAAGATGAAGGAGCGCGCAGGTGCAGCATCCAGCACAGCATCCGGCACAGGACGTGACGCTGTCTGCCGGTGCTTTCCGCCGCGGGCCCTGAGCACAGCCACCAGACACGACCGTTTGCCTTTTACCCCACTGCTCCCTCTGCGGCACATCCGTGTTCCCGGCACTTCTTAGCTTTCCAACGCCTGGACCAAACGTGCTCAATAAATGGCAGTTGGCGCAATACCTTAGACTTGCACGATCTCGTGCGTCAATCACATCTCAGTGCAGCTGGAAAAACTACTGGCGCAATGAGACGGTAAACGGTGACCAGCACCTCGCAGGGGGCTGGAGCCACAGAGTGGCCGCCAACACTGACAGCGCCGGACATCTTCCTCCCAAAAGTACTAAGCCTGCACTTCCCAGTCACAGCTTATATTTTTTAAAGACATTTAAGAGTTTCATGCAAAATGATTCTAATGTATTCCTTCCCATTTTCCATCAGTGTTACAATTTCTGCTTATACAAAATGATCAGAAAGGTACATTAGTTAAGCAGTAAGTACTACAGAACTATTAAAAATACAGTGAGATTATATAAGTTACATATATTAATATATAATATAATCTATACGTGTATATACATACGATCTCCACAAAGACTGTGTGTGCACGCCCATATGCACATGTGTGTATAGTGGACCGGGAGCCACACCTAACTAACTTTACGTGCTTTTTGCTGCAGTCGGAGCATGCAGTGGAGACGTGCTACACTGTTTCCCACTGGACACTGCAGTGCCACCAAAGCGACTCTCAGTATCCAGAAACACCAGCCCTTTTCTAGCTTCAATCTTTTTCGGATTAATTAGCAATTAAAAAAAAAATTTAAATGTTTATAGCCATCATGGCTTTCATGATGTTTCAATTATGAACAAAATGGTTAGCATTTGGAGATATTTAAATGAAGAAACACTCTACATGAAAAGTTAAAGAATGGAAAATGATGCTATAGTTTGTATATTCGGAAGACTTAAAAAGTATGCACTAAATGTGTTTTAAACAAGTTTCACACTTAAAATGAAAAGTTACACTTAACACTCGCCTTCGGGCTTCCACTACCGTGCACACGCGGGCGTGCCCACACGGCGCCTGGAGGTGCCCGGATGGCCTCACCCACCTATGTCATTCCCAGAGGAATAGCTGCCGTGACTCTCCGTCTCCTCCAGAGACAGGATCTTGAAGGAGGCCAAAGGGGTGGAGCCCGGCTGCGTGGAGATCATGCCGCGGAACCGCGTCACCGTCCACGTCCGGACGTGGTTGTTATCCGCACAGACTGGGGGAGGGGAGAACATGGGAGTCGTTAAATGCAGCTCTCAGGACACTAGCAAGTCGCTTGTACGCACATTTTAACTTTTTTCACTGCGCTCTGTATTAAATAGATCATAGCACATTCGAGTGGCAAATGACATCTTTATATTAAAATTATAATTTTCACCTTGCCAACAAAAACAAGAACTGAATATAGTTTACCTTGCCACAAATATAAGGAATGTAACATACAGGAGAAAAGTAGCTTGTAGGGTAGGAAAGTCAGAAAAGCATGTGCAAGACACAAGGCACTGAGATCGACTGCACAGAAGACAAGTTGCCTCATTTATTTTTTTAACATAGAAACTGTTCGGCTAATTTCACTCAAATGTTAAACAACTGAAAATTTATTCTTGCAAATGATATTTGTCAAAAAGCTTGTAGGAACTAGCTACTTTTGCCTGCTCGGTTAAATTATGGAAATTAGGATTCCACATAAAACTGAGAATTATATTACATCAAATAAGAGTCTGTATTTAAGATATATACTCCAATTAGCTTAATTTTTTCATGTAAATATTAAGTGGTATATATAGTGAGATATATCCTAACAAATTGCCTTTTTTATCTGGATACTCTATTAAGAAATATAAACTCAAAAGTGGTATTATTAATGCAAGAACTACACGTTTGTGGCATGCTTTAATACAAAAGTGTACTAATTTGCCATTTATTATGATTTCAGAAAATTCATTATTAGCAATGAGCTATGAACTCATCAGTATACACTAGGAACGTGTCCACAATTTCTTATATGCATGCCATATTTACTACTGGGCAAAATGCCATAATTGTGTATTTTAAATAAAACTTCGGAAAGAAATATAATTTTGGAAAACTGAAATAAGAATAAAAAGTGTACAGATGTTACCTAAGTAACAAAATTCTCAATTCTCAATGCCAGTTTTCTGGTAAAAAGAAGACATTTAGTCCCAGGCTGGTTAATCAGCTTCGTGGGCAATCGTTTCCTGATTTCATAATTAATCTTACCAGGATCCAGAAAAAAGTTAAGTATTTTTAGCTGATTCAAATGAGCAATTATGATGATTTTGTTAATATTAATTGTATCTAATGTTTTAATACATGAAGACTATAGGAAAAAGAATGCCATTACATATACGTGGATATCCACCAGGTGGCAGACTAACATAGCTGAGAACTATATACAGAAATACTCCAGATTTTTGGCTAACCTGGACTTTCTTGACAAATTTACTTAGATTTCAAATCTATAAAATATTTGATGTTAAAATGTAACTTTACTCTGTTGTTCTCTGCCATCACACCCTACAATAACATTGTCACCCTCAAATTAAAAGCCATAATCACATCCTTTAAAAATCACGACGACCCTGGAAAAGTATTTTCTCACAGTAATTAATGACAGCATTACTCAGCATCTATGTGCGAAGAACCATGGTAAGTGCTGAGAACAGGGTGAGAACAAGTTTCTGCTGCCACAGAACTTATATTCTACAAGAGGGAGGCAGATGGGGGGCAACACACGATCAAGCGATGAGTCTGAAGAGAACAGACAGAGGTACCGATAAAGCGAGTGACCGCGGGGTGGGTTCGGTTAATTTAGACCGAGGGGCCGAGGAGGCCTCACAGAGCAGGGACCTGAAATAGGAACTGAATGACAAGGAGAAGGCAGACAAACAAAAACACTTTAAAGAAAAAGAACAGTGCAAAGATTCTCAGGCATTTTTAAGAACTTGAAGAGCCAATGGGTTAGGGTCACAAGCGATCAGAAAAGAAACGGGGAGTAGGGAGAAGCCTGGAAGGCAGACGGGACGCAAACAGGAGAGTCGTGCTCATTTATTTATTCCGCACACAATGGAAGCCAATGAGAATAGAATCTGGTTTCAAAGGACTTTCTGGCTGCGTGTTACCTTGAGAGAAATGCAGGCAGAGAGGCAAGACCCAAACAAGGAAAGAGCCAGGGTCTAGAAAGGACGATCTGCGATGCTGGGTGGGCCGTGATGGGCACAGTGAGGTGAGACCGGTGACACGTGCAAGTCCTGAAGCAAAGCTAGTAGCACTGACCGATGTGACGGGACTTACGAGAACGGGAGGGAAGGGGGATCAGTGTGATTCCTAGATTTCCAGCTTGAGTAAGTGACCAGATGGTGATAATGGGTACTAACATGGCTTTGAGAGAGAAAAGTGCTATTTTATCCAGGTTAATTCTGAGATGCCCGTTAAACATAAAACCAGATATAGGCACAGGATGTACAAGTTTGGGACTGCAGATGGTCGCAGGCGAAGGAAAAGTCAGGATCACTGGCATGTAGATGATACTACTAAAATCACCCCGGAAAGTACAAAGAATGGAGAATCTGGGACAGGAGTCTGGGGCAGTCCGACAGCAGACGGGGCAGAAGAGGAAGGATCGACGACAGAGTGAAGAGACCTCCTCGGCGGGGCAGGTGAGTGTGAGGTGAGCCTTCGAAGCCTAAAGAGGTGGTTTCACAAAGGCGTAATTACACCCAGACATGAACGCGCATTCATTCACCGACAAGGTGTTTCAGCTCCATGGCTATTCGATCAGACTGGAAGACAACGAAAGGTGTATCACCTTTTATGTTATATAGTTTTTATAGAAAGAAACTTGGTGTATGAAAATGTTTATAAAAAACTGAGGCAAGGAAGTGACCCACAAAGACAGTGTAAAAGCCAGCTCTGCCGATCTACCTGGCCCGCAGTTTGACTTTCATAAAGCCTGTCAGAAATCCATCGATTACAGTGAATCTCATCAACAGAACTTTACTTTGTCCCACTCGTTAAGCTTGAAAATCTGTATCTAATTTTAAAGTATCTAATTAGTATTAACATTAAAAAAATTATGGCTATAAGAAAAAATCAAACTGTTTTCTTCAAATAATCTCTTCATCGGTTGCACTCGTTTTTAACATTGTTACATGAGCAAAGTCACATGTAAACCAACAACCTGAACTCTGACCCTTAAGACACTACAACCAAGTTTGCATTAAATTTCTGTGATGAAAACCTTTCTCAACAGAATCATGAAAAATATTCTGAAATAAAATATGCCATGAGAATAGAGAGTCAATAAAAAGTACGCTACCTCCTAGATCTGTGTATACTACAACCAGGCAGAATCAAAGCGATCCTTACACACAATCGTAACATTTCTTCGGTTATTACACTTTCCTACCAGTTCTTTTGGTACGCTCTTCTCACGTAAGACACTCTTACAAATCCACAGCGGAGAAACTGCCACGCAAGGCAGAGTGATGAGGCAGACCTCCTCACCCGCCCCGAGAAGACGACGTTACCTGATACCAGATGCTTCTCCGACAGCATGATTTTCGTGACGGGACTCCGGTGAACCGTGAAGGTCTGAAAAAGCTGAGGGCCCGACCCAACCGTCTCGGGGTGCTGAACGATCACCCGCACTG
Organism: Pteropus alecto; assembly: GCF_000325575.1. Lineage (NCBI taxonomy): Eukaryota > Metazoa > Chordata > Mammalia > Chiroptera > Pteropodidae > Pteropus > Pteropus alecto. The sequence goes on along the minus strand of NW_006439191.1, from coordinate 4,955,010 downwards.
CTCCGGAGCTCGTACCGTAGGCGATCTCAATCCAGTTCCCACTGACACCTAGACCGAGTCACAAGTGGACGGGGGCACATTAGATGCGGATGGGGAGCGAGCTGGCATTGCAGAGACAAAAGGGCGGAGCTGGATTCGCCGCTTCTATCAGCCCCAAACCCAGCTCAGCAGAGAAATCTTAAATCTCTACCATCGTAAAATCATGTTTTCTTTTACAAGTCGATTCCTAAGCCTCACTCCCAGATACAGTCGTTCACCCCTTCCTTGTACTGTATCAGATTCTATCGTAGCAACTGGAATAATACACTAATAATCTATTTTCTTGTCTATCTCTACTTCTCGTTGACAGACTGAATCATAATCCTCCTTTTTTCTACGTCACCTTACAGAGTGGCCGAGACATAATGGGTACTCAATAAATATTTAAAGAATTAATAAAACATATAAATATTAAAAATACCAAAGACACAAGACAGTATTCCTAAAGGAGTACTCCATATTACTTCCAGCCTAGAAGGGCCATGTTTTACTTTTGCTACAATATTGACTTTTCCTTGAATAATCAGGTCCTGTATACACCATCTAACAGCTTCATAACACTTGACCATGGAACACGTAAACCAATCTGATGTCACACCCATGCCGTCTCTCTAAATGTACAGCTCGTATCAGGCTCACCTGTGGCTTGGTTTTTACACAAGTGCCCAGACTCCGTCACATATGTAAAGACAGAAGGGATTTCAGTGACTTATATTCTTAAAAAGCTTCAGGGACAGAATCTAACTTTAAGAGCTGTTCTTTCTGATTCACGTCCCAGTACTTGAATCAGAAGGGAGAAGGCATGGCATGCCATGGGCGACACTCAAGAACCACCAGTACTTGAATCAGAAGGGAGAAGGCATGGCATGGGCGACACTCAAGAACCGATAAGGTGGCTCCATCCCCGCAGCCCCTCTGATTTAGACTGGAAAAAAATGCACGTCTCAACCAGAGCAGGGGTCAGCAGACTGTCTGCAAAAGGCTGGAGAGCAAACACTGTAAACTCTGCATGCCACACTGTCTCTGCTGAAGTCACTTAACTCTGTCACTGCTACAAAAGGCAGCCAAAGACAATTTGTGAAACTATTAGTAAAAAGAACACGGTTTGCTGATCACTGTTCTAGCACAATATAGTTGAAATCCTACTATAATTTCAAGCAAAACCCTCTGTGTACACAGGAATATTTCTTTCACAGGAAAGACGATTTCCTTCTATGAATTCGATGAAGCGATTTTATACCAGGAACAAATTCAAATCTAATTTTCCTGTACATATTAATGCTTCCTAGAATTCCTTTCCTTACAAATAAATTTAAAGTTCCTCATTTATGTTGATCTTTCATTCTAGAATATAAAAATTAATTTACAGATCTTAGTTCTTTTCATTGCAATGGCCTTGAAAAGCAATGGAAGTTATTAATATTGAACTTCCAGATATGTCTTTTCCCATAACTTAAAGTTTCTCAAGGAAAAAAGTGTACTTTCCAATGAGATTAATACTTTGAGCCCTTTTTTATTAAAAAAATAAAAGCTAATTGCAAAACAAAATCGGCTAGTGTAACGGGAAGGTAAATGTGCATTTAACTTTTTAAATAATTTGTCAATACTGTAATGATATGGCTTAAATATAATTCAGAAGATCTAATTTCCCACCTGAAATTATGCTTATTTATTTGTCACATTTTATTTCAATATAAAACCAAGTATAAACTTTAGACTAATAGAGATGAAATCTTCAGTACGGCAGTTATAGAAATGGAGGAGCACATGAGTTTTAGCATAATAAACTGATAAATAAACACATTCTCAAAACTACTTCAAGAACTTAGAGTAATTTTGCCAGGCACTAACTTGTTTTGGGTGTGAGGTAAACACTCAGAGCAGTAATAGCATCGTTTGAAGGATCATGATACAGTTCAGTTACAAGAAGATCATTATCCTTCATTCGCAAAGGGAACTTCTGCATATCTAAAAAACAAACAAAATTAAATAACATTAAAACAAATAGTGCCTCTATTCAAAACTAAAAACGATAATGTTTTCTTGTTCTCATTTTTAAAAATCGTGATGAACAGGACACGTGGCACGTCTGTAGACTCACCTATGTAATATATGGACCCATTATTACAGCCCAGCAGGAGGAAGGACCCGGCAGTGTCGTAACTAGTTATGGGAACAACGTCTTGAACCTGAAGTCATGAGATTATTATTAGATGTTAAACAGCAATTACAAGTTATATTTTCTGCTCAATTTCTCCAAAATTATCTTACTAAAAAGGACACTAATATCCAATTCAAGTAAGGCTTAAAGAATGGACTATATATATATATACACACACACCCCATTCACAAGAAACTCTGAAGAACTTATTTCTTCTAAAACTTTTTTTAAAAACTACATTTCCAACAGCAGCCCTTTCTTTTCAGAATTTAGAAGGAGGCTCTTTTTTCTGTACATGATTATGAGAACATAACAACACATTAGGACTGGAAGACCAAGTCTGACCAGGTTCCTTTCTCCCTGTATGAGATAAAATGACCCAAAGTCACACAGTAAGGAAGGGACAGAGTTAGAACTAGAATACAAATCAAATGAGTCCCAGATGGTACTATTCCCTTGATATTTATCATCATCGCTTTGAAAAGGCAGCTTCTTTTTTTCATTCTCCCCACTGACAAGTTTACCTGTTTCCAAGGAAACGGTAAAGCAAACAGGGCCTCATGTGCTTTCGTTGTTTCAAATACTAGGAAAAAATCAGTTTCCCAAGCAAATCAATCTAGTTACACATTAACAGCTGCTTGTACTAGTGATAAAGGCGAAGGGGGTTGATTTTTACTACAAAACAAAAACAAAAAAATGTCCGTCAGAGCTGTGGCAGTAAGCTCGAAATGAACCTTCCGTATGCAGAGCCAGGCCAGAGATGCACGTGAAACAGGTGACATCTACCCCAGAGGACAAGTACTGGCTAAGGAATGTCAGATGACGCTTTGCTCTGCAGAAGTTTATAAGCTAGTGAGCAAGAAAGGAAAAGGCAACGACAGTGCGACAGGCAATACAATCAGGTGTGCAGGACAATCGCGGAGGAGGCAGGAAGGGTTCTCATCTCAACCCCAGTGTGGGCAGCAGGGCAAAGGTCAAGGAAAAGTTCAGAAAAGCAGTGAAGCCTGAAAACTGAAAAGCCTGCTCGCTCTGAGTCGTGGAGGAAGGGGAAGGGTGTATCTGCCAGAACTCAAGTACAAAAAGCACAGAATCCATGTCCATTCCTATGGGGGAAAAAAAAAAAAACATTGAAAAAAAGAGCTGAGACTTGGGAAATTGATTCCTCTAAGCTGTTCGTGCACACGGCACTAATTTCTATGTGCACCTTGCAGTGTCGCACACAGTTAAGTCATACTAGAAATATCTGCAGAGTCTCGGTTACCGCCCCGAATCTAAGGGCAGGTTTTGGTGTCATTGGAGCCAAAAGGACGCCCAGCAGAACACTGAGGACTTCCAGTGACGTGGGCAAAGACGTGTGAAGATGGAGGGAAAGTTCTCGACATCCACTGACCAGTGTCCCACCCACGTTCATCTTCCTCAGCTCCCACCTCAGAAACCTGGGATGGATAAGGCCACTAAGTTCCTTTCCCTTCAGACCCATTTTTCAATGAAAGAGTGGCAGCAGCCCCATCTAAGGCAAGTCCCATCGAAGGCAAACATTTAACCACTCGTCCTGTGGGAGTATGGGCTCCGGGATGAGAGCCTTCTCAACTCTCGCTGCAAACCTCCACCAAGTCCTGCGTTTCTCCCAGGCCTGCCCGCAGTACACGGGGAACAGGGGCAGGAGGGGCGCGTGAGGTTACACAGGCATCGGTACTGCCAAGTTCTTCCCGACAATTCTCGTTTCTCACTCGTCATCAGTCTACTGCCCTCTGGTCTCCTGACATCCCTGAGGCCTTCTCTGCCACTTGGCACTTCACTTCCTGATCTCTTTGCCATCTTTATGTGTTCTCGTCCCTTGGTGTGTCATATCCATTTTATTCCATCTCCAATCCCTCATCAGACCAACGTTGTTTTCTCTTCTCTTGCTTGCTCCCAAACGGACGTGACGGTATCATCCAGCTCCACAGCGAACAGAGGAGTTACAAGCTCTGCCGTCCTGGCTCCG
>NW_006439191.1:4941271-4950534 GCF_000325575.1 Pteropus alecto | reverse complement strand
CGTGCTCCCACCCAAACTTCACATCGACTTACATTTGCAAAGGACATCTTACTGCCAAAACCGGTGTCCCTTTTCAATCATATCACATGTGTCTCTTTGGCTCTTGGGTTCCTATCTTGTCCCCTTAGATGCTACTGTTCCCCAGGGTTTTAATCTTGGTTTTTCTTTTTCTCTACACACCCTCTTAATGGAAAATCTCATCATTTTATTTTTTCAATTATCACATAAGTGCTTTTTCTAGCTCTTCTTTCCTAAACTCCTAACTATACACTAACACCTGCATTTAGATGTTCATTTAATCAATCTAATTATTTGCCACATTATCCACCAGTGTATCTGCTCCTATGTTCCCTATAAATCTAAAATATTACTAGCCCCTCAATTGTCAAAACCAGAAATCCAAAACTAGAACTCTCTTTCCTTCTTCAATTTTCCACGTCAGAGAGCAATCCTATCATTTTGGAAAGGCTTACGAAATGCTTCCCACATGGCCTCATCTCTGCCATTGCCACCACACGGTCCTCAGCACGATCTCGCTACGGCGTTTGCTGGATTACGCCCCGATCTCCGTTCTCACTCGCGTGTTAGCTACCACTTTTATCTTTCCAAAACATGGATTTGATCACGTAACTCTCTGCTTAAAGTCCTTGAATTTTTCCTCTGTTTCAGAATCAGGAATGAGCCTTTTTTTTTTTTCACTCTTATCTCCTTGTTCTTCTCAAGTACCCGAGCTCGTCTAGCTGGCTATCTCCTCTGATCAGGCTATGCGATTTCACACAGGTCTGTGCTTCCACACAGGGAATGAAGTTTGCCTGGGCTGCCATTCCCAAGGTATGGAACTTAAAACATTTTAAAAATGAAGAAATGTCAAACCAGTTTAAAAACACATTCATTTTCCAAGTAACTTAAATGTTTGAAAACAGTGAAATTTGTATCCAGAAGACATTCAACAGTTTGTATAATCAAAAACAGAAACAGTATGAATTCACAATAACAAAGCAGAGGCATAAGTAGCACGCACTTCATACATATCTTCACGTCTGTGATACGCTTCAGTTAAACTGACCTGCCAGTGCTGAGTGACAGCGTTCCACACTCCCACTTTCCCTGTGTGGCTCGTGGCCACCAGCTGGTTCCCAATGAAGAAGAGAGCGTCTACGGGGACACCGAGGCTGAACACGCCTTAAATGACAATGAAAACAAAGAGGTTCATCAGTCATCTTCCGAATTCATCAAAACCCAGATTAAAAGTGTCTTAAAGGTGACTAATTTAAACCTATTCTCATTTCTACAAGTTGCATGACAGACACTCTGCGGACCAGAAATGAGAAACTCTTAAGCAGCTTACTCCTAGCGCAGATGAAAGCCGGGCCCCGAGGAATATCACACTTACAGAACACCCTGTCATCTGGAGCTGCGGGTCCCACACCTAGCCGACCAAAATAACTGGGCAGATTTAAAGTGAACAAATAAAAAGGTCCTAGGATTCATGCCTGGCCCACTATATAAAAAATAATAATAATAAAAATTTTAAAAAATAAAAAATAATAAAAAACCACTGCATTTTAATAAATTCCAGAGGAGAGTAGTGGCAGCTGCTCATGGGCCACGTATCTGGGAACCTCTGATGTGAAAACAGACTTGGCACCTTCGACTACGCAGAAGGTGTCCAAAAGTCTGGAAATATGCAAAACAGACAAGGAAAAAAAAAACAACAGCAAATCACACCATACCCAAACATTCAGGCCTTTACTTATTTTAAACCTCTTGTTTCCCAGCATTGTGGACCTCAATTTTAATCCATTCGAAAGGCACTATATTAGACAGATCACAAAACAAGACAGGATATTACCAGGAGCTTATGGTCAAAGGGAGAAAAAATGCAAACAACCGATTACAACATAATGCAACAATGACAGGAGCATGCAGAGTCCAGTAACATGCAGGAGTAAACGAGGCTGAGAAAGGGATCTGAGAATACTTCTTAGAAAAGATGCCATCTGAGTTGGGTTTTTAAAAAGGTGGATAAGGGTTCATCAAACTAGAGGGCTAGGAATGAGCAAGCCCAGGCAGGGACCCTGAGGAAAAGGAAGAGGGAATGCAGGAGAGGGAGGCTGTAAGATTCCACATTTATGGCAAAAGAGCCCGGAATCTCTAGGGCAGAGACTTCCGGGCTCACCCGGGGTGTCGCTGCATCAGCAGAGTGCTGAGCAGCATGGGGCAGGAGGAGCCGGGCGGGGCATGGGCCCTGGTCAGCCTGCCCATGCCGCCTTCTGCTTCCCACCTATCTGGTCTACACAACTGCTGGAGCTGAATGTCTCGATGCTCATGTTCACCCTCAAAATGCTACTAACCAATTTTGACATCAAAATAGTATTATCTTAACTACTTGAAAAACATCTTATAAGAAATATCGTTTTACCTAAAACTGCTGAAAAATGTCTCACCTATACAATATTGTTTTCTGTAGATCTTTAGCTGTTTCGGTATTTTATTTTTTTAAGTACCTATTACGTGACAACATGAACAATTCTCAGCATCTAGCTGAGAAAACAAGGAAACGTACGGCTTTGAAGAACTCACTGGAAGAATCAAACCAATTAAATGCAAATGCAGCATGCATTAAAAGTGTAATCCAGCAAAGATAATTAATTTTTTTTTAAATCTTACACCAGTGAGGGGTAGTTCTCTTTTTGTTCAAAACCGTAAAGACCAGGGACAATAAATAACATCTTAAAAATTCTTAACCAATCTTGAAAAAGCCAGGCATCTGGCAGGAAGAAACATTACATACACTGGACAAAAAGAAGGAAAAAAATAAACCATCGAACAAACCTGGTAAGCACTGCTAGAAATGTTTCCTATACACATTTTAATTTGTATATATGCTTATATTTGTATACATGAATATATCATTTCAGCCCAACCTGTCAACCAACCAATCGAATCAAACAAATCCAGAGCAAAATAAAATTAACCCACAGAAAAGCTAAGCCTTTTAACCAGAACTGGTTGAGAAAGAAACTTGCCACCTGAAAGCAGTCATCGTTTCCCATTCAATTTTAGGAATTCTTATGTAACGCTACTCTAATTTTGATGCCAAACAATTTTTCAAAACAGGTGAAGCCAGTACTATGGACTCTGTGAAAGGTAGGAATAAAAACAGGAAACTAACATCGATCACTCTAGAGAAAGATGAGGTTCTGGGAAATCAAGGAAAGCATTCTGAATGACCTCAAGAAATTCTGTGTCACTCAACGGTGTAAGCAATGACAGGATCCTGTCTCAAGGGACCCTGTGGGAAAATGCTGCTGTGTCAGCAGTCCAGCGGGGGCCAGCCCTGGCTAGCTCCAGCAGGGACACAGCAGCCTCGACCACGTTCCTTGGACGGTGTCGTCGAGTTCTGAAGACCATCTGTAATACCGAACGGCTTCTTTTACAGGGCGTGAACGATGACCGCACCGTCTTACAACACAGCTACCTACCACGTTAGCTTTTGGAAACAAAGCGGGGCATAAAATCGCCTTCACTTATTTGTATGTTAGAAGTGGCAATTTGAAAAAAAAAAATCACAATTGTTTCCCTTTCTGAATTATAATTTCAAAAATTTTAATGTTAACTTTTTTCTAAAGATGTTAGGGAAATGCAACTGAAATCAACATTAAAATCACTGCGCGTCCAGTGATGTTAATAACGTAACAGTTAAAAAGACTTTTCTAAATTAGACTTTCAAAAGGAAAGCAGTAATCACCTGTATCGAACGTTTTAAATGACAGCTCTAATAGGAGGAAGACTAGGGACTGATCATAGACTTGGCAGAGCACAGATCCCGGGTGGCACCAACAGGAGTGTAGGGAGAAAAAGCACGACTGGAGCAACTTGAGAGAACACAGAGGAGGATCGTAAGATTCAGTAACTGTTACCTCTTGCTTTAAGAACAGAAAAATGAAGCCCGAACTGGAAGAGAATGAACGCAGGGTGGCTTTTGTTGTTGCTTTGAAGGCAGAATTATAGCAGGGTCGGATGCTGATGGACGATCGAGGGGCGGGGGCGGTAACTACTCGAAGCCCGAGTAGGAGAAAGGGAATGCAATCTAGTACACAACTGGACTCTGCCAAAGATAGAAGCCAAGACAGTTCAATTACAGTAACGCAGCTATTCAAGTAGAAAGGTGGATGTGGCCAGGGTTGGGGTTTCTCCAAGCAGCAGGGCAGAGAGGGATGCGATCAAACAGGCTCCTTTGCTAGAGTAACTGTGATGACAGAATCCAAGACTGATAAAAACGGAAGTGGTGAGTGAAGATCTCAGTGGAGTTTAAAAATACTGAACTGGGGATAGCGCTAGTTACTGCAAAGGACTGAAGGATAGTGTCCAAGAGGCAGCTGAAGACTACGGCAAGCGTACGTCCAGGCGGCACGAGATCTGAGATGTTGGGCTGGGAGAGAAGGGAAGGAAAAGGTCGAGAACAATGATTCTCGAAGTATGCTCTGGGAATCCTTGTGGGTCTCTGAGACCCTTTCCAGAAGTCAAGACTATTTTCCTGATACTAAAGCATCAGCTGCCCTTTTTACTCTGATTATCTTAAGAATGTACAGAGTTGTTTTCCAGAGGCTACATGATATGTGATGGGGTCTTATATTTTCTAGAATCGTCTGTGGTAGTAGGTTTAGGGTGTAACTAACTGTAAGTTTCCCACAAGTAAGTTTGTTTTAAATATTTCCACTATTGTCTTATAATTTTCAGTTTTATCTACTACAATCTCTTTAACCTCATTATTCTTCAATAAGTTTTGAAATTCAGTTTTCCTTGCAGCTACAGAAATACAAGAAATGAGTATACTTTTTTGGTTTGCAATATTAGCCTTAAAAATGTTCTGAAAACATTTCAAAATACAAAAATTTTACCTAAAACTTATAAATATTTTATTCTAAAATAAATTGTTTTCCTTATACTTAGGGATGGATCGATCATTGGCTTCAAAATGGGAAATTAGAACACTCATGTGGTCAACTCACAGCTGCACTATTTAAGTTTAAAAAAGCTGATGAAGACAGGACTTATCAGTTCTGACTCACAGAAGGGAGGACTCTAAAGAAATTTGGCAAAACTAAAAAAATTAAAAATGAAAATTCTTTCCCTCAGCTTCATAGATGTTAATAACTTGCCTTACTCAACAAAGCTTTTGAGTACTATTACGATGCCAGGTACGTGCTCATTGAGAACAAATATTCAAAGTTTATAGAAATATTTTAAATGAACATGTGAAAAACTCTTTTATAACCAGAAACTGCTTCCTCCGGGCTTTTAAATTAGCAATGAGACAGCCACTGAAGCACCTTACAGGCGAGGTTACGGCATCGCACTGGCTAGGCAGGCAGAGGCCATCGCGGGAGAGACTAATGCGGCCTCTCAACGGGGACTGCTGAACGCGGCTGGGCGAGAGGCCGTGGAAGAGGTCACGGCGTTGCCACTGCCGGTGACACATAAGCCTCTGAACGGAAGACCTGGCGGAGAGAACACCGGTCTGCACAACTGTTTCTGTCTCCCACAGATGCGCGTGCGGACGTGGCTGGCCCTGGTGTCCTGCTTCTGTACATCCGGTATCAGCACCTGACAACCACTGAGCATCTTTCATATGCATGTTTGGCTACAAACACCTGTGGTGCTGAAAAATTTAATGTGTTAAAAACTTTAACGTTGCAAAGCAACGCAGGGTAAAAGCAGCGTCAGCACAAATCGAAGCGGCGGCACTAAACTGTGCCAGCAGTTGCTAAATTCTCTGCCAGTTTCAGCTGGAGCAAATTGGTGAAACAGTTTTCCCCTCAGGCGAGGTTACGGCATCGCACTGGCTAGGCAGGCACACGCCATCGCGGGAGAGACTAATGCGACCTTCTTTGCCAGACCATTCCTCTCACACTGAGTACTTGTTATGACTGGACCCCGAAAAGATGTGGCAGTCCCAGCTAACCATCCAGGTTAGTTTTGATACTCATGTGCAATCCCCCTCAAACTTCAGAACATTCTACATACCAGCAAAATGCAGTGTACACAAACTCTCCCCTACCAATTTCACTCCCACTGCCGCCATCCTGAACGCTCCATAAGATGATGCTACTTTCAGAGGCGACGGCCACCATTTTGTCCTTGTCCCCGTGGGGACCGCCGACCACCTTTGCGTTTAAAGCCACACGTTCGATGGTCCAATCCAGGTACGGGCTTGTGAACACCTGCTGCCATCCTGAGGACTCTTTGATTCTGTTAAGAACAGACACACATGGCAAACTCAGCACCAGTCAGGCAAACAGAATACAGACCAATGTACCCCAAAAATATTAACCCCAGCTGTCTATGTTAAATATAAAATTTTGGTATTTATCACCTACGAATCTAGAATATTATTTCTGAGGTATCTTATATTCACCTACACGTGAAATCTAAACCACTTAAAAAGAGATCAGAGTTCTATATTTTTCCAAAGCATAAGAAAGTCTTCCAAATTTTAAAAAGCATTAACAACTTAAAAGAAAAATGGACTTTTCACTTTTCTCTGTATAAAAAAGTGCTGTACTGTCATTATCTATGGGTAGAAACAGCCAACGAAATTCAGAATTTTAAAGTAACCATCGTTCCTTTGTTATTAATCAGTTATCAACCAGAACTACATGCACTCGACACTCGGCATGCTAGTCTATGCAGGCCAGCGAAGACACCGAGTCGCCTCCCGCAGCACGTGCATTCCGGTACCAGGCACAATCAAATGAATGAAACGCGGGGCTCTCGAACCTGAGGATTGACTTTTAAAGCTTTCATTCTTAATGAAAACTCTTAGGGGCCCATTAACTCCTTATGTAAAGGCTTACCAAGGTTCAGATGTGCAGTTGGGCCAATATATATTTAATGCATTCTTTAATATTTAATTTCTGATAAACATGCCTTTGATTTTTTAAGTTTTTCTCCCTCATCTGAATGTAATTTCAGACATGTATTCTGTGTGATTACATAGGAAGCCCTCATAAATTTAGAACCTACACAGCTGTGCAATCATGACAAAGAATGACCTGAACTTTAACTATGGAATATCTATTTTTAAAGTTACACTAACCAGATGACGAAACTCAATTATAAAGCTTCTCTTAGCCTCACCTAAAGAGAATACACAGAACATGAATAAAATAAATGTTCCTAACGTATTTATCCCCAAAATCAACTTAGGTATTCGCAAATGATGGCCCCCTAAGGACTAAATGACATCACTTTCATTTCATTTTTGTTTAAACTGTATGCTGAAATACAAATGTAATTCACAAAAATATGCAATTCAGCCTTATTAATTTCAAGAATTAATGATTTCCTTAATGAACTTCAAAACGATACATGAAAAAAATGCATCAAATTTTCCTGAGCATTATATTTATAATTACCTTGCTCAGCCACCAGATGGGACTCATGCATTCAGATCAACAAAAATAATTATCTAATAAACTAAAAACTGACAAACGTTGAAAAATGAAATGGAGATGCTCTGAGGGACTGACACGGGGCACAGGGACGGCAGCAACACGCCGCCCGGCACGGACACGCACACGCGCACATGAGGTTCCCAGCAGTGTCCATGGCGAGATGCTGACTCAAATGAGGTGTACGATGTGATCCTGTGATCACTGACTGAGGAATATAAACACTATATATAATCTACTCTTCTACTTCTCTATAGAAATTAGGGTATTATAAGATAAAGAGATGCCAAAAAGAATAACGGAATCAGGACAGCATATTTGAGAATGATTATAGTGACAGAACTCAGTAAGATATGTAAATTCACTTTTGTTTGAAGTTAAAATACAAAGAAGAAAGAAACACGTATCCGCTCTATAATTTTCTACACGAGGAATACAAAATTTAAAATATGCATAAGACAGAATGAGCTCCGCTCTTTCAGAATCCTCTCCTTACTGCTGCCCGGTGAACCGATGCTCTGGAGTCGGGACACTGTGCAAAGAATATGTTACCGTCCACGTTCAGGGGACACAGTAGAAGGCCCTACAAGGTTTTGGAACTTACTACTTGGGGGGCATACTGCCCCCAAGTTTCAGGGGAATACACAAATATGTCAAAGATCAAAAGAGAGTTTAGAATTAGATTCAATTACATATATATACACACATATATATAATATGTACGTATACGCATATAAAGCAAAATAAAGGAAACGTTCAAATTTAAATGTGAAAGGGTGATTTATGTAACAAATAATCAGAACATAATTACCTAGCCACTTGAAATAAAACAGATTCCTAAATCTCATAACACATACAAAAAGGAAACCCCACAAGGTTTATAGATCTGAAGTGGAAAACAAGCTCCGAGAAGGGAGCAACTTATACAACTATTCTTCCTTAATACAAGTAACACTGTCGTACATTTAGCAAGAAAAAGAAACGTAAGATCCCAGACTAACAATGTAGAATATCAGCGAGCCTAGCGAAGACTACACAGGGGTTCACTATACCACTGTTTTCATTTTCAAGGTTTTAAATTTATTGATAAAAAGCTGTGGAAAAAACAACTTGTAGGAAAGAGTATACCCTTACAGTAATTTGAATCTTTTCTTTTCTCTTGAAAATGTATTTTTGCCACTGCATAACTTAACTACATGTGAGAAAATCCAATACGCCCTCAACCGTTTCCCTTGGTCGTTTCGGGTGGGCATACTGCTGACGTCGCTGACACCCAGTGAGAGCGCAGAGATCATGGTCAAAGGCAAACGAATGCAACTGGGAACAGCGCCGCCCTTCCACGCCACTCAGTGAGCGACACCTTACGCGGGGCCCTGTGGCTGCCTGGCGAGCAGACATCTTTAGCGCTGCTGCGCAGTAACAAATGAAGTTATGCTTTTCTGCCTGGAAAACTTACGATGGTTTTGCAGCTCCTGTGGAACCCCTTATCAGTAAAAGTACATGATGTTTAAACAGCAACAGTTCCCAATTTAGATTGGATGGTAGTTCAAAACACCCCTAAAAAATTCTTTTTCAAATCGGTCTTGCTTCATATAAAAGTTATCCCCAAAATGTATCTGAAAAATCATGTCTGTGTCATTCACTTAAAATAAATATACAGATGCTCTCAAAATGGAAAGTTTGCACTGACTCTCTACTGCAATGAAAATACAAACTGGAGATTACAAATATAAACTTTTTTTACTATGTATGGCAAATCTATTAAGTAGAGTTTTTGGAAAAAATATATCTGGGATTCTTTAAAAT
>NW_006439191.1:4933761-4941246 GCF_000325575.1 Pteropus alecto | reverse complement strand
ATATCATACATAGAAACTTCAGAAGACATTCAAAATATTTTTAATCTATTGTGCTTATTTTTTCTTAACCAGATACAATAGTGATATTTATATATCCTTTGATTTTTCAGCAATTAAATTACATGGGATCACAGTCTAAACTAGTATTTCCCAACCACGTTGTGCTTCTACACCATTCTTTATCGACATTTTTCACTGCAATAATGATTTTTAACTAAAGATCTCATTCTTTCTCCAATTAAAAAAAAAAAAAAAATCACTGGTCTACGCTTTTCCTCACTCCATTTTACTTTCTGAGAATGCAAGAATTAGTAAAACCAAATCACCACTGTAAGCCTCTCACAGCCCAGATAGTAAATTACATCAGCTCCGCCCACAGCGGCCTGGCTTCGCCACTTCTCCCCACGCCACACTGCTTTAGCCCTTGCTGTACGTATGAAAGCCTGAGACGTATAAAAGTCACAAAATCACACGGTTCGTATTAATAACCCTGGCCACTCATTTAACAGGGTAATTAAATGATTCAGAAGCTGGATATATAAGAAGAACTTCAAGACCTTAATTATATCACTGTTCATAATGTCTGAAAAATATTTAAGACGTGTTAAGGCTACCAGCAATATTTACCAAGTTAGCTACCAAAAGGAAAGCAGACTAAATCTAATGAAAAACTAAAGAAGTGGCTTAAATACAGAGTGACCAATTTTGATGATTAAGTGAAACAGCTTTTCAACCTATAAATATAAAATCGCAATTAGTAAAACTACCCCCCAAAATAAAAAGCAAAGCAAACAGTTACAAATGATACAGTACCGATAACACACAGCAAAATGGGCGTACGCAGCTACAATCCAGTTGTGATGGCCAGCCACTATTAGCACCTTTCGTGGATCCACAGGGAATCCTGTTGATTTTAGAAAATAAATGTTTACTGTATTAAAGCAGGGGCTGGGAAGTGTTGGCCCTCAGGCCAGTTCCAGTCCTGTCCCTGCTGTGATAAAGTTTTGGTAGAACCCAGCCATGCCTGTTTACGCATAGTTCATGGCAGCTTTCATGACACAGTGGGAGAGCTGTGGTTCCAACAGAGTCTGTGTGGCCCACGAAGCCTAAAATATTTACTACCCGGCCCCTTACATAAAATGTTTGCCAACCCCTGCTCTGAAGATTTAAAGCAAACAGAACATTACATACTTCTTAAATAGAAATTATGTTAAATGACGTTACGATATAAATGATAAATGCGAATTAAAAAGAGAGATGAAGCAAAAATTACATCTTTAAAAATAATTAAGCTAGAACTAAAAACATGTATTTTCCTTCTTCCATTTAAGTGATCATTGCTTACCTAGCCTAACTGTCTCTTCCCCACCTCCCGAGAGAACAGGCTGGGTACCATTTGCCCGAGCTTCACCTTCTGTAGAATTTAGTCCATTCCTAGACTCAGCAGAGGATCTAGTTGTATTGTTTACTTTACGACTAGGAATACCTACAAAAGGAAATAAAATAAATTTCTAAGTTCACTACAAAGAATTTAAAATTTCACATTGTTACAAAAAAAACATAAAATTGTGTATCTCATTATAGTCAACATTTATTTTCCAAAATAGCAATTTATTCCAAATAATTACCATAAAAAACAACAAAATGAAACTGTAAAAACCAGGAAACTCAACCGATTTCTGGTGTTTATCACACACACACACACATATATATATATACACACACACACACATATATATACATATATACACACATATATATCATAAGATTAAGATTTATATATTATACTCTATTTTTACCTAGCTCTAGGTTACTGAAAAAACAACATGAAATTCATTCAGTCTGTCATCCCTCTTCACATTGCACGTTACTATGTCTGAGGCACTGTGTACTGATTTAAACTGCTTTAGAGCAGAATTGCCCCACACTTTCAAAGTCTTTACTGGAATGAAATCTTGCTCAGAAGCCCACTGTCACATGTGTGAAGGCTGAACTCTTCTAAGTGAAGTGGGGTAGAGATGACATGTGCTTTGCCTGCCACTGAGCTCCCGGGGTCCAACAAAACGAGGCTGACAACCAATGCTCTGACATAGGTGTCGGTAAACTGGGTCATGGCCAAATCCTGCCCGATGCCGTTTACGTAAACAAAGTTGTACCTATTCCCGTCACACCCGCTCACATCTACAGTGCTTATGGCAGAGCTGAATGGCTGCCACGGAGACCTTCGAGGTCACAAGCCTACCTGGCCTTTCCAGAAAACTCTGGTACATCTCAGCTATAACGTAACCTATGACTGAACTTCTGTTAAAATAAAAGTTCTCACTGCAGCTAGTAGATTTATAAGTGAGAAAGTCAATGATCAAAGAACTGATCTTCCTTTTTCTCATTTACACATTTGCATAAAGATACTTGTTTAATAATGCTCATTTGCATACAATTGCTTAATGGAAAAGAACTTCTAAAAAGACTAAACGAAGCAGAAGTACCTGGTGGAGGCAAGTAGCCATGGAAGAGGACGCTGCCACAAGACGAGCGCTCCAGCTCTTCGCACAGCAGCAGCCTTCGTACTAAAACATGGCAAAGCAAACTCGTCAGGACATGCGAACAGAAACAGTACTCCATTTTTTACTTTCTCCAGTTAAAGAGGGTAAGAGGAAAAAATGAAAACATTTAAGTTAAAGCAACTGATAACATCTTTTTAGTATGAAAATTCACAAAGAGCAAGCACTGAACTAGTCAATCAAAAATTAGGACCTGCCATAAGATACATTTACTTGGGCAAGTTTAGTGCACAAAGGGTCCGATCCCAAATACGTATACTGGGAGACACGTACCTAATGGAGTGATCCCATAAAATTCTGCTTCGTGCCTGAGCACATTGATACTCACTCCCCTACGGAGAAACAAACGAGTGATGTAAATCCCCGAACAGGCAACTCGGACTTAGCATCCGAAGCAAAAGCAAAAAGTACTAAGCACTTAATATGAACAAAACCATAAGGCTTTAACACTTACCTTTCTCCTAATGTTGTTAATCATTTGAAAATTTCTAAATAAAAAACTGCACACCAACAAAAACATTCTCTCAATCAACCCACTTCCTGTCTGCCCTGAGGATACTCGCCGGCCATGCTTGTGGCTGCAGCGTTCACCCTGAGGTAACTCGGGGATCACAGTCCTAACCTCGCCCCCAAGGTATGCCACTGACTATCTCGCTTTTATTATTAATTTTGCATCACCTAGTATATCAATAATCTTTGGGAACAAATGACATCATTCTATTTATAACACCGTTTTTAGTAGTGGTATTTCCATTTACAAAATATGGTAATTCTCAATCGCTGAAAATGTCAAATCCTAGATGCTCCGCTTTTAAATTTACTAGGTGAAAAAATTATACTGATCATCATATACATTTCTGTTACATTAGGATTAGACACAAGTTCCAAGAACAGTTTTTATATTTTATTTTCACACTGAAAACCAGTCAATTTGCTTCAGCCTCAAAGAGCATGTTTATGTAAAATTAAATTAACGCTAGCAGCGAGCTGCAGTTTTTCTAAATGGGAAATGGGTTAAAAACCACTCACGTATAGATGATTTGAGCAACTAAATGAGAGATTAGGTTTTACAGGGTTAGTACAAGTAAGTATCTAGTAAGGCAAACAAGAGTGGGAATCATCCTTCTGTGGCATTAATGGCTTTTAACTTTTTATATTTCTATACATATTTATGTAACCTCTCAATTACACTGTAAGCTCCCTGCAAGCATGATCTACTGCTGATCCATTTCGTATACCTCTCACAGTGCATAGCATAACACTTGTATATAACAGTTACGCAAGAAGAATTTGAATGAATTCAGATAAATGACTCCCTCCTCATCAGAAACCAAAAATAAAAGAAGAAAGAAGGTAGGGGGAAAAGATCAGATTAGGAAAGGCTATGTACCTTGATGAAGATGTTAAGGTATAGTAACATAAAAATAAAATTTCACTAAGTAAAATAAGGTAGTAATTTGTAAGAAAAGCAGTTAATTAAATACAGGTATTAAAATCAATTTTGCCTTTCATGGGTTATCTAAGTTGTGGATTAGTCAAGAGGAAAGTAAATTTTGGCTTTTTAAATAAAATGCTATGGATCAAAATAAGTTTACTTTTATAAAAAAGGAAGTAGTAACATACTTACCACTTCAACCCAAACCTATGCCAAAAATCAGACAAACAAAAAGCCCCAACAAACTGTCACTCATTCAATAAACATCTATTAAGAAGCTACTACATGCACTGTTTTAATACTGGAAATACAGCAGAGAACCAACCAGAGGAAAAAAAATCTTTGCCTTTGAGCTCAGATTCTAGTGAATGCAAGCCAAAACTTAGATTATCTAAAGCAGCAGCTCAAACAATTAGAACTTTACAAGCTGTTACTATCTAAATAATAAATCCTTAGTGAAAATTCACTAGGAACATATGAAATAAAAGGACAATAAAATACAAACAGTAGCTTCCTGGTGAGAATCTAGACAATGGCGACGTTAAAGCAGTCGTTTAAGTGATACTCCATTCATCCACAAAACCATGCACTGAACCTCGACATGCCCAGCACAACGCCAGATCCCGAGGACGTGTAGAGAACAGTGCTTGTCCTTTCGAATTCGAAGTCTCACGGAAGACAGACTCCTGAGAAAGGAGCGAGTGTAGTGAAGGCTGGGGTGGTGGCAGCGCCACAACCACGCCCATCTATGCGAGGTGGACAGGGCCAAGATCACTGAATCAGGACGGAGCCAAGGCTGCTCGGGTCACATGTGGAAGCAAGAGAAGTTAAGCAGGGGCCTGATTACAGAGCCTTAAGGGACAATACCAAGTTACCAAAATCCTTAGCCATTAATCTAATGACACCAAAAACACTTTAAGGGGAGTAGGAGCCAGATCAGATTTCTATTTTTAGACGATAACGTTGGCTACGGTGTGAGAAATAAATGAGGGAGGCAAGAACTAAGCCAGGACACTGGTTAAGAAGCTGCTGGAGTGGTGCCGGGGAAGAGAGGACAGTGGCCCACACCTGGAGTTTGGTTCTGAGGAAACCTTCAAGCAACACAGCCTTGGGGGAGGGGGCCGCTTTTCCTTACAAAATATACAAAAAGACACATACCTATCAATGAGAATGTATTTAAAAGGATGCATTTCTTACCTCAAATCTAGTTCTTTCGTCCGAAGAAAATTTAAAATGGGTGCAAATGCTGCTGGATCTCTATCAATAAATATCTGTAAATGAATTGTTTTATTTTCAAATTACAAATACAACTTCTAACTTTCATATATGTGACACTTAAGGAACAAAGACTACATTACTTAAAATACATTCCCTTGGTTCTACTCTTAAATTTTAATGTTTCTAAAATTGGAATGCAGTTACAAACAGTATGAACTTAATGTGTCTTTTTTCCCCCAGAAAAGCTATTATTAGATTGATGCTATTTTAATATGTAGGAAAATGGTATCTAGTAAATCAGTTCCCTCATTTTTTTAAACTGTTATCTTTGGTAAAAGTGACACTTTAGAGAAAATTTTTATCTGAAATATCCTAGAATTCAATAAGTACTTTGAAAATATTACACATAAATACTCTCTTACATTGCTTATTGCTTGGTCATTAATTGCTGGCGACAGTGACCGTGACTTACATAATCTGTGATTCACATGTGAATCACTAAAGCAACAACGTACTTTTTACAATACGCGTGGGGTGAAGGGTAAATACTGCGTGCTGCTGCCAACACGGAAAAGATGCTCTTCTCCTAACACCTACACACCTCACTATTTCAGTTTCTACAAGGGCTGGGGGAAAGGAGGGTGATGACAAAAAGCATATTTTAAAAATAACAAATACAGCACCACAGAATACATAAGGGGGAAATAAAATGCTTAAAAATACAAAATATATAATTGGTAACTTTTTACAGAAATGTGTACCAACACTATTTTGAATCAGTTACAGCTCTCACCATAAAAATGAACATCTTTTAAAGCTTCTGTAAGTCAATTAGGGTAATGGCAGCAAAGAAAACTCCTTACACTATGATCAACCATTCAAGTACAATGAGTTAAGTACTATTAGATTCATAAATTCTTGCTTTTGTTTTTATTAGAACCCGTCAAAAGTTGAAGAAACACCACAGATTTCTGGAGATCTTATGTCTTTATGATCTCACATAAGTATTCCTGCTTTTGCTGCTTTGCTTCATCTATAACTTTCACTATAGCGAACAAATACTTCTGGTCACTCTGCTGCCTCCAGACAAAGCCCTTTAGCTTTTGAGAGCAATGGACATTTACTTCACATGTTAGACACATATAACTGCTTTATAAATGTAAACCATTTTTTTTTTTTGTACTGAAACATAATTGTTCTTTTCTTCCCTCATTCTACCATTGCTCCATAAGTTCATAAGGTTATTCTCCAAAAAAAAAATTGTAAGACAACTTTTTTGCAATATCTTACACTATTCTAATTCAATATCAAAACACTTTAGTATTTAATATATTTACTGTTTTAATTATTCATTAAAAGAAATATTTTCTTTATTGACAATGTAAGCTCATATCTTATAATCATGAATACTTAAATTGCTATATTTAGTATTCTCTGTTCTCTTCTATTAACTATGTGACAAAAAATAAACTAAGTACATATGTCACTTTCATTTAATTAAAATATTAGGTTTCCTGTCTTCTAAGTCACTATATAATAAGGATAAAGCATTATAAGCATTGGTTAATGTAATTTAGATATATTATACATTATACTCACAGCACCAGTTTCATCTCGAAGCGTTGAAATTCTTCCACTCAGCAAACTAGAAGTCATTAACAATAAGCTAGTTAGCTTTTAAAATCTGAGTATGAATAAATGTCAATTCTTTATCAGATGTCAAAGATCAATACAAATGAGTGATCTCCAAAGTAAAATAAAAATTTCAAAAAATCTATTTTAAAAGTAAGATTTTTTTATTCAAGATATATAAAAAAAATTAAGACAAGGAAAAAATTTACTATTTTGATAAATAACAAGTGTATTAAAAATGGTACTAAAGAATTATATGCAATACCTGGAAAAAAAGGAATCTGGAATCCACATAAGGGTCTGTCTTGAGGTACTAAATCTGCAATTGAAAAATATCTGGTATTATAAATGAGAACATAATTTGAAATTTCATAATGCATGAGTTAACTTGCTGGCCAATGATTTACGAGTTGTTGCAAAGTACAGCTATGTCATTTATTACATTTAATAGTTAAAAATTCTGTTTCTTTCAATTTGGAGTGAAGACTATTCAAGGAGCTCTCAACAAAATCAAATAATTAACTCACTGACATATAATGACTACTAAAACACCACTTTCCAGCACACCAATCTGCTGAAGAATGAACGATTAGTCAGTCCATCACGCCAAGCCCAAACTTCTCAACATAACACTGAAAA
>NW_006439191.1:4919761-4926360 GCF_000325575.1 Pteropus alecto | reverse complement strand
GTCAATAAAATATAAACAGTAGCTTCTTGGTGATAATCTAGACTATGGCGACATTAAAGCAGTCGTTTAAGTGATACTCCATTCATCCACAAAACCATGCACTGAACCTCGACATGCCCAGCACAACGCCAGATCCCGAGGACGTGTAGAGAACAGTGCTTGTCCTTTCGAATTCGAAGTCTCACGGAAGACAGACTCCTGAGAAAGGAGCGAGTGTAGTGAAGGCTGGGGTGGTGGCAGCGCCACAACCACGCCCATCTATGCGAGGTGGACAGGGCCAAGATCACTGAATCAGGACGGAGCCAAGGCTGCTCGGGTCACATGTGGAAGCAAGAGAAGTTAAGCAGGGGCCTGATTACAGAGCCTTAAGGGACAATACCAAGTTACCAAAATCCTTAGCCATTAATCTAATGACACCAAAAACACTTTAAGGGGAGTAGGAGCCAGATCAGATTTCTATTTTTAGACGATAACGTTGGCTACGGTGTGAGAAATAAATGAGGGAGGCAAGAACTAAGCCAGGACACTGGTTAAGAAGCTGCTGGAGTGGTGCCGGGGAAGAGAGGACAGTGGCCCACACCTGGAGTTTGGTTCTGAGGAAACCTTCAAGCAACACAGCCTCCGGGGAGGGGGCCGCTTTTCCTTACAAAATATACAAAAAGACACATACCTATCAATGAGAATGTATTTAAAAGGATGCATTTCTTACCTCAAATCTAGTTCTTTCGTCCGAAGAAAATTTAAAATGGGTGCAAATGCTGCTGGATCTCTATCAATAAATATCTGTAAATGAATTGTTTTATTTTCAAATTACAAATACAACTTCTAACTTTCATATATGTGACACTTAAGGAACAAAGACTACATTACTTAAAATACATTCCCTTGGTTCTACTCTTAAATTTTAATGTTTCTAAAATTGGAATGCAGTTACAAACAGTATGAACTTAATGTGTCTTTTTTCCCCCAGAAAAGCTATTATTAGATTGATGCTATTTTAATATGTAGGAAAATGGTATCTAGTAAATCAGTTCCCTCATTTTTTTAAACTGTTATCTTTGGTAAAAGTGACACTTTAGAGAAAATTTTTATCTGAAATATCCTAGAATTCAATAAGTACTTTGAAAATATTACACATAAATACTCTCTTACATTGCTTATTGCTTGGTCATTAATTGCTGGCGACAGTGACCGTGACTTACATAATCTGTGATTCACATGTGAATCACTAAAGCAACAACGTACTTTTTACAATACGCGTGGGGTGAAGGGTAAATACTGCATGCTGCTGCCAACACAGAAAAGATGCTCTTCTCCTAACACCTACACACCTCACTATTTCAGTTTCTACAAGGGCTGGGGGAAAGGAGGGTGATGACAAAAAGCATATTTTAAAAATAACAAATACACAGAATACATAAGGTGGAAATAAAATGCTTAAAAATACGAAATACATAATTGGTAACTTTTTACAGAAATGTGTACCAACACTATTTTGAATCAGTTACAGCTCTCTCCATAAAAATGAACATCTTTTAAAGCTTCTGTAAGTCAATTAGGGTAATGGCAGCAAAGAAAACTCCTTACACTATGATCAACCATTCAAGTACAATGAGTTAAGTACTATTAGATTCATAAATTCTTGCTTTTGTTTTTATTAGAACCCGTCAAAAGTTGAAGAAACACCACAGATTTCTGGAGATCTTATGTCTTTATGATCTCACATAAGTATTCCTGCTTTTGCTGCTTTGCTTCATCTATAACTTTCACTATAGCGAACAAATACTTCTGGTCACTCTGCTGCCTCCAGACAAAGCCCTTTAGCTTTTGAGAGCAATGGACATTTACTTCACATGTTAGACACATATAACTGCTTTATAAATGTAAACCATTTTTTTTTTTTGTACTGAAACATAATTGTTCTTTTCTTCCCTCATTCTACCATTGCTCCGTAAGTTCATAAGGTTATTCTCCAAAAAAAAAAAAATTGTAAGACAACTTTTTTGCAATATCTTACACCATTCTAATTCAATACCAAAACACTTTAGTATTTAATATATTTACTGTTTTAATTATTCATTAAAAGAAATATTTTCTTTATTGACAATGTAAGCTCATATCTTATAATCATGAATACTTAAATTGCTATATTTAGTATTCTCTGTTCTCTTCTATTAACTATGTGACAAAAAATAAACTAAGTACATATGTCGCTTTCATTTAATTAAAATATTAGGTTTCCTGTCTTCTAAGTCACTATATAATAAGGATAAAGCATTATAAGCATTGGTTAATGTAATTTAGATATATTATACATTATACTCACAGCACCAGTTTCATCTCGAAGCGTTGAAATTCTTCCACTCAGCAAACTAGAAGTCATTAACAATAAGCTAGTTAGCTTTTAAAATCTGAGTATGAATAAATGTCCTAATTCTTTATCAGATGTCAAAGATCAATACAAATGAGTGATCTCCAAAGTAAAATAAAAATTTCAAAAAATCTATTTTAAAAGTAAGATTTTTTTATTCAAGATATATAAAAAAAATTAAGACAAGGAAAAAATTTACTATTTTGATAAATAACAAGTGTATTAAAAATGGTACTAAAGAATTATATGCAATACCTGGAAAAAAAGGAATCTGGAATCCACATAAGGGTCTGTCTTGAGGTACTAAATCTGCAATTGAAAAATATCTGGTATTATAAATGAGAACATAATTTGAAATTTCATAATGCATGAGTTAACTTGCTCTAATATGCTGGCCAATGACTTACGAGTTATTGCAAAGTACAGCTATGGCATTTATTACATTTAATAGTTAAAAATTGTTTCTTTCAATTTAGAGTGAAGACTATTCAAGGAGCTCTCAACAAAATCAAATAATTAACTCACTGACATATAATGACTACTAAAACACCACTTTCCAGCACACCAATCTGCTGAAGAATGAACGATTAGTCAGTCCATCACGCCAAGCCCAAACTTCTCAACATAACACTGAAAATTAATTTCGAGTCCCGCTTCATCTTTCCAAAACAAACTCCTTCTAATAAGAGAGTACTTCTTAATATCCCCAATTCATACTCACTACCATTTTGGTACCTTGATCTCAGCTAGACAGCTCTTGTCACATCTAATTATCCAAGTCCCATCTACCTTGATACCGCTTAAGATTTTACCTTCTCTTTAATGGCTTTTCTAAACAGTCTATCCTATATAATTATTTTGTGCTCATAGTAATTCTTTTGTATGTCAAGCATTTAACACTTTCTTTATGCAGTCTTGGACTATTTACAACTGTTGCATTCATTCAAAACTCACTCAGTAAATATATTGTTTTGAGGTTAACTGCCATTTGATCAAGTTGACTTATTACCACCAATGGAGGGAGCTTTACCAAAGCACATTGTAACAGACCAGAACAACAACAAAAAATCAGTAACTGATGTAAAGTGACATGACTAAGAATGCAATCTAGGGCTCATCCAGTCCAGCCCTTACCTGAGTATTTTCATTGCAAATCTCGTCACTCTGAACTGCGTGGGTACTTTACTCTCTGCCCTATCACCATGTAGCCTCATGAAGAAGAGCCTGACAGACTTCTACTTGCATTCCGCATTCACTTTCTAGCATTATAAAACAGTTTCAAGGCAGCTCCTGAGCCCATTAATCAGATTTAAGAAAGAAGCCAAATAGTTTAGTGAAAAAAACAGGGCAAATTTTCTCAAATGTATTTCTTCGTGGAATCTTAAGAAAAATGAGAAGTGGATTCCAACTAGTCACAGGAAAATGACCTGGTCAAATAAAAGTAAATCCAGTTAATGGTGAACTGAAGGAGCCAGGGATCCACTGCAAAAATGAATCACTGTTTTGGAAGCCATCAAATTAATTCCATATAAGGATCACTTTTAACTAGTAACTTTTCACATTCACTACTTATTCAGTAAATTTTCTGCGAAATAACTCAAATGCTGTGTTGCTTAGGAAATTACAAAGGTCTGATTCTTTAAAGTCATATTAGCAATTTCAATTAAAATCTGAAGTTCAGGATGGGTATGGTAATCTGGAATTTCTGGGCAAAGCAACTGGACCCTCATTTCCACTATATATACATATATTTTAAATTTTCAAGCAAGAGGAAGTTGAGGGGGAAAAAAAAAATCCCAGAGCTCTAAAACTGGTTCCAAGCATGATTTAATGAAAAAATATGACATTTAAAATTACATGACAAAATCCTTTCCTTCAAATTACATGAAATCCTTCTCTGTTTTTTCATCTCATATCCAGAGTGTGCCAAGAAAATGATCATGTGCAATCTGGTCTCATCAAAGTATTACTAAAAATATCATGTCCACAATTAATACTCCTTGCTACTTGCCTCCTCCTAAATTAACTTGAAAGCAGTATGCAGTTACTATTAATGCCAATAACCCTTGCATTTCCTATTTATTACTTCATTTTCCTTTTATTCCCACTTTACATTGTAGGAAACCACCCACTAAGTAACTGGCTCAAGGTTGCTGAGCTAGTTAGAGGTAAAGCCTGGGAACTGGAGCTCCTATCTGCCTGGATTCCGAAGTCCCGAGTCCACTATGGGCTGGTTCCAGACCTCCCTCTTGAGGCCTCAAATCCTATTCACTCTAATAGAATCAATCACACATTGAGTCATATTTTTGTTTTGTTTTTTTTTTTACTTTTCATTTTTGTAAATAAATGATTTAACAATTCTAAATGAAACCTCATCTCCCCTTTCTGAATCACCCCCAAAGTGTTAAATGATCAAATTTGGTCATTTCCCTAATTTCATTGAATATGTCCATTTTTGCATCTCTTGAAATTAAAACAACTTTACCTACAGCATATGCTTTTCTGCCCAAATAAACTCTCCTGAGTTTTACTCTATCACTGCAGAGCCAACTTTAATTCTCTGCCTCAGATGGTTCTTCCAGTGGCAATTCAACTTAATGACAATCACATCAGGATTTCTTTTACAATGACTTAAGTGACTGTGTTAATCTGTGATTTGCAAGATATAGATGACATCTAGATCCATCCTAGCTCTAAAATTTTGCAAGAGTATGGTTCAAAGTAACTCAGGAGCCTTAGAACACTCATTGTTGGAGGTTCTGTTTTCTAAAGTCCATGTCATTACTTATAAGCTACTCTATCCTAGCAATTCTAAAATTTGCTTTTTTTAAACTTTATTTCTCATTCCTTCGTCTGTCTTGTAAACTGATCTCATAATGTATCTGCCTTATTTTGCATTCTTTGCTAATATCACTACTTGGAACCTGATCAAATCAGGTTTCCAAGTAATAAAACAAAAACCAGAGTTCCAGCTACAAGATAGCAGCTTTATGATTTAATATTTGAAACTGAGTTCTACAGTCGTTAACTAGAATTTGCTCATTATTAATCCATCTACTTTCAACATATTATAAATATCAGTACTGTTTAATTTTTATAATACAGTATGTCCTTAGAATGCCTGGAAAGAAATATATCAGCTACCAGTAGCAGTGAGAAACCAATGCAGGAATTTAAAATGACTACATTGGTACTTCTGAGTATTAACAGATATCAAAGGCCTACTCTTGCGAAGTATTCCATTCTTGCATCCATAAATTACCAAACCTGCAATATTTTCAAGTGATTTTAGAAAAGTATCCATTTCTTACACTAAGGGTCATGTATCTTTTCCTAACTTTAAGACTGATATCTATATATTGGGGAAAATGCACTTTAACTATCAAACAGTTTTGTTGGGGGACAGGGATGAGGGAAAGAAAGAACAGGGAAAGAAAAAAGAATGACCGTTTCTTGTGTTAAATTTTCCAGCACACTCAGAAAATTTAAATGTTTAAAGCACTACACACTTTTACCTCTACGATTCACGTTGTTGACGTTTTGCACCTTTAAAAACATTTAGAAATCTCAGGTATTGTCGAGAGCAGCAAAATTCGCTGTATTTCAAAAACGCTTCACCGCTCTATCTCCCCCAACCCTAAAACTCAAGTACTTCTGCCTTCAGAATTGGCAAAGTCCCCTTTCTGAGGCGTGACTCATAAGCCACAGTAAATTAGCAAAACATGTTTTTCTCCAACAAGCTTAATAGAAGGCACAGGAGGGGATGGGAGAGGACGGCCAGAGGGAGAGGACAGTTTTCCCTGTCCCCCAAGTGCGCCCGACACACGGTGCCCACATCCAAAACGCCCCAGAACCAACTCTGTAAGTGCGACATCTGGACGCACCAGCTGAGCAGATCCTTCGAAGCCAAGCACCGGGGGTCTCTGAAAATAAGCATCACCGGACTGCAAGCCTCCTGCGCTCCCTGCACCCAAACCCTTGGGGATCGCGGCCAGCCCTGAACGAGGGAACACGGACGGCGCTGACCCCAGCGAAAGGGAGGCCGGGGCCCCGCAGTGGCCGGACCCCCAGGCCCGGCTTCTCCAGACGCGCTCTTCGGGGACACGGGGCTGGGGGCGGCGGGCTGCGGCCCTGGCCGGCCACCTGAGAAGGGGGCGGACAAGAGTGGCACCCTAAGGAGGCAGCGGCTCCGCCGCACGGGCCCGGCCTTCGTAACCCCGCGAGGACC
>NW_006439191.1:4900122-4919082 GCF_000325575.1 Pteropus alecto | reverse complement strand
CGGCCCCCCACCACCCAACCCCCTCCCCTCTACGCCTAGGGACCTGCTGGGGCCAGGAGGCAGGCCTCCCAGATGGGGCTAGTCCGGGCAGCGGCCCTAGGCACCCACGTTGCCTCCCTTCTCCACGTGCGCTCGGGAGCTGCAAGGACAGTCCCTCGTGGCAGAGGAGGCTGCTGCCTACAGGCAAATCGTGCAAATGCAGTGAAAGTTGGGGTGGTTTAAAAACTTTATAGCACTTACTTCAGCAAACTCGTTACAAGACCCTCTTCAATCTTGTTCCCAACCAAGGGTTCCCTGTCCCCAGCGCTCAGAAGCTAACACTATGGCATCAGCTTCTGAGACAAGAAAGGAGATTTACCTCCCAGGTGACCGGCGAGAGGCCGGGAGGCCCGGCTCTAATGTGTCCTCCATATCCGGGGTTTGGGGCGGGGTTTTACGGGGTAGCATTTAAGAGTTCACACGTGTTCCTCTTGAGTGGCGAATCCAAGGTTTAAACTGGTTCTGGGTCTGTTAGAAACAGGATAGGGCCAGGTTACAATCTCATTCCCACTCTCCCAAGCAGAGTTTTTGTTGTTGTTATTAAGCGGAGAAGAAAACAAACAAAAAAAAAAAACAAAAAACAACCACTACCACCCCCGCCCTCAGGCATTATGGCCAGAGACCATACGTAATTTGCATAACTTGAACTATTAAAAAATTATTAAGTCATGTGTCACGGCCCAGAATATAGCCTGTCTTGGTGGATATTCTGTGTGCCCTTGAGAAGAAGGTGCATGCTGTTGTTGCTGAGTGCAATGTTCTATAAAAATCAACTCGCTATGCCGGTCGACAGCATTGTTCAAATCTTCTGTATCTTTGCTGATTTTCCTTCCATCTTCTTGTTCAATCAATTATTCTAAGGGGTTTTGAAACATCTGTCTATAACTATGGATTTGTCTATTTTCTTTTGTAGTTCTATTAGTTTTTTTTTATTCTTGTACTTTTAAGTTCAGCTATTAGTTGAATAAATGCTTTCGATCGTTGTGGTGTCTTAATGACATGGCTCCTTGTCATTAAGAAATTATTTTCTTTGCCCTTTAGACTGCAGACCCATGAGTCACTCTAGTGTCTGCCTCTGTCTTCACGTGGCCTTCCTTTTATGTGTGTGTCAAATCTCCCTTTCCTTTCTCTTATAAGGACACCCTAAGTCCAGGATGATCTTAGCTCAAGATTCTTAACTTAATCATACAAGCAAAAGTTCTATTTCCAAATAGGCTCGCATTCACAGGTTTCAAGAATTAGGATGTCGACATATATTTTGGGGACCACCATTTAACCAACTATATGTCCTTACAAAGACTTCCACATAAATATTTAGGGCAGCTTTATCTGTAGTAGCCAAAAAGCAGAAACAATCCAACTCTTCATCATCAGGTGAATTAATAAATTCATTCCTTGCCACGGAATACTTCTTGGCAATAAAAAGGAATGAACTACTTCTACACACAAGGACTTGGATGAGTGCCAACATCATTATAAGTATAAAACCTAAACAAAAAAAAAAGTAAATAGTGTGGGATTGTATTTATATAAAATTTCAGAAAATGCCAACCAGTCTTTAGTCATAGAAAGCATAGATCAGCAGTTTTCTGGGGGAGAGAGATGGACAGGTATAGGGAGAGAACTACAAAGGGCACCAGGAAACTTCAGGTGATGAGTATATTCATTATCTTGATTGTGGTGATGGTTTTCTGCATGTGTACGTATGCCAAGACCTGTCAACACTTACTCTAAGTACACTTTATTATATTTTAAATACGCCTCAATAAACTCAAAACTAATGTTTCCTCATGCATTCTGCAATGCTTGAGCCATCTGTGGTAATTCCTGGGAATATTATTGAGCCACTGTCGCACTCAATTTATTTTCCGCCTTCTTCTTTCTTCCTATGTGCCACAGGAACCTGATTCTTAGGAAATGCATCACCTGGGCATCTTTTGTCTTGCAAACAGCGTCAGCCAATGGGAGGTACCAGTGAGAGACACAGTGGGGCAGTGATCAAGGCGCTTATTGCCCCGTTTCTCCACAGTTCTGGAAGTGCCTGTGTTCTTCAATGGCCATACTTCATGTTACCTATGCCTCTTTGGAGTCTAGTTCTGATTAGGCTCCTGCAGGCCATGTCTTCTCCTAATAAACGGAAAACAGCTTGCTGTTCTTTCTAGTCCTTTCGTACTTCACCATCACTTTATGGATCCCCTAAATCTGTCCACACTACTCTAAACAGTAGTCCAACTCCCTTCAGTACACTCTCCCCTATACACCTCACCCTCCCTCTCAGGTAAAACAGAAATATTCTCAGCAATAAGACTCATAATAACGATAATGTAATCTGCTAAGATTTCCCAGATCTGCTTTGCATTACTATTTCGATTCTCTTTCATTATTTCTAGACCAGTCATTGGTTAACTATGGCCCGCAGGCCAAACCTGACCCACCACCTTTATAAATATTTACGGGAACATAAAGTTTTGTTGGAACAGCTACACCTATGCGTATATGGCTGTTTTTGTACTATAGTGACAAAGGTGAGTAGTCATTGACAGAGACCATATGGCCTGTGAAGCCTAAACTACTTACTCATCTGGCCTTTTATAGAAAACACCTGTCATCTAGGTCATGGTCAGTGCCTACTAATGCTTCATAGATCATGCTCATTATTAAAACTTTTTAAACAACAGTGCTATTGTAGCCTTTAGGCAAGTAACTGGCAGAAGCTTTGAAATTAAAATTTAAAATTTAAACCTTCGATCAAATTCTTAGGTAGGACTTTCTCCTTATGTTGTTGCTCCAGGTGGAAAGGAAGCAATATAATGATTTTCTTTCACCTTCTCCAGAGGAAAGTCCTAGGACTAGGGCTGTCCTATTTACTCTTGAGGCAGTACAATATTAAATGAGGGCTAGTTACTGAAATAGAGGACAGCAGATTGTGACATAAAGTCTAAAGTCTTCAATACAACCAGCTACATATACGCAGTTCCTCTTTATACAAAAGTGAGTACTAGCAGTTCTATAAAGTGCAGAAAGAACTAAACCTTAGACTAGTTAGGCTAATAATAATATTTCTATTTTAGAACAATTTCTCTAATGATAATATTGATTAATCTATTCAGTACAGTACTTTGAAGAATCTATTATTAATGAGTAAAAGCCTCTCATAACCATTAGTCAATATATATTGAATTTTCATTAAAAGTTAATACCTTATTATATAAAAGTGTTTTGAAAACTATGATGCCAAATTCCAACCTACCATCATGGGGTTTGAAAAGAAAAGAGAAGGAATCAGAACAATTCTTCAAGTGTTCAAATTGCAACATAATGATGCCCCATGATCTAGTTTGTTTCTAGAACAAAGAACAAAATACAGGATGATTTTCCCTAAAATTGATATTTTTCCTTATTTATCATTTAAGAGGGCACTAGTTCTACCTTATATTCTTAGTAGATGTATTAACAAATTTTGTTATTTCAAGTGTGCTACATTTTCTTAATATGTTTCCTAAAAGTCTGAGAGCCTCAAGATAGTGAACTTAACCTGGAGGGCTTCATGTCAGTCAAATTTTAAACCAACGTTGGTTTCTGTGATGAGGACTACTTAACAAGTACCACATTATTACACTTAATTTAGCAGAATGTGTGTGGACCAAGAAGTCTATACAATTTTGAGAAAGCACGTCTTAACTCTGTGGTTTAAATAAGAAATGATACCCCTGCAGCTTGAAACTGTGATCTCCTATTTTGTAATCAGAAATCTCTTTTCAAATCTCAGACTGAGTTCACGTGATGAATGGAAAAAAGTGAGTAAAACAAGATTTTTGTTACCATATCGACCAAAGCATTAGACTACTTAAATGGATGAATCTATCAATGCTAACTATGATTTGAATATCAAAAGTTTCCATAGGCTCTGAAAGGCTGGTTTAGGAGAAATGCCACTCTATTTTACAACCATTATTTTGAGAACAATTATGTATAGAGAAGAACGTTACTTCGAACCTTTCTCCCCTCAGCACATGCTAATTATTCTTTGTTGGTTGACCAAATTGCTCAGGCTTGATGTCACTTCATGATAATTTATTATAATGTGAGAGCTAAAGTTTTCTGAGGTTTCTAAAAGCCATTAGTGAGCCATTTGTAGATAACATATAAAGAATCTTTTCCGAAAATTTTCTACGAGTGTTAGTAAGTGGTAGGTTTTAATCTGAATAATATTTTCTCATCACGGGGATCATTTGTTTATGTAAGTCTGATATTCATTTAATTCTATCAGCGAAATAAAAATATATATTTGTTCACCATAGAGCTGCGACAGAGGTTAAAATAATAAGTGAAACATCGAACACTGTTTACAGCACGTTCTGATTCTCCATTCCCTCTCAGCACCAACGACCTTTTTCATACACCACACAGTCTTCATTCCCTGGGGAACAGAGGTCCCCAGGGTTTTTCCGACACAGGCTATTAGCCCCAAATATAGATCACGGGAAACATATCTGGAGGGACCAAAGCGACGCCCGATTTGCTGATGCGAACCTTGGCCTGACCATTTCTTTGGAACGGGTTTCCTAGTGCCAAATGGAAACTTTTCCCCAGTTCCATGATTTCCATTCCAAGGAGGATAAAGTGTGAGGACGCAGCAATCTTTTTGATTGAACCGTTATAAAATACT
This sequence comes from Pteropus alecto, assembly GCF_000325575.1. Classification (NCBI taxonomy): domain Eukaryota; kingdom Metazoa; phylum Chordata; class Mammalia; order Chiroptera; family Pteropodidae; genus Pteropus; species Pteropus alecto. The sequence continues at coordinate 4,914,374 of NW_006439191.1, read as the reverse complement.
AGTCGCCCAGTTCATATCTTTAAGTTGACAGAAACTCAATCACATAAAAAGTTTAATCCAAAAAAAAAGGCAGGAGAAAAGGGGGAAAAAGAAACAAACACATGAAAAATAAAACAGCTAAACAGCTAATAAAAAACAACTTGCTGAAAAATAACTAGCAAAATAGCAGGGCAAAATCTGACCATGTCAGATATTACATTAACTACGAATGGTCTAAATACCTCAATTAAAAGGTTGAGGTATTTAGACTGTATTGAGAAAAATCAAAACCCAAGTATATGCTGTCTATAAGAAACCCACTTACACAAAAATACACAGATAATATGAAAATAAAGAGGTGGAAAAAGATATTCCAAGTGCTATTTATTAATTTGCAGCCTCTCAGCTCCAAATGTATACTTTACTGGCTCGTTTATGAAAATATAAGAGTCTTTAGTGTATTTTTTCTTTACCAACTGGCATAAAGCTAAGTTGTTTTTTTTTTTTTATCAAGAGGGCGCTGGAGAGACACTGGGGAATGATGGGGCAGGTTCCCGGCTGGCCAAGGTATCACATAAGAGACAGCTGGGATCCCCGCTTGCTGGAGAAGCTTCTTGGAGCTTGGTGCCGAGGTCTACCTGTGCGTGTGGGCCATGCAGCTCTCTGCTGTAAAGGGTGCAGCGGCCAGGACTCACTTCTGGAGTGGTGAGTTTTCTTTTTACTTAACTTTTTTTTTTCCTGTAGGATGTGGTGTTTGTTTTCCAACATCTCTAGCATCATATTTAAGTAGCAAGAACTCAACTCCCAAACATCTCTCCCTCCCTCCCTCTCCCTCTCCCTCTCCCTCTCTCTCTCTCTCTCTCTCTCTGTCTCTCTCTCTCTCTCTGTCGCTCTCTCTCTCTCTCTCTCACACACACACACACACACACACACACACAGACTCACCAAGTAGTTACTGTGACAGCCTCTAGCTGCTATATTTTGTCAGCTTCCATAACAATGGGTCATTGGAAATAGTTCCTATGCCACTCTGCAGTTTTAAACTTACATTCTTCGCAAAATTCAACACAATCAGGGCTTAATTTATCAAAATGAGTTATTGGCGACACAATGAATGTTCTTTTCCTGTGAATTATAGCAGCTTTTGTTAATTGCCTAAAATCTGCAAACCTGTAGGAAACATTTGCAATGCATTGATTTTTCCAGGCATTGCCTCAGTAATAAATAAGTTGTTCTGGTGATTAATATAAGTGCTCCTTCTTTTGATTTTGTTCTCTTGTAATTTAAAAAAAAAATCCCCAAAGACAACCAAGAGATATCTCAAAACTGCATCTACGAAAATACCACAGTAAGAGCACAGACCAGGGCTGAGGCACCACAGGAGTTCCCAGTATAAAATCCACTAATGAGACTCTTCCTTTGCAAATGGCAGAAACAGAATTTAGATAAAGTAAGCAAATAAAGAAAATTAATTTAGTTTCATGTTTGGTTCAATCAGAGATATGTGTAGAAAACCAGACCATATCGCCCCCAAATTATGTCTCTTCAGCATAAAAAAAATATTTTAAGCTGAAGGCAATTAAGCAGCGGCGGCAAAGCCAGGAAAACCTTCCCCTTTTCTGCCTAAAGGCAGGAAATCTCCTTCTACTAGAGACTCGGCCCAGAACCCTCTAGAAGAATCCGCAAAGTCTACTCCGTTAGTTCTCTCCCATGTATTTACTTCCTTCCGTTTCCTTGGAACCCTAAAACTTCTACGCTTCGTCCTGTCATTTCTGTATAACACCGGTACGTCGAAGACGTTACAGAAGCTGAAATCCGGGCCACCATTTGAGGTTATTTCACTTAGGGTTCCCCTACGTGACGTGCGCTGCATACATTACTAAACTGCCTGGTTTTATGTCTTAATTTGTCTTTTTTGTTAAACACTTCCAGCAGAAAACCTAAGAGGGGCGGAGGTCAAGTTCTGTCTCCCTTCCACGTGAAACATGGTACCAGCACCTGTCCCCACTTCACCTCTCAGCTTTTCTTAGAATCTTCTTGCGTTCTCCCTCTAGCTGGCAGAGCTGGCCGCCGACAGCGCCTGCCCACATGGGCCTGTCACTTGTGGGCCCAGGGAAAGACTCTCTCTCTCAGCATTCTAAGGCTGAACCCTGAAGTGTCAGACTTGGACGAGGCCAAGGTGGGGTCAGGGGGCCTGAGCATCTAAAATGTGCCAGGCTTTGTTCTCAGGCAGGAGACGAGAAGTAAACAAGAGAGATGAAGCCTCGCCTGTCAGAGCTTTACTGATGGGCAGTGGGAAATGAACTAACCAACCAGCCCACCAATCTCCAGGGACAGCAGCAGTGATAATGATTGGGTACCATCAAGAACGCAGGTCAAAACGGTGTAAGATAACGTGGTGTTGCAATGGTGGTGTCGGCGGCTAATTCTACATGGCTGGGTCCAGAAATAATGTCTTAAGGAGATAACGTCTGAATAGCAGAGCATGGTTCCACATGCTGTGTTAACTTTTTGTTTACTCCAGAGGAAATCCAGAAGCGGGGCTTTTTCCTCCTGGGCTCTCAAGAATATACTCCATGAGAAATGTCCCAAACACGTAGGGTTGGCTGTATAAAAAGACAGTGTCGTACGTAAGAAGTTCTATTGCATTTTCCTGGAGATGTAGCACCGTGCCCAAGACATTTGACTTTTCTGGACTGAAGTATATATGGTTTCCAAGGTCCTTTTCAGCTCTAAAGTCAATGAGTCTGAATTCATTCTATAAGTAATTCATTTTCATGTTTTCTTTTAACATTTAATAATGTCAGAGTGAATGATGCAAGCAGGACAATTTTGAATAGCAGAATCATTTACATTAGCCAAATTATAAAAGAATATTATAAATAACCTTACCTAGAAAAGATAAAAGTTTTATTCTTTAATGACTCATGTGTCGATATTCATAAATCCTATTAAATAACTTAAAAAACACATAGTGACATTGAGTCATTATTTATTTTCTAGCTTCAGAGCAATCTGTAATTAAATTAACATCTTTTTGATCAGTAAACAGCCTCTCAGTGTAGTTGACATAACCTTGGCAGCCAGTTGAACAAATATTCAATGAGAAACAGTAATAAGTTTTCTATTTTGTGACTATGAGTACTCGTACTATTTGCTTTCAGGTGACTAAAAGAAGTCAGGAGACTTGTTACCTGTGAGAAGTTCTTCCTGTTACTCATCAATGATGCTTATGAAATAAAGATGATGATCATCATCTCTAAATATTGTTGTTAAGTAACAGCAGCAGTAATAGTTAACGTTTGTCGAGTCTTTTCCTCGGTGCTTCACATATTTATTTTAATCCTGTCAGCAGCCCTAGGGAATGATACTATTATTAACCTACTTTTTAGATGAGAAAAAGTGAAACAGAGAGAAACCGGCCTCCCAGCTCAAACACCTGGTTGACAGCACGCTTTTAAATCCAGGTGTTCTGAACTATAATTCGAGTTCTTAACCACATATGATGCTTCACATATGATTTCCCCGGACAAATGGAAAATGCTTTTTATCCTGGTGCGAATCGAGTTTGGGAAAAATTGGGCAGCGGATGACATTTACCATTTTCTCTGTTCTTTTCATCTTCACCCTGTCGCCCACGGCCATCTCCCACCTGTAACTTCCAGGGCTCTTGTGATGTGTTTCCCCCCACCCCTCAAAATGTGTGAGCCCCCAAAGAAGATAGTCTTAGTTGTTTACCTTAGTCTCATTTTCAGTGCATGGTCTGCCTCTTTCGGGAGGACTTATAATTTATAGTGTGTATCTCATGGAGGAACAAAAGGTTCTTTTTCCCCTCTGCTAACAGGATTTCAAATTTAAGCAAGTAGATGGGAGAAACCTTCCTCATTGTTTCCCAATGTTTGCCATGGTAAGAAAGGACATTTAAGCTAATTATGTTAAATATGCAAAACTATGAGCAGGCAAAGGATGGCACCGTGAATTTGAAAGCATTCCCCAGGATGATCCTGGACTGCAATACAGAGCGAAAGGTCTCTGGAAAGAACTAGAAGAAGAAAATGGAGTAAAAGTCTCATAGTTCAATCACCTTCTAGTGCGATGAGAAATAAATGGCTGTTCACAAAAAACAGGGCTGTACACCTTGCCTTCCAGATGAGAGTTTCCGATCGGATGAACAGCTCGTGGGTCAGTCAGATGGGAAGATCTGCCTCTTCATGAGGGGCTGTGTCACCTCAGGCCGCCTCACCGCCTTCCCCATCACCGCCGCGGGGGCTGGGAGTGCGGAGCTAGACCGGCCCCAGGACAGAGCTAAGCACCCTCAGTTGTCGAAGTCAAACTCCTGGTTGTGGGTGTCTGCTGGGTATCTTGTTTCTCCATCCTCCTTTATCTCCTGAATGCCACCTGTCTCTCCTTTTGCTAGTAGTGAGGAGGCGCTGCCTCCAACGCGGAACTTCAGGGGAAATCAGAGACTGAAAGAATTAGCAAAACTTCGGCTCTCTCTCTTTTTCTTCTTTGTTCCTTTTTTGTTTCTTCTTTCTTCCTCCTTCCCTCCCCTCCTTACCCCCTTCCCATTCTTCCTAAGGCTTCAGAGCACACCTCTCTAAATTCTGCCTCTTCTGCAAGTTCCTGAACTTCTACTTCCCACAAAGCTTACCTCGCAGGATAGTGCAAAATATCAAAAGCATTGAAAGAGTATAAAGCACTCAAATAATGCCTGACACACAGTCAGTATTCAAATGTTAATCATCATCATCAACATCATCACCATGGTTAGTATTCCTTTCCATAAACACTTACTGAGTCTTATGTTTTAAATGCTGTGCTACATAATCAAGATGAGCAAATCGATAAACTATTGCAATTGAGAACTTTGACTCTTAGGAGCCAGTGCTCAGAGTCCTCCAAGCTGGGGAGTGTCCTTCACACTGTCCTTGTCCTTAGAGCACCTTACTCTTGTCCCTGTCCAACCATGCCTGTCCTGTTTTCTCATCCCTTAGAGGATGCTCTTTGCCAAGGGCCAACAGGTGGCCAAAACAGGTAAATACATGCATATAAAAATATTAGTTTGAGTTCAGTTAATATGAATGTTTCTAGAAGGCTTTCAAGGAACCGACCCTGTGGCCATAGTTCCGGGTCTGGCGGCTACTTTTAGGGCTGGATTTTATTCAGTTTGGCCATTCGACAACACTCAGATCTCATCCCAGTCTATTAATTAGTTTGCCTGCACATTTGGATGGTTCTTCCAACTAATTTTCTTTTGTAACTGACATAAAGTAGATAGGATTGAGGGAGGAGGAGATGTCTTCTGCTTGCTTTTCATGGTCTTTTTAACTATAGGAGGTGCCGAAAGCTATTCTTTTTGTCTTCTTTAGAATTTATGAGGGTTTATTTAAATTCCTACTAAATCATGGTTCTTGAAACGCTACGATGCTTCAAGCCCTTTAATCAGATTAATGAAAAAAGAAAGTTTGTAATCCTATAAATATTTTCTGTGTCCTTTGCTGGGTTATTTATAATTCCTGTGTTAAAAATGATCGCAATTACTGACCTTCAGAAAACCATATATATTGATAACTCTTCCAGTGTGCTTTGGTTTAAGCATTCCTTGAGGACAAAGTACTATTTTCATTATTTTCTTTCTCTGATTTGTTCGTTGACATGTGTAAAGGGTCTAAATTTCCACTCCGTGTTGTAAGATGCATATTAGATACTCAATGGATTCACCCCTATCGACAGCAATTATGCTGGAGTGTTCGTTACCCTAACTCTCATTTACTCGTCAGAGAACAGAGCATCTAATCCTGGTCTCTGTTTCACTCAGTTCATTGCGCTTAGGCAGAATGACTAACCTGGAAGCTGGGAGAAGTTTTATCTGCTGATCAGAAGCAGCCTCTGACTCATAGTCCAGGGCAGAGCAGGAGAGAAAGATTACAAGAGCTGCTCTAAACTCGTACTCTTGGTTTGAAGGCTGACATTTAGGTTATCTTCCTGCCTTGGGGGCTTCTGCCTGCAACTTTCTTAAAACACTTTTAAAAAAATCAGTTATACTCTAAAGTGGATCAAGCTGGCAAGTGGATTTGCTAACAGGCTCACTCAGCTGTGCGTTACAAAGAGACTTCGGATGCTTCCTAAAGTTGTATTACCTTTCATTTCACTCTGATTTTTTCCTTAGATTGGCAAATTAGTTTTGTGTAACACGCCAGTGAATCAGTAGTCTTAGCATGAGAAGGGTCCTGCCAAGATATGATTATTTTTTAAGAGAATATACATATTTTCAAATTATAGTTGACATATATAAATTTCAGGTGTACAAAATAGTGATCCAATGTTTATATATCTTATGAAGTGATCACCAGGATAAAAATTGCAACCATCTGTCACTGTACATAATGGTTACGATATTAATAACTATATTTCTATGCTGTATATTATTACCACTACCGCCACCCCCTGACTTATAACGGGCTGAGATGCAATTCTGTTGAGGGTCTTGTCTCACCCAGTTGAGAATCATTGAACTAATAACAGGACTAGTGACAAATGAGCAATTCTGTGCTAACTGCAGTTCTGAGAGCTTCACTTGTTTTGGCTCATTGATTCCTCGCAAAAGCCCTGTGGGGTAGGTACTATTGATAATATCTCCATTTTCTGAATAAGGATATTGACACATAGGAACATAGATTTTACTTAATTATACATTTTGATTATAATAGAATTGTGAAGACCGAACTGGTTGCCGAATGGTAAAATTCATAAACGTTTAGATCATAGAGTTACTTTTACATTCCAATTTTAAGACTCTAAGCTTCTTTTCTACTGCTTTGTCTTTAACTAGCTATTGGGTTACTAGGTTGCCATTTAAAATATGATTGTTAAGGAAGGTTAAAAACAGCTATTTAAAACATCTTGTCTACCAAGGTATTCAGCAAGAAGCTGCCTTTGCATAAAATGTCCACCAGGTGGCAGTTTTTCATTAAAAGTACATTGCATTAGATTTCATATCACAGTTTTCAAAAATTTATAAAGGAATCATTTGTTTTGTGCTGTTAAATAGTTAATCTGAGGTTTTCTTAAATGAAAAAGGGAGTACTTGTATTTAATATCCTTTCAAAATATAGAGCCTTCTAGCAGCTTAACACACTTGAGTCCTATGTCTCTTTAAATAAGGATTTACTTTAAAATGTATTTTACAAATCAACTAATCACAACATACATAGAAGGCACTTGAGCACATGAACAGACTTGTAAAATTGTTTTCAAATCTTTAAAATCAATCTACAATGATAAAGCCTGTGGTCTTACATTCAGGAACTTTATACCAAAAACATTCTAATTTTTTACGAAAGACCAACGAGGTATTATACAGTATGGGCTTATTTACATGACTCTTTCTTTCTTATATGCTTAAAATTTTCAAAATTTCCTCCCATTAAGAATTTTCAGTTAAAATCTGAGGCCAGATCAAAGTTATTAGCTTGTTTAGTGTTGTAATTAAAAAAAAATTTTTTTTAAACTACTCATTTAAGTACCATTCCATGAAGTCATGTTTGGTGCGTTGGTCAGCAGACGCCCCGATGCCCGCCCCCTGGCTGCGCTGTGGGTCAGAACGTGGTCATCAGGGGGCACTGTGCCTGACACCAAGAAGCACCCCTGCCTTTCCCCAGCCTAGCTCAGTCCAGCTAACTGACATGGAAGCCTCGTCCTCCTTCTCGTTTACTTTTGCTTCTTGAATCTGCTTTCTTTTGATTAGTGCATCAGCCCAAACGCACTGGTCACAGAGTTGTTTCTAAGACATCACAGATTCTTACACATGCCCTGTCCCTGTCTTCAGTGGGGACCATGAGCTCTGGTCACCAGCTCTCAGCACGAAACTAGGACAATCCATGAATTTTAACACACACTTTAAAATCATCTGTTCCATAGCTTGTCCTAATCATGAAAAAGAAAAGGTTCTGCCACTATCCTCCAGATTTAAATGTCAGTGACTTCACATTTACTAGCTCTTATTTGATTTATTTAACTGGATAAATTAATTTTTGAGGTACAGATATTCAAGTATTGTTGAACTTTGACCCTATTCCAGCACACATGACACACAGAGCAAGTAAGGTGATGCCTATCATAGTATTTTTCTGCATCAATTACCTATTTCTCAGATGTGAAAGGTGAACCCCCAGTGGTAATTTATTCATACCGGTTTTGACAAGAGTTCTCAAGTATGAGACTTAAATTTAAACATCAACACTTTATCTTATTTTATATCCATATAAAAATTAAGCAGAGAAAGATAAATACCATATGATTTCACTTACATGTGGAATCTAAGGAACAAAAAGAACAAACTAATCAAAAACAGACTCACGAATATAGAGGACAATCTGATGGCAGCCAGAGGGGAGGGGGTTGGGAGAATGGAGTGAAGAGTTCAAGAAACACAAAGTAGTAGTTGATAAGTGGTCACAGGGATGGGGAGCATGGCGTAGGGAAATGCAGTTGGCATTAATACAATGGCTAGGTGGAGGGCCAGAGGATGGAAAGAGCAGTTAGGGGGATCGTTTTATAAACTGTACAAATGCCTAATCAAGATACTGTATACTTGAAACTAATAATAAAATTAAATTTTAAAAACTTAAGTTGATTCACATTGAAATGTCATTAGTTTCTCATCCAAAAAAAATGAAAAAACAAAGAAAAGAATCACTAATGCTAGTGGATAGAAACAAACATTATCAATCATTCAATTAGGGGGTCATTGAGTATCCAGTTAGTACTGAAAATGTAGTAGATACTCAACTAATACCCCCCTGCTGATTGCTTGATTGGTACTGCTTGTTTTTGTCCACCAGCTTTGGACATTTGTGTTTAAAAAAACATCACTGCAAGGGAAAAGTGAGCAAACATCAGAAATTGGCTCTTTTATTTGTTTTTAGCCAACTGCGCTGTATCACTGCCTGGAATTCTACAAAATATGGGTTGACATTAACTTTAAACGTAATTACAATAAAACATTTAACAGAGTCCTGCATGAGTTGTAGAGCTGAGTTTCTGCTGTGCTAAGTCCAAGAGTTTTTTAAATTACATGGCCCATTGACTGCAGTCAAATAACTCACAATTTTTGGCAAAACAGGATGTACATAAAGTGAACATTTGGTTAATGAAAGAGGACATGCTATAACTGAGTGTCAAAATGCATAACGTAGCAGCAATCACAGTGACAAGCACCATGATGCACAGCAAAGATCCAGGTAAAACACCTTTTTCTACAGAAGCTCTACCTCTCATTTTCTTTAACTAAATGTGCCATTATTTTTTCTTTGAACTTGAACACAAGTTCTAAAAAGCAATTTTTAATACCTAACTATGACAATTAAATCTCCTTATAATGTTGAAGTACAGAATAATAAGCATTTCTATTTTTATTTTTTTATAGCTCCATGGAGAAGTTCCCACAGCATATAATATATGGAAACTACATTTCAGAAAAATCCTTATCAAGCTTATTAATATTTAGATGTCATTTCCCCCTATAGGCTGGTTCTAATAATAACAAGAGTCAGCACTGAAGGCTCTATTTATTTGCTCTAATTATGTTTCCTCCATTCCATAACTTTCCACCCCAGTTTTATTTAGTGTTTTGAGCTTTTCTTCTCCATCCTGTGGCCTTGGTGTAGGGCTGGGGAGACCTGGCAAGGGAAAGATGAATTTGTGCTCATTGACCTTCTCTGGGGATTCTCGCTCCCCAGAAATGGCAGTGATGTTATGCAGCAATGACTCTCAGAGGCAGGGCATGTTTTTCCCCTCATGCTTTAATGAAAAAGATCAGTAAATATTTTTCTTAGCTCCACCGCTGCAGTTCCAGGATGGAAAGCAAATGGTGAAACCAATGTGTTGCCTATTGGCATGCGCTGACGCCCTACTGCAGAATTAAACATTAAGTCAGCTGCCCACAGCCTTAGCTAAGCCCATCAATGTTAAGGAGGATTAATGCCACTTTCTAAGTTTGAATTATTTTAACTTCCATCTAGAATCACCATGCAATGTCACTTTTGCTCCAGACCGACATTTTATCTTCACATGTGTGTATAACACACCACATAACACTAGAAAGTAATTTATTATTCCATTTTCACGAGAGTCCAGATTGAGAGCAAACCCCACCTGAAGCAAAAATCACCGGTTTTATTTATATAGTCTTTGTTTACCCCATTTCCTTTATTCCTGCATCTAACTTTCCATATAACATGAACACATAATATCTTTGGTGGTTTAACTGGAAAAAAGCAGAAATGCTGGAGAAAGGCCAACTGTGGTTAAATCCTAACTCTTGTCACCTACTTAGCTAAGTGATCTTGGGTAAGTTTGAATTCTTTTAGCCTCTTTCCTAGTCTATAAAATGAGGATCCGTAAAACCAACTTTGAGAAATTACTGTGAAAGTTAAATAAGAGAGTAGATATTAAGTTTCTGGTATATCCTTAACAAGTAGTTTTCTCTTTATTCTTTATATAGTCAACTCCACTCATTAAGAATAGTGATGCACATAGAATTATAGGATAAGCAGAGAATCCTAGAATTGAAATAAACATTTAATATTATCTAATCAACTTCCATCCCAATCTTCTCTATAACATTATTGAAAATTTTTGTAGGACAGCTAAGTCTGCAAAATTGGACATGGGAGCGGGGCTAGAGAGCATATTGTCAATGATACTTTCAGCTGGAAGACTCAAACTGGCTTAAACAAAAAGAAATATATCATATTATAAAAAGTCCATTGGTCAGGGAGGGTGCTTCATTGAATGCCTAAGATGCCAGATTTTCCCCATTCCTCTGCTTTTCTAGTCTCTGTCTCTGGATTTTACTTTCTGACTATCTCATGATCTCAAGATGCTTCAACTGGTCTCAGCATCACAGCCAGACATACGATGTTTATTTATTCATTTAAGGACAAGGAATCCATTCCTGGAACTCCACCCCTCCCCCCAACCCTGGAAGATTCCCTCTCATTTTGACGGACTGAAATGCCCATTTATAAACCAAATAACTAGCAAAAAGAACAAGTGAGTTACTGTGACTGTTTAGCATAGTTATTTGGAGAGAGAGAAGGTTGACAAGTCAGATTTGTTTGTTACTATTTTGCCGCTTTTCAAAACAGCTCTCTTTCAATCCAGGGTTTGCTAGTTCTGCTCCCTCATCCATTTGTCCTTCTTTGTCCCGGTTAAGAAAAGTGAAAGATCCTTTAGAAAGGTAAAATCAAATCTGAATGATGTTGCAAAGATGCACTAATGAACATGCGTACATATGGCACTATGCAAACTAGCCCGGAGGTCCTAATAGAAGGCTCGGGCTGGGGCTGAACTTGTGATTGACTCTTTATTTTTTTAAGTTTCATCCTTGAGTTCCCTCAATTTCAATTTGGAGAAAAATTAAGACGGTTGCTATAGTAAATCTTGGGCCTTATCTTCCCGTCGAATGTCAAAGATTATCTTCAAAATCATCCACACCCATCTTTGTAGTCACTTTTCTAATGCTTTGGGGGAAAGGCTTGTAAGTAAGGATTTAGTTATTAAAGAGGGCAGACAGGGACGGGCACAGGATGCTTGCTGCCCAGTTAATGCCTTATTCAGTACAGCCACATCGTGTCATGGTTCCTGCCAAAGCCTCCCACACCCCCCACCCCTTAATGGAAGAGGGAGACACAGCTTACATGCGGATGAAAGCATCACTGCACTAATGCGAAGCTCTGCTCCAGCCTGGGAGCCAGAAAGAGGTCCTTCACTCCCCTGAAGGAATGAAGAGGGGGCTTCTGCTAGTTGTTTGTAAATAGGGGGAAAAAAGAGGAAGAGAAAAAGAGAAGTATGTGAAGGAGAATTATGCGTGTACTATTTTGTTCTTTAAATTTATTTTAAAATGGTAGTGGGAATAGTGGTTATTATAATGTGATTGTGGCATAAAGGATTCTACTCGTAATTGCATAAATTACTGAAAGAAGGACCCACCCAGTTAAATACTTTATCTACCATTTATTGTTTTTAAATGATAGTTATTGTCTACATTCTCTAAAGAATACGCTACCAAAAACACTGCATTCGCGCCATCGAATGGCTAAAGGCAGACTGCGTGTTTTGCTCACTGAGCCTGTGGAGTGAGTGGTGGCTGGGTTTTCATGCTCAGTTTTCTTGCTTTGCAACAACAAGAAGTGACCCGCTGCCTGGTTAAGTCAGGTGCCTGGGCTCCTCCCCCGGGCGCTGTGGATCGCGGTGAAGGAAGGAAAGGCGTCCGGAGGATGTAGCAGCTTCGCGGTGCCGACGAGGCAGAGACCCGGCAGCGGCACTTCATATGACAGAAACTTCTCTGATGATATCCGGTTTATCCATAAAGTGGGACTATTGATACCTTTACTTTTTCCATGCCAGTATTTTAAAAAGCCCATATTTCAAAACGGCGTGAAATAAGCCCTTCCGCGTCAAGCGCCTAGATTCACGCTAGGTGCCAAGGTCCATGCAGCGGCTCACCTGTCACCCTCTGACCGGCACACACCTTAGCCTGCGCCGTCACGCGGGTGCGGGCAGAGGACAGAGACCGCTGCCTGAGAGACAAAGGGCTTTGTCACTCGTGGCACAGCGAGCAACATGAGCACTGTTGTCGCTTGTGTTCCCCTGGCTCTCCAATTTCATGGACAGGGGTGACAGTGAACGGACTCAGGTGGACGCTGTACACACAGTTTGTGTCACACTGAAGAACGATGAGCTTAGGAGGCTCCCGATGTTCAAAGGGGAGCTGCTAGCAAACCCCTCCCGCCTGAGCCCCAAAGGGAGGCTCTGTCTTTATCATGCTCATGGGGAGATACGTCTGCCCTCGTCTCAGAGGGCAAACTATCTCTATTTTTCAAGGCGGTATGCTCTACAAACATCCTTGAAAAGATAGATAGTCTGAAGTAAAATCTGTCACAAGGTGTGTAAAACTGTGACAGACGGTGGAGAACTGTCTCACAGCACCATACATCACACACACGCATATGGTGTACATGGAGTGAGTATGTATGTGTATACCATTTAATTCTCCCAACAATTCTATACAGTTCATCATTCTTGTTATAGATGTAAAGAAACAATATCAGCTAAAAATTTTGCAAAAGGTCACAGAGACTATAAGGGACAAATTCAGAATTTCAACGTTTTCCACTCAACAGCCAGTAATCTTCCTGATCAACCAAGAAGCTAAGTGCCATGAACTAGAGGAAACATAGGCATCCCGTGACACTGAGTTCTAGAAAGAAGTCCCTTTGACTTTTTATATCATTTCTACCAGAATGAAAGAACTGTCTGTGTTGCTTCTTTCCTCATAATTGGACTTGTTACAAATTAGATCTGTGCAACGCCACTCAAACAAGTACACACAATGGTGATGGGTGAAGCAATATGATCCCTCCCTTCAATCGAACCAACTGCTCAATGTAATTATAATCTTGGAAGATACAGTTAAAAAGATGTTGAATTAAATTGAGCTCTGAAAATTGCTCACCTCATGATTCCTTCTGATTATATCTTGGCACAAGTCTCCCAACTTTCCATACATGAGTGAGGAATAATGTATAACTGGCACTGGAACCATTGCAGCTTCTCCACATTTAAATGAGAGGCCGGTTTTATTAGTAATAACTATAATAACTCTGCTAAATTGGTTGTATGACTTGGTTGCTCATTAGGAAATTATTTTTCAACAGGAACATATCACCTTTATATATTCAATTCAAGTTTTAAGTAGGAAATTTATTAGTGACACAAGAGTTTACAAGGAGATAAATTTTATAGATATTATAGTCAGGTTCTAATCAGACAATTATTTTCCATGGTGTTAAAGTCAAAAGCTTATTTTTCTAAGTTTTATTGTTAGGAAAACTGCAGATCTACATGAGACATTTTTACGTTATGCAGTGGAGTTTAGACCTGGGCTATCAAATGCCAGAGAAGTGACATGGCTCCCTTCAATTTTTCCACATAGTATTTTCTTGATACATTTTATAGGGAAAAATCCTTTCGTATGTATAAAAAAAATCACTACAAATATGTACACTAGAGACTGGTACCCACCACTTGTAACCTGAATGATAACTACTCTAAAAGGAGGCTTTCTAGTGAAATAAATTTGGAGAAAAGATTAGTTTTCACAGGAATTACATGGCATATCAAATGAAGATGCTGAGGGGTCCTTAAAAACAACATTTTCTCATCATCTTCAAAATTTTTTCAATCACAGACCCCTTTTTTTGTAAGTG
>NW_006439191.1:4899296-4900074 GCF_000325575.1 Pteropus alecto | reverse complement strand
TGATCTTATTCTGCTAGAATGACAAGGATAGTGGCCTTAATAGTTTGGGGGTTCTCACATGTTGGGTAAAACTGTTCCTTTGTTCGAAAATATTCAGTGAGTTTCTATCAGTTCCCAGGCCTCAGTGGACTCGAAAGGAGACCGTGATAGGATCTTTACAGCAGAGGGAAGAGGCCGTTAGAAAGTGCTCAACTGATTCCAGGGCACGAGCAACGGCTTTAAACTCATACACACTGCATCTTGATTTCTTCATCTTTCAAATAAGAATAATGCCTTCTTGGTATATTTACTGTAAAGTTTAGCAAAAACATCTAGTTTGGAATGCTCCGTAAATTGTAGCTGTTATCATCATTCATTATTTCAGCTATTAAAATGGGACTCTGGAAGTTACATAACATGGAATGATAAAGATTTTTATATATATATATATTTTTTTTTCTAAAAGTTACCTTCCTCTTAGTAGTTTGTAATATTTGTATCAAGTCATGTACATAAATCTCCCAGCACTATATCTAGCACGCAGTGCAATATTTGCCTGTACTTAAATTTCTTTGGTTATTAGCACTGAATTGCATTACATTTGTTCAGTTAATTCAGCATTCTTTTTGGGCTACCCCGTGGCAGATAATTCTCTAATTGCTACAGATACATCAACAAACAAAAGCAAAAAAAAAAAAAAAAAAAAAAAAAAAAAAAAAAAAAAAAAAAAAAAAAGAAAAAAAAAAAAAAAAAAAAAAAAAAAATACCCCCAAAAAAAAAAAGCTTTTCCTCTGGGCCT
>NW_006439191.1:4878150-4897885 GCF_000325575.1 Pteropus alecto | reverse complement strand
TAAGTGTGGACTGGTTTCTTTGGATAAGATTGGATATTGCACCTGGTGTGGATAATACTAGATTACATCTTCAGGAAATTGAACTTTTTCTTTTTACCCTTTAAAACAAACAACTTTCTGAAATGAATATGTTGGGGACAGTGTTAGCGTTTTTGTTTTTCATTTTTTTAACTTCATGCTTTTACACAGAATCTTTTAGTTTAAAAAAAGGTAGTTTAGTATTGCTTTAGCAAGGTGATATATACATTTTCTAAAAGTAAATTTCCTGGTATATTCTTGATAAAATTCAATGTTTGTACTGGTGTCAACATATATGCTTTAAAACTTTTTTTATTTTAATATAATTTAAACGTATGGAAAATTTCAAAACTAGTACAAAAAATATCCAGATTCACCAATTGTTTACATTTTGTACTATTTGCTTTATCATTCATGCTCACTTCTCTCTTTCTTAACATGGAATGATAAAGATTTATATATATATATATATTTTTTTTTCTAAAAGTTACCTTCCTCTTAGTAGTTTGTAATATTTGTATCAAGTCATGTACATAAATCTCCCAGCACTATATCTAGCACGCAGTGCAATATTTGCCTGTACTTAAATTTCTTTGGTTATTAGCACTGAATTGCATTACATTTGTTCAGTTAATTCAGCATTCTTTTTGGGCTACCCCGTGGCAGATAATTCTCTAATTGCTACAGATACATCAACAAACAAAAGCAAAAAAAAAAAAAAAAAGAATAAAAGAAAAAAAATCCTGCTCATACAGCTTATATTTTAAATTATAAGCAAGTTCCCATATTTTTAGCAAAAACAAAGTAAGAATCACAGAAAATTGGAAACACAGTTAAAAATAGCATGTGAAGAAGACAAATTCAGCTGTACTGAAAATAAGCTAGAATTGATCTTTCTTTAAAGAAGCTTGGTTCATTTCTGGACAGAGACACTGTGGGTGTGACAGATGATCAATAAGAATACTGCTCAGAGCTTCTGATTCTAAGATGGGACATTTTTATATTTGTAAATTACTACTACTTATTTTCCACCTGACTTTGCAGATACACTTTTATTTGATCTTTAAATCTCTTCTTAAAAGTTAGACTATAGAAAGCAAATTCCATTTTGCAGATTCGAAAACCTAGGCGTGGTGAGGAGCTGCAAGCAGCACTTGAGACAAGCAGCTCGGTGTGGCACAGGGAGGATGGAAAGGTCTGTCCGTGATGCGGGATGCTCACTGCTCCTGGTCGTGAAGGGAAAATCGTAACATTGCCCTGACCACACAATCACAGCAGAGAAGGAGTGAGGCTGATCTGCAGCATGCATAAAATCTAAATACTCTTCAGAGATAATTTTTCCCTGAAAAGAGATCATTATATTTAAAACGAGATGTTGAGAATGGGAAACAGGTGAAGGTCCTATAGGCTTTGGCCCTATGCTAATTATTCTTAATCTGCAACGTCGCATGTCACATACTTTGCATGAGCTCTAGCCACTTAATCTCTTTCCTGTGCTGTCAAGGAGTACACCGATCCACGGTAAATCATCGGCAAAGAAGGATGTGCTCGGGGCCGGGAACAGCATCACAGAGGGAGGCACTGCCCAGCTGGAACACTGCTTTGGAGAGCACCACTTGGTGATTTACCTAGTTTGAGTGACATGGCTCCGCTGGGGGAAGCATAGTGGTACCGTGCCTGTCGATGGACTCAGGACTGGAACCAGAACTTGTCTCTACTTATGGACTTTATTTAAGATCTTTAAGCCTCATTCTTCTCAGTGTGCAGTGGCAACAACAGTGACATCTACTTCATGGCACGATTTTGAGGTTTAAACTGAATAATGTACTAACCCGACGCTCAGTGATTCCTTGGTCAGATGTTAACTATCACACACCCCTTCGATGTTAACTGAGCAATTCAAATGACGTTCAACACGATTATCAATCTATTGGGCACCCTGTCATAAGTTACGTTGCTCAGAAATTTATCTTGAAGATGTTTAGTGCTTACAGAAATCTCAAATATCGATCGTCTATCAAAACTTTTTTAAAAAGTTGTATAAGAGTGGCAAAGAAGTGACATGCAGCCAGTAAAGGGTGTGTCCACTTTGAACATGGCTTTTTAGGTTTGTCTTGCATTTACAAGTTTGATATTCATGTACACATATGAATCAGTTCTTGAAGTTTATGCTTTTCATAGTTTCTCTCAAAAAGAATTCATGTCACGAATGAGAATGGCAGTTACACGTCCTTTATTGATTCACCTTAATGCAATGGTTTTAATTTAATTCCTAGGGAGACAGGAATAGGAAGAAAACAGAGACTCTGTAGAACATAACGTGGTTGGTTTTAGGCCTGAGTGTGAAGGAAAAAAAAGTGTTATCCAGAAGGTGCCACCGTGACAGAATATAGAACCCTATTTCCAAGGTTTGTGAAGAAACTGCCCTGACAGCTCCCTATCAAAAAACAGTAAGGTGTTTCTATAATGGGAGTGATCTGCAATCGGTGTAATAATTATCACTGGGGAGGGATGGCTGGAGAAGGTAAAAATTCCATGGCATGTTTCATCCCAGAGAAAATAATTCGAGAGTGCCGTCTGGGTTGGATCAGGCAGTTTCAGAACACATGATTTTTAAGATGGCTATGACTTTCCAGTGGTGTGAGTGTGGAATGGCTCATCTAAAACATGGTGCCTTCTCAAGAGGATTTTTTTTTTTTTCTTTTTAATCTTAGCTTTACGGAAAGTCATGTTCCAGAATTCGGCAGGACATAAAGGCCTCAGGCGCCAGGCTGCCTGGGTTCATGGCCTGACTGTATCGCTTCTTAATAGTGTGCTCATGAGTATATTGCTTAACTTCTATGTACTTCAAACTCGTCATCTGTAAAATAGAGATGGTAATAGTCCTCACTTCATAGGATTTTCTAATGGTGAAAAAAGGCAACGAACAGGAAGGATTTAGTGTTTAACAGGCGTTAGCTGCTATTACCTCTATGTCAGAAAAGAATGCCTTAAAATAACATAGCACTTTACAATTTTTAAAACTTTTTTTTCCACCGCCTCACTTAACCTTCACAGATTCTGAGGTAAGAAGTTCAGATGTGGTCCTCTTCCCTACCAAATTAGCAAATTGAGAGGCAAAGAAATCCAGTGATCTGCCCGAGTCACATGGTTGCTAACTGCTGGCGTGGATTCTATTATGAAATGTCTAGTCTCACGGGCTTTCTCCTTTCACATCCTCTTTACCAGGACATAGCTTTCCTGTCACCACAAAGTGATAATTCTGTCACAGGATGGACAAAGTTTGCTGATGAATTTGACAAAGTTAGCTGATGAATGACAAACAGCAAAAGCTATGGATTTTTAAAAGGGTAAGGTAGAGAACTTGGCTGGAGATCTGTGGGTAGATTTGAGGACATAAGAGCTACCAGAACTGGGTGTTGATAAAATCTTGGGAGGCACGACAAAGCCACTCCAACGTGGCTAGTGCGTCCATGCAGGCTGAAAATGGATGACGGATCTCTCAGCTAAAATTGTAGAATATTTTTATGTGATCTTAAAAAAAGGAATAATCAAGGATACTATATATTACCTCATAATTAGTTTCCACATATCCAGAAACATCTCATTCTCTCTTATGTTCTTAGCCTTGTAAATTTAAGTGGAAGGAATCAGCTTTTATTCTAATATTTCAGTTGCCCTATCACTCAGTAAAAATTGCCTGTTTTCGACAATTATGGAAGATATTAGACACAGCAAGACAGGAAGAAAATTAAGTCAGTTCTGCAAATAGGAAATCCTGCCTTTTCAATAGCTTTCACTAATGCCACTTTGAAAAATCTTGAATATCTGTTTTCCTGTTCAATTATTAAAAACAATACACTCGTGAGATTTGGTCCATTAGTTTTGAATTTCATTTCATGCTGTTTTTTATACTGAGATGCTATTCTAATTATCCTGGGCAATAATTTAGCCCTTCTATATTTTTCTTCTGACTAGTTACATTCTGCCAATGATTTATAAATATTCAAATATAACTACTGCAATCTTTTTTGTATATTTGAAAATAATTGAAAAGGGTGAAGCAATATGTAGATTTAAATATAAAAGCTTTGTGTTCCAATTAAAATTTATGCACAAACCTAAAACCATAGGCATATAAACCTTGGACAAGGAGATGCAGTTTATAAACAAAAAATACTCGCCAATATGAATGATATTTTGGCAAGATATATTAAAGTGGGTATAATAAAATAAAATTTAACACAATTTCAGTCCAATTAAATTTTACTTATGATAATATTATTCAAGAAATTCTACTAAAAATTTGTTTTTGATCACAACAGTGATAAGAAACATAAAAGTCAAAGCCTCTTTTTATCTCTAAAATAAGAATCACCTCCTAAAGGAGAGTTGATACTTTCATTACTCACTATGTTTTTGCCACCAGGTATCAGAATGTCAGACATAGCATCTCAGGAAGATAAATGCAATGTTAAGGAAAATCATTTCTAAGTACATTTAGTTTATAATCCTTTTGAGACCCTGATGGGAGCTACGTATGGCCCCTCTTTCCAGAAAAATGTCCATATGTACTAAGGGTCCAAGGTTTACAGATGAAGTAACTTGTGCCAAAGGAAATCTGCCTTGGGATTTAACTGACTTAGTCGATATGTACTTATAGCGTACTGGGTCTGGAAACTATGGAGATAAAGTTTACATTCGTTATTGGCTAGTGTGGCAGGACAGATAACCGCCATTAAGATAATTGAGAAGAATTACAAGAAGAGACTATTTGCAGAGATCTGGGGTGGCTAAAGAAACTCAGTGACTAATGCCAGCTGAGTTCTGTCACTAAGCCTGAGGTGGGAAAGGGAGGGATAGTTTTGAGCAAACTGGAAGGGATTTATCAAGTTCTTGGTGCCTTTCTCTGTAATACGAACGTCGGGGCAGAGATCCACGTGCATTCGAGAAAAGTCTTCGACTTGAAAGATAGGGCGCAAATAAGACAATAAAAAACGGAAAGACTGTTGGCCAATTAGGTATGTCCGACTCTTTCCTTCATTTTTATCCTACGTGAGTTCGTAGTTTTCTAAATCTATTCAAAGTTAATGGACAAAGAAGGTGATTTATTTTCAACTATCAGGAGAGATTAGATCAGACCTGAGCAGTTACTTTAGGTTCGTTGGGAGAAAATGATAACGTACAATTATGTAGAAGTTATAAATATTGAGGCAGGAGAAGAGGTATTTAACAGAGCATTTAAAAGAGCAAAATAATAAGAAATAAAATAATGTTTAGAGCCTGGCTATTAAATCAGAGGTAACTATATGACATTAAAAACTCCTAAGAAATGGGACAGAGGAGGTGCCCCTAGGGGACGCCTAAAACCGAGGATAGTACTGAACCCTACATATATATTTTTTCCTATACATACGTTACCTACGATAGCTGAATTTATTAATTAGGCATAGTAAGAGATTAACCATAGCTAATAATAAAACAGAACAATTATAATCATGTTTAGTCTTGGTAAAACCGAGGAGGAATTTATAGCCACCTGGTGATCCTTGCCCTCCCAAACAATGAATTAAAACCGTTTTCATGACGTGCAGGTATTGATATAGCAGTAAAATGGCCCCTCTTCGGAATGTTATATATTTTGTCTTCCTGAGGATCACGTGGAACTCTACTTGCCAACAGGGCAGCTGCAGTGTCAAAGTGATACCATCCCGCTTACGTTGGTCACAGCTGGGACTCTTCATAGTAACTGTCAAAGTAGCAAGATGTCAAGACAGTCGTAGAAGTCCCCTGCTGCTACCATGTGTCCTGCTTTAGTTTCCTAGCCCAATGAAAGTGTCAGCGATTCCCATCACACCTGCAACAATCACCTGTAAGTTATTCTTTTCTCTTTTTTTATTCCTTATCATCAATTTGATAAAGACCTGATATTCTAATATGAGACTCCTAGGTTAAATCTATTTGGAAGATAAAAACGGCTACCACTTGGGATCTGTTGGCTATTTTAATTGGCCGTGATTAACTGAGGCTTGTGAAGGAGATTTGAGAAATGTTCCTGTCTTTTACAGATTTATACTAGAACTGAACCAGGAGGGGAGGCAGTGAACAGTGGTACTCAGTAGCTAGGCCATGTCACTGAAGGTCGCAAGGAAATGGCCATGTCACTCAAATGTTCGTTTTAGCTTTCCTCTCCTATTTTCTTAGAGGGCATATTAAATATGTACCAACTGAGCTAATAGCTGCCAACCTTATGACTGCTTTGCCTAGCAAAAGCAGCACAATTAGTACTTTTAATTAAGCTGACTAAAGGAATAACACGACCTGTACATATCTAAGATCCAAACATCTATAACAACAGTTTTAAATGCTTTGAAAGCAGAAAATCTTGCAATCAGACTGGAATGAAAGTTTGGCAAGCTAACAGTCAAACTGTTCTCCCTCAGATGCTGCACAGCTAAGGAGGGGCGAGATTTAAAAGGCATGTGACTCAGGTATAGAACAGTACAGCAAGAGCTGATTGTTTTGTTTCATTCACAGCTGAATGATTCTTGTAAAATGTACGTTAAGAGTCATTTCAAGCTGTCATGATTTGCTTGGACTTCTCATTTGTGAGCAAGCTGTTTTTCTGGGAGTCTTACAATCTGCTATCACAGGCAGAATTTTCTTGGCAAAGGCGTTTCCTGTATTCTCCACAGGACTTTCTGGGGAAAGGCCCTTTGGGGTGTGTGTATATGTGTGTGTGTGATCTCATGATTTCTGAGCATAGGAAGTGTTCTCATTAGCCAGCCTAAGTTATAAAGGTTGACACACCTAAAATTAACTTGTTACTTGTGTTCTTTCTGTGTACCCACAGCTCCTTTGCTCTGTGTAATTCAGTGTCACTTAAGACTCCCGAAGTGGGTGAACTGGCCTAGTGTTTTGACCCTGAGGACATTTTTATCCTGGAGATACCTTTATTCCACAGGCATTGAAAAACCTGTCTGCTAATTAAAACAGACTTGAGCGATTATTGCATCCAATCCTTTCAATTTATGGTTCTGACCCCTCAAGGGTAGTAAAATTTGCAAATGCTCAATTCCTTTATATAAAATGAGCTAGTATTTGTATATAACCTATGCATATTCTTCCGTATACTTTAAATCATCTCTAGGTTACTTATAACACCTGACACCATGTAAATGCTATGTAAAAAGTTGTTATACTATTGTTTACAGAATAATTACAAGAAAAAAAAAACACTATATATGCTCAACACAGACATAACTGATACTGGGCCTAACTACGTAGTACACGTCAGCAACACCATAATGTTTTTTAGCTAAATTAATGATGGCGTGATTTAAAGCTCAGTTCTAAGGTGAGGCGTATGAGACTGTTCAAAGTTCGCCAT
Source organism: Pteropus alecto (assembly GCF_000325575.1). Lineage (NCBI taxonomy): Eukaryota > Metazoa > Chordata > Mammalia > Chiroptera > Pteropodidae > Pteropus > Pteropus alecto. Next base: position 4,890,477 of record NW_006439191.1, on the reverse strand, counting down.
TTATTGTGCTAAAAGTGCAAAACTAAAAGCAGCTCATAATCCGAGGAATGGATGTTTCAGTGTCCCTGTGCCAATAGATACTGGCTTGACAGTGACATGCTCGTGTTTAGTAGAGGGTGGCTCAATGCTGGAGGAGATGAAGTTAACGGGAGAAGGATGGTAACAGCAGCTCATGCATTTGACATTTTCTAAGAATAAGATGACATATTAAAGGAGTTGTAAAAAGATAGTTCCTTTTTGTATTTAAAGATGCATCGAAAGAAAAATATGCACAAATTGTTATAAGGCAAATAGTAATAGAAGATTGAGCATTGTGAATATTGATAAAAAACTAAATATAATGGCGATAGGTGAGGGATATGAAATTATGAAACTACAAGTTGCTTTTAGGATTCATTGAAAGTTAGTAAAACTTGAGTTTGCTGCAGTCGAGAAATTCTGTAGAAAGCCAAGGTTCAATTATACCCAGGGAGATTGAATTTCAGTGTTTCAGAATTCGAGTTCAACCTTTAGCATCTATTTGACATAACTTCAGTCTTGTTACCTGAAAAGTTCCAGTCAATTTTGAAAAGCCATCCTAAGGTTTTGCAAGCATCCTAGGGTACAGAGTCGAATGGCAACTGCTCACGAATCCGAACCCTTGGCAAAAAAGACTTTGGCCTCAGCTTTGAATTTGTGGTATAGAGTGTTTCGGGGCAGTTCCAGCACAGGGAGAGAATGTATACTTACAGGATCCTTCAAAGACAGGAAAGAGGAGGAAAAGAACAACAGTTCGCTAATGAGACTCATTGTCATGACCTCGATGTCATTTCCACAGGCAGAGAGTGTCCCTCTCCGTGAGGAAATGAGTCCCTCTCCTGGAACTGGTTGCCTAGGGCTAATAATGTAATGTTTCTGTTGTGTTAATTCTTATTTATTTATTTATTTTTATATTGGACATCTATAAAAGACCTAAATTTTAGAAAGAATATTTTACCTTTTTTAAGGCCCAAAATATTAGTTTGCTTGGGCTGCCATAACACAATAGGTGCCTTCAACAGCAGAAATGACTTTTCTCACAGTTCGAGAGGCTGGGAGTCCGAGATCGATGTTTTAACCGCTTTGGTTTCTCCTGAGGCCTCTCTCTCCCTGGCTTTCATGAATGAATAACTTCTTGCTGTGTCCTCACCTGGCTTTTTCTCTGTGAGTGCACAACTCTGGTGTCTCACGTGTGTCCTAATCGTTCCTTATAATGACGCTAGTCAGACTGGGTCAGGACTAACCAAAATGACCTAGTTTTAATTTAATTACCTCTTAAAAGCCCTGTCTTTACACTGACAGTCACATTCAGTGGTACTACGGGTTCAGCATATTTTGGGGGACACAGTTCAGCCCCTAACAGGCCCTTTGTCTAGTAACAAAGGGAAAAATAAACATAATTTGTGGCAGGGATAAGTGGAGATTAAACCTCTGATACATGTCACATCCAGAGGTATATTTGTTATGAACTTGGGTCGACTTACTAGGAAAAAAAATAGCCGTTTAATTTTTTTTTTTTTTTTTTTTTCACAGACTGATTCTGCCTCTCCTAAGTTTCCTTTAGGGAATAAAAGTATTTCTTCTCAGGGAATATTTGAATTAAAAAAAAAAAATCCTCAGACCTAGATAAACCTGAAACTTTAATGATTCTGATGTATCAGATGAAACACCAGAAACTCAGAGGTCATCCAGGGGTGGGATGTGGAGAGCCACTTGATGCATGGGGCCGGGGTGGTGGACCTGGAAACAGACCGCCTTGGGATACCTGACGATCTGTACTCTCACCAATGCCTGATGATGAATGTCCGCAAAGGCAGACCAGGGTTTAAATATTACTTACAGTGACAGGAATTAGCATGTAGATCTATTGTTCCTGTCTGGCCTATTTCCAATTCAATAAAATACTCCTGCGAAAGAATTTAGGGTAATTTGACACTTTCAGTGTACAGGCCTACTCCTCGTGGAGATGTGGTCAACATTTAGAGGCTGCATCCACAGTGCCTGTGTGTCTCCAGGCGAGTTATGACCTTAGATGGAGACAGAAAAAAATGAAGAAAGGAAGTTTAGCTCAACTCTGAGTGTGGCGCGTCATTAAGGAAGAAAACCCCTCAGTGACATGGCCAGGGTCCCTCCATGAGCATTGGCATCCAGTGTGGAACTGCAGAAAATCAGAATGTAGTAGGGCGTTGTGCCACTTGCTATAGCATCCTGGACAAACATCGGTGACTATTACTCTCTGTTCTTGAGAACATTCCATGTTGATTTTAGTTACGTGGGGAAGGAGAGAACCTTAGAACCAGTGTGTGTGTGTGTGTGTGTGTGTGAGAGAGAGAGAGAGAGAGAGATCTCACCCCCATCTACCTCAGCATCTTCTCACACTGACAAGCAGGGTACGGAGTTTGATGATTGAAACACTCCACAGTCACCTAGTTACTGTTACCAGGGTGTTCCCAGTCCTGACACAGAATCTAGTTGCTCCTGACCCTTCATTTTGGCATCACACAACTGAGTGAGCTTCACTGTGCTCCAAGCTTCAGCAGTGGTAGACAGATTCCTGTAATTTATTATCTCAGTAATTATTAGGTTCCCTGATGACTTCTCTTCCTTGCTAACCCCAAATTCAGGATGGACAAGCAGCCATGACATGCAGGTAAATTCAATGACATCAGTTTCGGTAGCATTCAAATGATGACAGCGACGTGGAGAGTATTAGCTGCATTATTTCTTTTGCTCTGGAAGAAGTGTCTTCACTTGTTTAACCCTTTGATTAAATATTTCTAGTTGGTGGTGAGATGTAAGGGAATAAGAGAAAGTCATGGGTTGCTCAAGTCAACGAGCTCAAGTACTTTCTAAAGCTAGCAGATTCGGGATCCTCCCCCCGCCCTCCCCGCCTTCCTGCTCTAGGTTACTAGTAGCTGGGATGCTTTACACTGAAAAGTCCATCTCCCAGAATATTGACTTTTTTTTTTAATTAGTGCTTTTGATCATATATATATATTCTCCAATTTACTCAAAGACAATCAGGACCTGCCAGAGCGGAGAATGAAAGTTTTTCTGAGTACAAGTTGAGAGCTATCAGCTTATCTCCAAAAGTAATGACAGGAGCGGCTAGAAGGGGTAGATAGGAGGGGAAAGGATGGGATGAGTCGCACAGAGAGAAATATCAGAGGAAAAAGTACTGGTGGCTTTCACGAGTCAAGGGGACACCACTAAAGGTCTGTGTGAATGTCGCTCTCTGGAGCACATGAAATAATAAATTTGAATGTTGCTCCCGGAATCATCTATTAGATTAGAGTGTCCTGGGAATCTGAGGCCCTGAGGGGAAAGTTTTTTGTTTTTTTTCAAAGAAAATACGCGCATTCCTGGGGAAATGCAAATAATTTCCATGGGGCATATATTAGAGGCGAAGGGATTTGCCCCCTGGAGTGCACTCTGCCATGTCTGTGGCCTCCAGCTATTTTTCTTCTTGTAGTCAGTGATTACAAAATACAGTAAATGCCATGCTTGAAAAGCAACCTCTCGGAACTGCTTTCTTGAAATTGATGTTTCAATAACAGGGAGTGATCTCTGGTCCTGGAGCAGGGCAGAACCCTCCTCTCAATTACCACAACTATCTGTATGTTCCATTCTCTTACATTCTCGTTCTCATCCTCCCTCCCCCACTCCCTCTTCTCTCTCTTTTCTCTTCTCTCCTCTCTCTCCAGGACTGCACACAGGTAGAAAAGTTAGATATGTGAGTGTTGGATTCTTGCGTTGTTCAAAAATCAAGAAAGGGGTTGAACTTCTGCTTCTGAATCTGGGGGGGGGGAGGGAGGGAAAGCCTAAGTGGATAGGAGGGGGATTCGGCGCCCGACTTCTGCAAAATCAACTACCCCCAAACTCGCTTGGCTTAAAATAACCATTTTATTGTGCCTCATAACTGTGTCAGGAATTTAGTCATGCTCAGTTGGCTGATGCTTCTACAAGCGTCAGTTCACAGAGGTCACTCATCAGTGTGCTACTGGCAGATGGGCTGGTCCGGAGGGTTCGGCATGGCCTAATTCACAGGTGTGCCACTTTGGTGGAAAGCAGGGCTCGGCGAGGATGGTTTTCCTGAGCACAGAGGTCTCAGGGTAGTCTAACGTCCTACACTGCGTCTCGGGCTTTTGGAGACAGTGTCCCAGAACAGCTGGGAGGAAACGGAAAGGCTCTTTATAGCTTTACCCCAGAAATCTCATCTTTCCCCTTCCACTGTGTTCTGTTGGTCGGGCTAGTCACTAAGGCCAAGCCAGATTCAAAGAGAGAAGATTTAGGATCTTTTCCTCCATAAAAGGGATGTCAAAGAATTTACTACTCTCTTTAATCTGTCGCATCATGCCACCATAAACAAAAGTAATTCAGTAGGGGTGGCGGATTGAAGCCAAAGATGCCTTTAAAAATATGAAGCGCTCTTTCATTTCCAGAAATCTTATTTCCTTAGCTCACGGAAGGAGGTTTTGATCAATCTGACCAGCACCTGTGAGGACTGCCCATTCTTTCTTGTCCGTATTGAACAGTAACGGGCAAGGGCGCGACCCATAAACTGCCACCACAGTTGACAGGTCTGCTTTAGGGACAGACTTCACAACTTCAGCAATGTATCTTAGAGCAGCTCGAGGACAGAAGCTGTGCTCTGGAGTTTAAGCAGCATACTTCTGATGTACCTGAGACTCAGTGCGGGGTCCTCAAGTACCCTGCGGCCACTGAAAGGACAGCCAAATTTTTGGAAACAGATGGCAGAACCTCTGGCTAGACTATTTGGGAGTTCATATGATGAATAATGTGATGGTTTTTAATGGATATGCTAACAAAGAAGAGCAGATGCTTAAATAGAAGGCTACTGGTGTCCTGGAAAGAGGCAGGAAAAAGAGAGGGAAAGACCAAGGTAGAGACACAGGGGCAGAGATGCACATGTGACATACACTGTGACATACAGAAGATTGTGCACTGTGGGCAACGCGGCCAGCCGCCTCAGTTCCTCTTTGGAAGGAGATGAGGTGTAAGTTTATTGATGAGTAAAAACAAATTGTTTAACTCAGAAAGATACGGCTAGAACTAGAGAAATGTACCGAAAGGAACAGTGGCGTATATATTAGAGACTCGTGAATGGACAGATATCACCCCCCCAACCCCCCAATACGCACATCCATACACACCGTACTTATGAATGCAGAAGGATTCACTTACTTTAGGCACTTTTTGGAATGAAGTGGGCTATTAATTAATCAACAAATAATTAAGTATTCCATGAAAAGAGACATGTCAAGGCCGAGAGGACTCCAAAGCTCAGACGAAAATGCACTGAGACACACAGACGTACCTGGACTCTTTTCTACTGACATACCAATCCTGAAGTCTTTTAGAATTTTTGCCATTAAAGCCATTTAAACCTATGCTTCCTTTCAACATCCTGTGAAAATATTAACTCTTGGCATTTGCCTAATAAACTATATTAAACTCACTGGAGGGTAGATTTTGGGTCAAGAACTTGAGAGTCCTGACTTGTGGCTTTTAGTAATCACATAATGTCGATTACCATTAGCTCACAATTACTCGAGTAGTTTAATCTGCTTTAAAACTGTAAGTGTAGTTATTAAGGTTCTGTTTCAATACGCTATTTGTGATTATAAAAGCAGTAAGATATTAACACGGTGTAATTTCTTGCATTTATTTTTCAGGGAACGGCACATATTTTTAGTGATAGGAGTTATGAGCAATGACTTATTCTAGCAATAATTATAAATTTTTGAAATTACATATTACTTAAGGCCGCTTTTAAATATCACTATTTTTTTCTTTAAAAGCAATTTTAACTGCGGTATTATTTTTCTAGCCAAAAATTTTGAAATGTTAACATTAAAAAAAATACAAAAACACTGTTAAAGCACATCTTGCTTCATTGTTGACATTCATGACAGTCTTAACCATGAAAACTGACTGATTGCTAGGATGTAGATGATGTAGATCACACATCAGGATCATCGAGAAAAATGATGTTACTTATCGTGGATAGGAACGATTGCATATCTCTTCAGAGGAGGCAAACTTTTTTTACGCTTTTAAAATAGAAAAATACAATTTCTTAATTTAGAATTCTCTGATCCCTGAAAACAATTTTTTTAAGCTCAATGCCAAAAATGTCAAATGAGATCAACACAGATCTTATTAAAGCATCACGCATTACTGAAAGCGTATTTTTAAAGCACTGTTTTCTCAACGTGTTATTAGATGATACACTGTCAAATAATGAAATATAAAGTGATAATAAGTCATGTTATTGGTGGTAAAGCCTAATGGAACTGTAAAGGACTGCCACAGACCTAAAATTTAGAGTGTACTGATGGATGTACCTGTGGTTGGCAGGCTCCAGGATGGTCCCTGGTGGGTTCTTTCCTCTTGGTAGTCACGCACCTGTGTATTCTCCTCCTGGAGTGAGTAAAAGATGCCTGGTATAACTAACAGACTATGGCAAACGGGACAGAGTGTGGCTCCCAAAGCTATTTCATAAAACAGGTGTTAGCTCCCGTTTTGTTCTCTCAGAACACGAGCTCGGGAGGTGACACGGAACTGACAAGTGCTGGCAGCAGCCAGGTAGCGGGGCAGATCTTCCAGGCCCAGTCAAGCCTTCGGATGACTGAAGTCCTGCTTAGCATTGTGATTCCAACCTTGTGAAATGCAGTCAGCCAGGAATAACTAGCTATGCCACTCCTGAATTCACGCCCAAAAAAACTGAGATGAAAGGTGCATGAGACTGTAAATGTATGTAGTTTTTTTTTTTCTTTTTCTTTTGGTTGCTAAGTTTTGGAAAATTTCTTATACTGCATTTGCTAACTAATATAGTACACACATTGATGTTACAGGACTAAATCTAATACTTAATGGCTGGATAACATTGTAAAAAATTGTTTGAGCAATTCAGAGTCTCAGATTCATTATACTATATGAAATAGAAAAGTATAATGAGAGGATCTCTTGGATCCCTTTGAGACATAGGATTTATGAATCTTTCTGAGTCCATAAGACTGTGAGTGTTGAGTTAATCAAGTCCAATTGTCTGACTTGAATGTGGAAGGAAAATTGTTTTCTTAATCATTATTTTCCTTTTATGTTTAAAACTATTCGAAAAGTAATAGAATATTTTAAAAAGTAGACTTAGCAAGCTAACTCATGCTCCAATCGTTTGATAGGTGACAGGTCTGTTGTGGAAGATAAATTGTGTAATATATTTGGCCTATTGCTAAAAGGTAAAAGGAAAAATGAGTTAACATTAAGATACACGGTTCTTAACTGCGGATGACCGTTTGCCTGTTCATTCTGAAGAGCTTTTTAAAACACACTGATGCTGGGGTCCCGCTTTAGATGAAGTGAATCAGAATTGTTGGTAATGGAATGAGGAGATGAGAAAAATCTTTACGTACTCCATAGATACTTGCAATTTATGGCCAATACTTAGAACTGCTGAGACACTCGTGGAGAGTAATCAGTCACCAGGCTGAAGAGAGCTTAGAGCAGGTCCCTGTGGATGGAGAATGAGGACACTCAGAAGCTCTGCTGACCTCCGCCCTGGTCCCGGCCACTCAGAGCTCATTAACAAGCAGCCGTGAGCTCCCCGTGTGTACCTGGATACGTCACACATCCCATCAAGATCCTCTCGGCAAGAGTGGAAAAGGAAGCCTGAGGGGTTAGTCTTTATCTGGCTTATATTATTTGGGGACCGTGAATTAAACTGAGAAAATGCCAGAAATTGAGTGTACAAAAGAACGTATAACCTGTGTGGGTAGGTGATAGAGCATTGCCTGAGTATTGACATATTTATTATTAAAATAAAATACAGACTATTTGGTTTGCTCTTGTGGAGTTATTTGGAGAATATTCTTCTTACTTGTTTCAGTGAGTTACTTTCTGACTGCAACGATAAAGGCATAGGTCACTTTTTGGATCTCATGGCCCTCGCCCTGTCGAAAATGCACCGTCTGGCTATCACCCCTGACGCGGAGGCATAAAGTCCTAACAACTCTCCAAGTATCATTAGAAGTGAGTGCTCTGCACAGCGAAAACAAGGCACGGCGCCATGTAAAAATTAAAACAAAACAAAACAAAACAAAAACAACCAGGGAGAATGGAAGAATTTCCCAACATAAAATATAATGAGCTCACAAATCAAAAGGAAACTAGATTATACCAATAAAGATCTGGGCAAATAACATGAGTGGATAATTGAGAAAAGAAAAAAAAAATACACATACTTAATAAATATATGAGCCCTACAACCTCATAAATAAATAAGTGTGTGCCATCTGTAAGTTAAACAAGTTTTTTTAAGTGACTGTATTAATAATGATAGCTATCACTTCCATCCACTTAGGGTAGTTAAGTGTTTCAACTGAAGAAAAGTGTAGCATGTCATATTCAAATTCAATATGTACCGATGTAGTAACCATGAAATTCTACTCCGAAAATTTACATTTAAAACATGAGTGGATAACATAAATGTAACTGTCTCCAAGGAAGCTTATTTCACTATTGTTAAAATACAGACAATTTCAAATGCTTCAAATAGCATTATAAAGAGAATCAGTATTATATTATCGCCTTTCTGTAAGATCAGTATGACAGTATAGCACATCTATAAAATACAACAATATTCAGCCATTAAAATAATGAAGCAGTGAATATTAATTGAATCTAGGAATAAAGAAAAAAAAATCCAAGTTATATCCAAATCACGGATACTGAGAACCTAAATATGTAAACAGAACCCTCTGCAGATGAGGAAGCGTCAACCAGGTAGAGAAGCCAAACCAGAACTTCTGAAGCCCAGAACAGTGGCGCCTTGGTCCACGCCTGCCGGATTCCCTATTTTTGACCCTGCTTCCAACCCTACACCATCCAGAGAAAGCCAGATATGTTCCCCTAGCCTGCCGTATAAGATTCTCTGCTTCTATTAGCCCATCTCCAGCTTTCTCAGGCCAGGCACCTCCAATCTGAGCGCACCTGAAATTTTCTTTGTCCCACTAAGACCTGTTCCACAACTTGGCCTGCCTTCGAGTCTCTGCCAAATGCAAGTGATAGTGGCTGAACCCCTTGCTATGGTGAGCTCTGAATAAATACGCCCTGTTAGTTTCCATTTGGGTAGTCTTCGATTATCTCCACAAGAGCTTACTAGTATGCAAATGTTGTGGTTTGGTTGTTTGTGTGAGCAAGATCTGATTCTGAATGCATGCCCAGGAAATACCTGAAAGTTAGTCACTAAGATATTGAACATGGTTCTCTCCTGGAGGTGGGATATAGGGCTATTTTTACTTTATAGTATTTTGCATGTGAATTTTTTAGTGAATATACAGTCTATGTAAATAGAAAGCCATTAGCCTACAAAGCACTTTATCATTACATTTAGTATTATTAAAATAAGGAGCTCCATACAAAAAGCATATATATATATGGTGTAGGTGATGTTGCTCAGTTGACTGATCTTACTCATTCTTTAAAAATAACTTCCCATACTGGGTATCTGGAAAGTTTTGTTCTGATGATATTCTTTAAATATGAAAAATAGACTGAGTTGAAAAATATATTTTTAATTATAAAAATGATTAATGAGTGTTAACCATAAGGGGACACCCTGCTTCAATAGTCTCCATTATCTAGCCATAACTCAAATAACTATTATCATTGCAGAGCTAGAAAGAAATCTTCCTAGATTAATAAATATAAATCTTTATGGTCATCAATTTCTCCTGATGTTTCTTTAACAAAGGCCAACAAGATTAAATTTTTGAATTGAGCATTGCTCACTTCTGTCAACATCTGATTATTTATCCTCCTAAATTAAACAAAATCTTGGATATGATGAAGACTAACCTTTGAACATATCTGCAAACCTAACTTCTGTGGCCGATGGGGAGAAGGAAGTGTTCATACAGGGCTAGCTTCGCTCAGCAGAGCTCAGTGCTGTTCTTAGTTAAAGATGCTGCTACTGAGCCGGCTGCGGGAGGAGGTATGCTTCATCCACTTTTAATTCAGTGTTGCAGCTCATGCATCTGTTCCTAGTGTGGTTTTGACCTTTCATCCACAGCAAGTGAGATAGCAGTCAAGGTCAGGGCTAGTTATCCGGGAAGGATAAATGGTCATCTAGCACATCACACCTTGCTTTCTTTTCTGTGCCATGATTTTTTTTTTTTATGTCCTAGTATTGTTGTGAAAACTAAGCATATATATATGAATACAATTCATATTTATATGAAATATTTAGAAGGCAGGTCTGCTTTAGCCAATCATTACACACGTGATAGTTACTATTCTTATTTCATGTTCCAAATTGTTTTGCCCTCAACCTGGTTAAATTATAACCATTGCGTTCTCGTTGATCAGTTTGGAGTACAGAACAAAGCCTTATTTCCTTTCTTGTTAAAATTAGAATTGATTTTTAATATCATAGAGCTTCCCATTGCCCATATTTCCAAGGTCCCGTATGGTTTGCTCGCTCTGGTTCAAGAATCGGTTTTCCTGGTGGCTGGTCAACTGCTTCCAGCCGAGAGAGCAGGAGGAGTCCGTTGTACCAGCAAAACCACTGCTGCGAACGCTGACCTCATGACATCCCCCCAGCACTGAGCCCGAGTCCGATTTCACAGCCATCACTGGGCATTGGGGGCAAGTTCGTGCAAGGCCCCAGGTGCCTCAGGACGGCTCAGCTCGTCGTTGCTGAGAAAAAGGCTGGGGAGGGTGTCATCTCACCAGGCCGTCCGTCCCACCATCCCCTTTCTGTGCTGGACTGTGAGGATCTCAGCTGCCTAATGGGTTCGCTTACAATCAAGGACTGTCTTTACTTTATTATCCGTTCTCTAGATGAAGGGAACCTGCTGTAGGAGGACTGAACTTCTAAGCCACTCTGAGTAGGGAGAGACGGCCGATGAGAACTGTTTTGCCCCTCCAGTGGAGATGGGCAGGTAGAGGATCCGCTAGTGCCTGTGGCACATCCGGTAATGGATCTGACATAGTGCAGACCTCAAGGGAATTAAATAACCGCAAAGAGAGCTAAAAAGAAGACTAAGATGGTTTTCTGAAAATCCAAAACAACAAAACCATTAAAACTTTCAAGATATCTAGTCACCTGCACTGTATAATTATTGGGCACCTATCTCATATGGATGTCAAATCTAAATTAAGATTTTATAGATATGTATAGAGGTAAATCTCTTGGTTTCTTTTTAAGCTAAGGCCATTATCGTTTTTCAACTTGAGGAACACACTTTAAAAATTTCTGGATATTGGGATGGATGGGCAACACACATAAAGCATGAGAATAGTTTAAAAGTTTTACTGTTATTCAACCCCGAGATGACAGAACATCTTGTTACCTTTCTTAGTAGATAAAAAGAAAAATGCCTGAAGTTTTTTTCTAGTAAAATATGTCAAACGGATCTCATCCAATACTTCTAAAGGATTGAGATGTATTCTATTAACCCCTGGCAGAGAGATCTCTGACACCCTTTGCAACATTTTTTCGGCAGGCCAGTATGTGAATTTCATCACAATAGCTCAAGTACTGTTATTGACTTGTTTCTTTAGGTAGCTCACTGCTTGAACACTCCACAGGCCAAATCTATTCACTAGGTTCATTCCTGGCTAGATGCAGTGACCTGGTGCATTATATCAAAATGACAGTGTATCTCTCACAGGCAACATCTCATTGATACAGTTTCTGTTTTCAAGGCTAATATGAGCTTTTCTCTGATAAACACGAGACCCCTATATAAATGAAACACACATTCAGGGTGAATGTCTTTTAGTTATCAGTGAAAAGATATTTTTAAATAAATTATGAACACATTACTTTGGGGAACAAAAATTCCTGAGTTGTGTCAAACATTAATTAGAAAAAAAAAATAGTGACAAACAAAGTAAAGACAGCAAGAAGATTTTATAACATAAAATCTAGAAATAAAGCACAGATTAAAAAGTGTTGTCAAAATTTTTTTTTCCTTATGAGTCAACAGCCATGTAGGAAAAATAAAGGCAACTTGTCAAAAAATTATTCCTCTCTACATCAAAGTATTAATGAGCCTATTCCTTTATTTAAAAAGCAGATCCCCTATATTTGGTAACAACATACTCTAAAGGTTCATTTTTTGAGATAAACTAAGATGTAGTCACTGTGACATACAGTTAAAGACAATTTTCGGTTCCAGTATTAGGAATTTATGTATCAGTTTTGCATTGTATATTTTCCTTAACAGGAGATGACACAGGTTTTGAACACAGTGCTGCTGATGGGTCCGACGAGCCGGTGCT